>NW_022280059.1:1436690-1462629 GCF_004355925.1 Anarrhichthys ocellatus
GACCAAAATTACCCCAAGAGCGCAGCGACGACTCATCCAAGAGGTCACAAAAGACCCCAAAACAACATCCAAAGAACTGCAGGCCTCACTTGCCTCAATTAAGGTCAGTGTTCATGACTCCACCATAAGAAAGAGACTGGGCAAAAATGGCCTGCATGGCAGAGTTCCAAGACGAAAACCACTGCTGAGCAAAAATAACATAAAGGCTCATCTCAGTTTTGCCAGAAAACATCTTGATGATCCCCAAGACTTTTGGGAAAATACTCTGTGGACTGACGAGGCAAAAGTTGAACATTTTGGAAGGTCTATGTCCCATTACATCTGGCATATATATATATATATATATATATATAAAAAGCTTTTGTTTTGCACTGCCTTTCAAAAAGGCACTTCACAGTGCGAGTAATGGAAACCGAGTTAAATAAAGCAGCGCCTCTGTTAATGAGTGTTATTTCGCATTAGTGCAGAGAAGAAGAGACGACGTGACACACTTTCATCACATATTTGAGTTTAAAACACAGGACACTTTCTTCTTCTGAGCACAAGTTGTCTCTTTGACCCACATTAAAAACTCTAAGTTGAGCTCATCAACGTAACATGCATCATTATCAAGAACGTGGAGAATATCACATACTTCTCTTTCAAAATGTGTTTGAATTAGTTGACCATAATGATACTTCCTTTAGATGGGTTTTCTAAACGATCTAAATACTAGGTCCATAATTAGGCTTTTGCTGGAACTTCCCACATGACCACTCCTGAGCTGGAGAGCTTCTTGTGAACCTGCACGCCGTAAATTATTTCCTGGGATGGGACCAGATGACAAACATTAAGAATAACTATATAGAAATAGCCAATCTTCTCGTTGATGGTCTTTGTAGGTCACATAGAGGCATCCGATTTAAATTGAGACTGTTTCATAATCAGTTAAAAGTTCATTGTAAATTATTAGAGTCACAATAATTTGTACTATGACGCATTACTTGATATGTACATCCAAACAACATTTTACCAGTCACATATTCTATTTATGGTGTGTGTGTGTGTGTGTGTGTGTGTGTGTGTGTGTGTGTGTGTGTGTGTGTGTGTGGTCCCAAAGGTTTTTCACACCCTGACATAACAGTTTTCATTTGACAAAAACTTTTCCAGGAATAAAAAACTAACTCTGAAAGCTGAAGAATGAAATGAATAATCATGATTCGCTTCCTGCTCCTGCATTACTTTGCAGTAATCATCTCTCAACTGAGACACACGGCATCCGCTTCTTCATATCCAGTTCAATTTATGACTCATGAGCAAAGTCTACAGAACAGATGTGTTTAAGAGAATAAAGCTTTACCTGCCAGAAGATGGTATCGATTGTGCTGCCCAGGAAGCCATCTCTTGTTTCCGACGACAGGAGCTTGGGTCCAAGGATCGTCATGAACTCCTCGAAATCCACCTGTCCGTCACCTGACACATTGAAGGAAGGGGCTGATTATTGATCAACGATAACATACTGATATTAGCATAGTTTGCAACTTTCGTCAAATTCGTTTGCTGGTTGTAAATGACACTTATTGACATGATTGTTGAGACCAAACCATCCTAAACATCCCCCAATAACAAACCTATTAAAACTCATCCCAACTGAATCCTTATCCATCAGATAATCTGATGAATAGATTTTCTATGAACTGCAGAGTAATTTCCAGGCTGCGTAACGGAAAAACAAACTTTTTTTAGTTTTTTTGGTCTGGATCCGTTCTGCCGTCTTATCTTGCTGTTCAGGCTCAACTTTACCAGCATGAACACAGTCTCGCTGGACCTTCATTGGTTTGGAGGGAGAGTCGAGGCTAAGAACCGCCTGCTAAATATGTGCAAGCTGTTTTTTGAGGGAAATAGAGCAATGAAGGAATGGCAATGAATTTATCCTGGATTAAAGCAGCACATAGCGTAGAGATAATTGAAGCCTTTGGAACTAAATTATTAAGCACTATGTTTTTGGCTTAAAGGGGAAATATCGATGCTGTTTGTGTCTTTGTTGTTAAAATGTAAAACCAACACTCTTCAAATCGTACCGTTCAGTTTACCACTGAGACAAAAGATGAAACTATGAGCTCCGACTAGCTCTATCACACTGGATATGAAGCAGATCAAAGTTTACAGCTACTGTATCGCTCACAACATGGAGCACCTGCGGCGCATCATTGATTCCAACAGTACTGATCCGGGAGCCTGCTGATAGTTGTTGATGGTGCTTCCAAAACGAAGCATCAAAACTCTGCAGACGGCAACCAAATCAAACCATGAATCTTTTTTTTTTTCCATTTTTTGTCTTTGAGTGGAAAGCCCGGTGACATTTCTTTAACTCCCCTGCAGTTTATTATCTGTATGTTTGGATGAACCAAGACTACACCGAAGACTGTTGCGTAGGGAATTGTGGAAAGATTGGTGAAAGGTTTCAGGAAAGTTTGAGAATTCAGATCTTTAGGTTTTAAAATAATAGGGTGGACAGACAACTCACTCCCTTTGATAAAACTGAATTCAAAACTGTGACAAATAAAACTTAAAAGCAAGAGTAAAAATCAGTAATTCCACAGCAAAGACAGAAATATTTTCCCTCTGTTGTCTCAAGGTCTTTACGTCACTGTTAAAAATTAATTTAGCTTCTCTCGTCTTCCCACCTGCTTTCTCTGTATCAGAGGATGAGGCTGGGACCTGGTCAGAGGAAAGTTACCGATGCAATACGACTCAATCTGCCCCTCCCTGCAGTAACTCTGCTCTCGCTCCGGCTCGGGCCATGCTGGTAATGTAAGGTCGAATGCGGCTGACTGCACTCGTATTCAGCCGGGCTGTGGGCCAGAGGAAATGTGCTGAGGTCCGAGGATGTCGGGACAGGAGGATGGATGGATGACAGTAGAGATAAGGGTTGACTGGGTGAACAGGTTCATGGTTAGATAGGATTAAGTACAAGTAGCTGTGCGTGTACTGGGACCAGGCTACAAAACACCAGTATGTTGTTTAAGGCTACACCAAGTGATATCTTTTATATTTACTCCTAAACGAATGACTATTGTGTCATAGGAGCTTTAAAGCACACTTTGTGTATGTTTCAGTCTCACAGCTCTCATCAACTTGGGTTCCAGCAGCAGGCAGCTGTTTTAAGCAGAACAACTCCTGCAGAAACTACTGTGTGCTACTGTACCAAACCAGCATCAAACAGCAAAGAGGCTAAATTAGTAGATTTCTTTTCTCAAGAGTTTGTGAAGCAAAACCAGAGCCAAAAAACCAGGGTGGCCAGAAACAAAGGTTACGATATTGTAACCCCTGTTCTACAAGCACAAGTGTGGCCCTTTACTGGACTCTATGAGTAACACTCTCCTCCAATCACTAACATGCGTTCACCCACCGGCAACACATCGGTACCAGGAAGTACGCAGGACGACAGACACACCTGTGCCTGTAACACATTTCCTGTTGTGGGGTGAATAAAGTATCTATCCATCTATCTAATAATATATATCAATAATAATTAAAAGGAATAGTGAGTAGGATTTAGTAGTGTCTAGTGGTGAGGCTGAAGATTGCATTCAGCTGAATATCCCTCCGTTCACCGCTCCCTTACCAAGCGTGTACTAGAACAACGGTGGCTTTTAGGCAACATAAAAACATTAAAGTGGTAAATGAATGGTAAATGGACTTGTACAGTGCCTTTCCAGTCTTCTGTCTACTCAATGCGCTTTAACACTACAAGCCATTCACCCATTCATACACTGATGGCAGTGGCTACCATGCAAGGTGCCACCTGCCCATCAGGACTATCTAGCTAACATTCACACACCGATGGCACAGCCTTCGGGAGCATTTTGAGGTTAAGTGTCTTGCACAAGGACACCGCCGAGCTTCTGATGGAGGAACGACCCGCTCTACCTCCTGAGCCACAGTCGACCACCGACTCTCTCTAGAGTCTAGAGGTTTGTCTGCTCTGGTCTACTGTAGAAACACGGTGGTGTAACATGGTGGACACATGACTGATGATATTTGGGGTTTTACAAAATCTGCAATTTGTGTGAAAACAGGTTTATATTGCTCATACATTGGTCAAAATAGTCTATGCGTTGGTAGCTAATGGAGATGGAAATGTATTAAATAAATTACCAGCTACTTATTACTGCTTATTGGGTTATAGTTGAATATAATTGATGGAGTCCTGTTCCATTGTGGTAATTTGGTAGTAATTAAAGAAATGTTTTAAATACATCACTTGCTAATTATCACCTTCTTACCATGAAATTTGCCGACCTGTAAAATGAAGTATTAACCAATTGAAAGTCACAAAGATATAATAAATGACTTGTATAGTTTCATAATTCTCCATATGACACACAGTATGCTGGCAAGCTCCAGACCTGTGGAAGGAAATAAATGGGCAGGTATAATAAATGAAGGGAATCAATTATTTAAATCACTTTATGGTATTCACAGGATTTTTATGCTCTTGGTGATCCAAAAACCTGCACCTACTTAATTATAAATGACTGAGAATCTGTTGGTTTACTGGATCAAAACAACCCGCGTGTTGTTGGGTGCTTTTCATGCTGGGCCATTTTTTACGGATCGTTAGTGTGTTTGCATTAATGTCCCCAAGATGGGAAAACAACGTCGACACCTGAATTAAATCACTGCGTTTGTTTGGCTGATACCAGAAACCTTTCAAATCATACAGGTTTGACCAGAGGACATTACTGGACTGGTGTGCTGATTGGTTTACTGACATGCCATGCTGTAAAAACCAGTTGATGTTGAGTATTTACCATAGAAATAGAGGAGGAGTAAAAACAATGGCAGGGTTGTCCAGTCCATTCCCATACTGACGAGGTGTCACGCCCCTCTGCGTTTATACCGACCTGTTATGAGAGCAAATCTGCTCCGCCAAACCCACAACATCCTCTCAGGACTAAGGACTGAGACAAGAACAGAGATAAAGTCTGAGCGGCGCTCGCTGTGCGTGTTTGAGAGAAAGAGAGTGACAGAGAGAGGGGGAGGTTTATTGCACGCAATGTTTCTGTAAGTTGTTGATAATGTACTTGGATCGCCTTCCCTTTTTGACCCTCCCACCTGTACCTGTGATCATTTCTAGTAAGCTTACCCGAGCGCCGTGGGTCGACCACGCGCATCACTGCCGCCCACGTAGTTGTTGAATGTGAATTGAAAACACACTTGTATTTACACTTGTGTTCAATGTGGCCCCAATGAGCGTACCTGATCACCCGCGGGAGTAGTTTGGCTGATCGGATCACAATCCGTGATCTTTTGGGTGCATTTCTAATGCAAGGTGTAAAAGGGGGTGACAGTTGCATGCTGACTCTCATTTTGATGGATGAGTCAACATAACGCATAAGTCGCTGAGTCACTTTCTGTGTCTGTTGTAGTCCAAGCCACCTGTTTTTGACAAGTCTCTTCCTGTGTTATGTCAATACCAAGCATCCTGTTTCAGCTCGAAAAAAGAACAATGAATTAAAGAAAGATGTGACATCCTGCTCCCTTTAGTAACAAACAAACAAGTCTAATTAAAGACAATGGGGAATCCAAACTTCTAAATTAGAGTCAAAGTTAGAGAGAGACCTGGCGCCCAGGTCATTGACAACAGAAGAAAAAGAACAACACGTGTAATCTCTCCTGGAAAAACAAAGGCTGGTGCAATGCTGCAATCTGGAACAAAGACGAGTGGTCACACCTCTCCATGAAGGGCGTGCAGAGCACAACGCCGATCACACAGATAGGCTTGACAGCAGGGACGAGCAGAGCAGATAACCTATCAGCATCTTCTGGAGATCGATGGCTGTGACCGAGGATCCAATCCTCACAGCTGCCCACTTGGCCAAGATACAATCACTACCGTCCATTCTGATGCATCCGCTTATGCCCTCCTCTCCTCCGTGCCCCTTTGATCGCTGGCTCGTTGTTTTTGAGTTGACGCGCATGCGTATGAAAAGATTATTTCAAGAATTGCTCTGTAAATAACTGTATATCGTTACTGCTCTTCAAATCAGGGTGTGATGGAACTGGATACAGACCCCTGTGCATATACGAGAGTAGATAATGAACCAATACATTAATTAGGGCTCCATCTAACCATTATTCTTACAATTCACATCATGGTGTAAAATAAGTATGTTTGTTATGTTATTGAAGTTATGGACATAAATTAAAGTAACTCATCGACCTTTTTGGTTTAACACGGTACATGAACAGCGGCCTCCTGGGTGATAGTCCGGTGTTGACCCACCCACACCAACCTCTGCCCCACAAAGGTGCTTGTGTGATGCGTCAAAAACAAAGAAATATGTTTCCCCCTTATGATGCATGTGAACGTAACTTTTAGGAGACCAGTCTGGCACGTAAGAGAGCATTTAGAAGCATTCTCTTTGCCTCCTACTGGCCAAATGAAACTAGTTGTATCCTTAAACTGTATATAAGAAGTTGACGTAATCATCCCGACATCACCCATTGCTTTGTGGATTGCAGTTTTGAAGCCTCAATTTGCCGATTTTGCCGTCGCCATCTTGGATTACGGCCGTCGCTATGATGTTTTTTAGGCAACCAATGAACGGAAGTGACCATATTTGGAGTGCGAAGGAATGACGTAGAGACGGCATATAAGTCTCTGGTAGCGGCAGTGACCTGTCAATCACACTAAGCCCGCCCTAAAGCATGCTCCGCTTTATGGTCTATTTGACTCTAAATGGACCATAATTTATGAAATGAACATCATGCTGTATTGTGAGAAGTAGAGTTATTTTCTCATAGACTTCTATACAATCAGACTTCTTTTTGCAACCAGAGGAGTCGCCCCCTGCTGGTCAGTAGAGAGAATGCAAGTTTTAAGACACTTCCACATTGGCTACACTAGGCAGAACTAGAGGTTTGCCGATTAGTTGTATGTCAACAATTTACACCATGTTAGTTCTGTCACTTTCTATTCCCGACCATGACAAAGCCCTTGCAAGGCCGCCAGTCAATCCTAATATTCAATAATGCCTAAATTAAGAAAAACCCCAGTATTTTGCTAATGACATCAATCAATCGACCTGGGTCATTTAAAGGGAAAGAGGTTTTCCCCATCTGCAATTCCAACTAACTCAGATTCGACACAAAGAGACGGAGAGAACAATGAGAGCCAAGTGAATAAATAAATAAACAGCATAACAATTCACAGACTCCCTGAGACCAGAGCTGCTGTGACCTCCCTCGGGTTGGAAAGCCTCGGCTGCCTCCTTGAGTTGCTGCAGTAGACGATGCAACAATACCCGGCCCTCAGGCACAAAAGCAGCTACAGTGTCACGTCTTAAACTTTAATATTCAGCCTTGAACCCTTTATAGTTATTTCTCTCTCCACAGTGAAAACGAAAAGCACTTATCAAAGGCTGTGATAGCAGCATGATGAATTTGAATATGTTCCTAGGGATTTGCATATTGCATTTTTCCCCTCCCAGCCGTATTCAATTTCAGGAGTCTATCCTTTTGCAATATGTCAATCACGGTTAATGCAGACGGCTTTGCTTGAAACCTTCTCACAGTTCAGAATGTTCTCTCCGAGGGAAAAAGGTTAAAAAGCTGTAAAAGTGAGGATGGTGCTGCAGAAATCAACCTCTGCTGATTCAGATCCGACAGCAAGAACCATTTTGCACTCTGGGTGTATTATTTAAGTGCAGTGATAAGTTTTGTTCTAGCTGGACAACCAATATGAAGTCTGTGATCTTTGGTCTGTGATCTTTGCAAAGTTGCCTGTTGCTGACGCCAAACACTTTTGTGTGTGTGTGTGTGTACATGCGACTCACCGTCCATGTCTAGTCTCTGCATGATGATGGCCAGCTCCACCTCGCTGGGCATGTAGCCCAGCGAGCGCATTGCCATGCCCAGCTCCTGTTTGGAAATGAACCCGTTTCCGTCATGATCCAGCACCTTAAACGCCTCACGGATCTCTGCCAAGACAAAAAAGGAAATCCACTCAGCATCTATGAACAATGCAGCCCTAGTGCTTCCAAGTTGCAAGAACACAAACACTTATTCATTTCCATTTACAGGCACTGTGTGTGTGTTTTGGTCTGCCAGACGCACTGCTCTCTGGGGGTTTTTTGGGACTCCATCCTTTTCTTTGGCAGTGATGCTCTTCTCACAACATTGAATTCATCTTGCCTTAAATTAAGTCAGTTGACTCCTCCTCCTCCTCCTCCTCCTCCTCCTCCTCCGCTTTAGGTTAACAAGATCAATTCCACCACATCGATTCATTTTCTCCACCTGCTGTCACGGCCGCCTTCACCTCTGCCCGCTTTAGGAATTTCACGTCCGACGTGACCCTTCGGTGAGCTCCTTTATTCTCTTTTCACTGGTTTGTATTTACAGTATATTTTTAATCTCTCATAAGTTGTCCAACGTCCAGAGCAACATTCAAAGAGTTGGCAAGCTGTTGGGTGTGGTTTGCTTAGGGGGCATCTGTGACCTTCAGGATATTTTTCTCCACTCACTAAAAAAAAAAAAAAAAAAAAAAAAAAAGAAAAGTGATTTTGTGTGGAATATCACTCCCATTGATGTATACAGAACCCTTCCTGCTCTGTGCATCCTTTATACTGCAAACCTCCATTTTCAAATGAGTTACCTGCAGTGGCGTCTCGGGTTTGTCGTAACAAACAACACTGCACACATGTGCTGCCGCGGCGACATATTAATTAGCTGACTCACTCTCACAGCAGAGATTTATTTTTTTTTTAAATAAATGCCTCGCTACACAGTTGAGTCAGCAGCTGGCTCACTGGCTGCCCCAACGTGCGTTCAAGTGGTCAGCAGAATGAGTCGGCAGGCTTCTGCCAGCGTGCTTTTAGAAATGCATATTTCATAAAGAGCGCCGACAGACAGGAAAGGGTGTGCGGCAAGACAGGGGGGAGAAAACAGACGGGCATCTGCTGTTTTTAAATAGAGGTGGAATGTCACTTCTCTGAAGAACACTATGACTACATGACATGCTTGAGCACACTGTTGAGCACTGAATAATTTGAGACTGGAGAGCGGAGTGGATGGTTTAACTCCATCCTTCCCAGGGAGCCACAGAGGCACAGAGGACATACACTGTATCTCTATGCAAGGGGCAGCAACAGCAACTTTAATAAAAAATAAGATTCATTCATATCATATCCACACAAACATTCTCTGACAGTTGCCCAGATTCTGGTGTAGCAAACAAAAGCAATGCAGACAAAACCACACAAACTTGTTACAAAGGAAAAAACATATGAACAAATTGCTATTGAGGGAACAAACTAAGTTCTGACTGCCTTGAACCAAGAAATTGCCAAACTGAAACCAAAAACATCATGAGGAAAATAAGCCTATCAATCATCTTATTATCTGCCGCACTGCTGCCAATCTGGACCAGACTGCTGGCAAATGATTTGGAGCAACAAGACATAACTGGAGCAGTAATTGTGAATCAGCTCATAAAAATAGAGAGCGGCGCTTTCACAGCGCTGAGCGCCTACAGTAGATAATAAGGGGGTCACAGTCGGCGACCTGCATCAAAACAGGATGGCGCTGCTTCCCCGTAACAGCTGGTCCTGAGCAAATAAAGCAAGCGACATCATTTGTAACAATACAAAACCCTTGTTTGAAAAGGGAATATTTGGAAACGTTAATAAACACAAACGAAAGGCGTCCAGATTATTTCCCCTGCATTAAAAGGAGCATCTCACGCACGAATCTGTGACTCAGGTCCTTGTAGTGTAGTCTCATGTGTCAGGAGTGTGTTGGAACCGAACATGGAGACTTGGTTTACATGATCAAACGACTCAATCCATTTCATGTACGGTGTGTCTGTCCATCAAGACTTGTGACACATGGGGGAATATTGAGCTGCTTTCCAACTCAAAGTTTGACATCTGGAACAGCAATATTCTGACCGGAAGGACAGACGTTACAAAAGACTTCAGCGCGAACTCCAACTTTGATGAACCAGAATCCTGAAGAGTTTGTTTTATTTTGTATGCAAATGAAGCCTTACAGTGTAAAATGTTTATAAGGGTGTTTGTGTTTATTTGTGAGTGTGTCCGTGACTACGCTTGAATGACTGGTGCCTGTTTACTTGCATTATGTAACCCCCCCCCAGTCACCGTTGCCACTGCCTTACATTAAATGGTTTCCTACACTGCACTATTTTACTCTATTTCCTACCCGTCTTATTCTATTTTAGGTAGTTTTTATTTTATATTCTCTTGGCACTTAAATGACCGTTTTTAATTGTTTTTACACAAATGGTTTCTTTTGCACTCTGTCATTTGTCTTTCGACCCTTTGAAATGCCTTGTTGCTGAAATGTGCTATAGAAATAAACTTGCCTGGCCTGTTAAACCCTTCACAAACGCAGGGCAAAGAAAAAAATCAACCTCGTTATAAAAAAAAACAAAATAGGCTATTCATGACAAACAACATTTCGATAAAAAGATATATTAACGTACAAAACACGAAGAAAAAACACCTTTTTGAGTAAAGCCCTTAATACAAAAAGAAAAGAAAACATGTTCACATGGTAGCTGCTCAGCTCTCTCAGGTGAACCTAATTTTACCAAATAGAATCGTCTCTGTGTGTGTAATCACAAGAGTAATCAAGCCTCTGTCAATCTCTCTATCAATGTCAAAAATAATGAATCAGTCAATTAATCAACTAATTATTTTAGCTCTAGGTAGATCTATTAATAAGAACCGTATATGGGATTAATACCGTGTCAAATCTGAAAATGAGTTTGTTCCATACTTGGCTCCTTGCTACCAGAATGATCAGTGACTTTAGGTGTTGTAGCGCCCCAGTGGGACTGAGGAGAGGATAAACACAGTCAGCACCCTGGACAGCTCCCCCAACTGATGCTAAGACTGTTGCAAGTTAGTGTGATGCCCGTCAGTGAGGTGAGGCCGAGCCCATCGGCCACTCTGCCAAGTTTGAATATGAATCCATATGGCCCCCATTGAGTGGGAACTGCTGTTTATGTGCCCACGGAGCTGGAAACAAGCTGCCTAATGCTGGTGCTGGTCAGCCTCCCTGTTCCCTCTCTCCCTCAAGGAAAGCTCAGCTCTGGTGGGCTGAGCAGACACAAACCAGCTCCCCGCAGGCTTACCGCTGTCTGGTCCAGCTCAGCATGCTGAGTGAAAGAAGACCTTAAGTGCCGACAAGGAAGGATTTCTTCCACTGCGCTTTCATTAAACCTTTAATAAAATAACATATTTCAGTTTTTGCTGTAAAGCCTCCATGTCTCCGGGACTTCTTTATTGTGAAGTCTGCCTGAAATTCGTTTTCTGTGGATACAGATACAGCTCAACATGTGGTGCAGTGTCTACTACTACTTGCTACTGCAGTTAGACCCAGACCGGAGCTCTCACTATACCCAGTATGGAGTGTATACAGTGTTCCGTCTGGAAATTGAACAAAAATGTTCGGATACCAGAATCGTAAATGGCTGCGATACGGCCTAAAATGCTGGATCGGGTATCGGCGAGTGTGTGCGCCAATCCGATATCCTGTTGTCACATCATTTATCAGCTCATTTAGGTTGTACAGGAACAACACCAAAAGGTGTCACGCACTACCTGCTCCGTACATCCTGCACAGCAGAGATGAGAAAGTAACAAGATGACTCACTCGTTAGCTACTTTTATCATCAGCTCCAGAAAAAACACGAACACGCGCATGCGCGTGCACACACACACACGCACACACACACACACACCCACACACACACACTAGTGTTGTCAATTTCCAGCCAGGCTGTACAACAATGATAGCAATCATACACATCCATACAATTTTTGTTGTTCATTTTTTAACTCACTGGTATCGGCTCGGTACTCGAAATAATGGAACATCTCAAATTGTGTGCACATTTAGTTCTCAGTCATAAACCTCCCTAAAAATGCATTCCTGTCCTGCTGTTCCAACTGCCCAATTAATGGACATTCTGGCTGTTAATGCAGTTAACATTTGATTTGCCGAAGAAAACCCTAAAGAAATAAGTTTCCCTAAATGCACACATGTAAACGAGGGTCGCTGGCCTTGTGCAGCCTTTGGCCTGTAAAGTACCAACATCAGTCAGCATCAACGTGACTAAGAAAGCACAATTCACACGAGGAAGAGCGCTACAGCACATCAAAAGACTGAACAAGTTAGAGGTTATTCACCAACCTCTGTCCATCATTGAATTGCTTATTATGTAAAAAGGAACATTTTAATGTCTTTATCAAGAGTTATTTACAGACGAGGACTTCAACTTGAGATAGTGGTCAATTTAATAAAAACTTCACATCCCCTAAATTGTTGTAGCTCATGAAACCTGGCACGACTGTAAGTATTTGCACGAACAGCTCAGTTTTATCTTTCAGGACACAAGTCTGGCATATGATCAGAGTTCTCCCTGCAGGAGTCTAAGAACAGACCAGAGAGCACACAGAGAGGAGAGATGATTGCATTCAGTTAGTAGAGGACTAGTCTCCTGCCTGAATCATACTGTAACAAAAAAAAAAACTGTCTTTACATTAACAATTGAGCCGCAATAAATGATGTACACATCTGCTCTCAGACGGCACAAAGGATGCACTCGTGTCATGAGGCGAGGGAAGCGCGTCTCTGGAACAGACCTACAGAAAGAGGCTGTGTGGCATGGCATCAACAATGCGATAAAAACATGACAGCGACGACAAAGATGAAAATGAGAAATTTAGGTTCATTGCTTTTAGAGCTAATGAAGAAAAACTACATTAACTAACTGGCATTTGGGTGCAAATGATCAAACTAAATCTACAAAGCCAGCTCCTTCGTTTGGGCTTTTAAAGGGATCGCATGTCAGAGGCTCGGCTCTGCAGCCAGGCTTGGCAGGGAGTGTGATCACAAATATTAACTGAAAGATCAAGGAAACATGTTTTTTAATTCTGTTCCCGAAGAACAAATTACCAACTTTAAATGCCAATTTAAAGATCGTACACAGCACATACAACTCTCCTTCCTGCTGCGATGACACTGTCGACTTTTGGGCACCAAAAACACGGGAAGGTGATGCAAAGGATTACAAAAGTGGCCCCTATTTGCTCAGCAGTTGCTGGACAATAACTGTCTGAATGAATCTTAAGGCGTTATCCACACCGTCAAAAAAAGACTCTATAGGGCCAAGCAACAGCAGCTTCTCCCTAGAGGCGAGACATTTACCAAAACACACCAGCTGACTGATTCCACACTCTCTGCCGTGTGACAGCTCGCCCTGCTGCTGCTGCGAGCTTTTTAAATGGACCTGGACAAATACTATAAATTGCCTCTTTAAATATTGCGAGGCAGAATGTGTTGAATGTGCAGAATGCAGACGCTGTATAAGCAGCAGCGGGGAGAAGGAGCGCTGGTGGGAGACGTGCAGTATATAGCTACAGGATATTCTAATGACTCTCGAAAGACAAGACCGGTAGGAACGTTTTTAATGGTGTCTGATAAAAGAATATATGTCCACATTGCCTGCCTGTCTCTTTTGATTTAAAATAAACAACTGGAAATTGCTTGGTTTTTTTTTTACTCTTTGTCTAAAGGTTTTCAAAACCAGTGCACATATCTGAGTATGATGGGATACATGAGGATGTCGGTGCACCAGGCATATGAAAACTTACTTTTCTTGATCTAATTTGATGAAGTTTCCAGTTTGGGTGCTACAACTGCCATGCTTTGTGAGACTCAAACAGGAAGCGTAAAGACTCGCGTAATCCGATTATCGTGAGCGAAAGATCTTTTGTTATTTTTCTATGTGAAGTTTTTTCATGAACATTTATCCCCAATGGACATCACTATGATCCCAGCAGAATGTGTGTGTGTGTGTGTGTGTGTGTGTGTGTGGAATTCTTTGCACTACGGTGATTTGTGACAGAAAAAGGGTTGCGATATTTCACGGGTGCCTCTGCAACAAGCACTCCAATAGCCGTTAGAGGCGTGAATGGCTAATGTCTCCCACTCGGATAACTAGACAGAGTCTAAACATCTGTTGACCTTCTAGCTGCGAGCCCACTGTGACACCACCACCACCGCTCACCTAACAGCTAAGTGTATAGTGAATAGTGTATACTGATACAGTAATTAGTGTTTGTCATCTTCACCATGTTCATCATCATGAGGGCCCTTGAACCATAAGCTGTTTCTTTCTCGCCAGACATTAAAGCCGTTGAAACGGGAATGAGAATTTGACAGGCTGCAAATATCTCCATGCATATTAAAGCTCCACCCTGACGGAGTATCTGGCTGTTAACGTGCACTCTGTAGCCAATTTTCCAGGCGGCATGCTTAATGTCGCATCAATGGATAAGTATTTCGGCGGTCCGGGGGAGTCTAGTTTGTTTGCTTGCTTGCCGCCAATGAGGCTGCCACTGCTGCAGACTGTAATTGATCAGTTGCTGTGTTCTACCAGCCCAGGTGATTACTCTGAGACAGGCTGGAAAACAAAGGCTTCATAAAACACAGCCTCAGCAACGGCACAGATTGTCAAGTCGAGAGACAGAAGCCGGCGGTCCACGAATGCTCCCGGTGAGATAAACTAAGTGGAGAGTAATGCATTACTGTGCTTTGTTGGCTCAGATGAAGAGGACGCCGCTGGTTTCATAGCACTGTGTTGTTTCTTAAAGAGTTATCGCCTGTAAAAACCCACTGGGCCAACTCGGATCAGCGCCTGTCCCTTTAAGACAAAACCTGTGTGTGTGTGGCCCTCCGGTACACCACATCATTTGTGGATCTGTTAAGAAACAGGAAACGAAGCTCCGTGTGGGTTTTGGGATTCTGCAGCATGTACACAGGCTTGTTTCCCAAAATAATACACGCAGTGACTCCCACTGTGTGACCGTCTGATCCGCCTTACATGACACATGACAGCCTGTGCCTCTCCTCCTGTTCATTACAACCAGTGCGGTCAACGACAGAGATCCTCAACGTCGTTGTTGCTTTTCTATTGCAGCCGACGTTGTTGTTGTTGTTGTTTAACTTTTGGTAACCATTCCCCCTCGGTTCTGGTTCTACATCCGCCTCAAGCCGGCATGAAGCGTAACTAAACATGAAGCTGCAGTGGGTTTATAATCATTTATATGCAGCACCACACTGCAGGTGCAAGTCTTTTAGTTCAAGTGTGTCGTCTTTCCTGCACTATAGAGCCGACTGTTTTTACTTGAAAATAAAGTCAGTGAAAGCAAATACAAATAATTTGTTTCTGCCCAGGCAAAGATGCTGCGTTTAGTTTAGGGGTGTTGTGATATACCAGTGGTAAAAAAAAAAAAGACAGATTAATGTTACTAAAACACACATATGATAGTGTGTAACTAATCCAGTGCCCCTTAAATCATTTTATATTTACAGTTATAGACTCTCTCCACCTACCATCGTATTTTGAGTGCAATTAATTTGACAAAAAAAAAGACCAAATGCATAATAACCTCAATTGAAGATCAACTTTAATGGCATTTTTTCCCCAACATTTTCTTTATAGGTATTGCAATAGAATTATTGCCAATTATTTTTCGCCCTGATAACTGTGTCGTGACAATCTGATATTTTGACAGCCCTGATTTAGATTATGAGTTTTAACTGAAATGCTTCTCAATTAATTCATCATCTTGAAATTCATCAAGTCTGTTTTTTAGGTTACATCACCGACATAGTGTAGGTGTTAAAATCTATCATCTGCTCATCTTCGTTTGAAGTTAATATGTTGCCAATACGGGGGTTTGAACGGCAGGCAGCAGCAGCAGCCAAATCTCTTTAAATGGACATCAAGCATAAGGCAGGACAGCAGCCAGACAGTTTGTTGAGATGCTTTACCATCAAGCTCCTCCACGGTGATGCTGGCCAGCACGTCGCTGTCGCTGTCCGACAGCGAGCGGCTCAGGTAGTTCCCCTTGTAGAGCAGGCCTGCCGTCACATGGTGGAACGGCATCTTCTCCCTGAGAGGCAACAGAAGGAAACATTTAGTTAGGGAAAGGGAAGCGCTGACGACATTTCTCTCTTGGGTGTTCTTTTTTTTGGGAGGATTAATTCAGAACACAAAACACTAATTAGAATCTCCACACATTACACATGTTTCTAAAAGCGGGTTATCAGCGAAGTGAACCTCCCATGTCACCGCAACATTACATCCTGTTATCAGGCATTCAAATTAGCCCAGAATAAAAATGGAAGAATTGACCTGCAAGGGGCATAAATCCTCTTTTCAACCAAGCTTAAAATGAAGTTAAAAACACAACCATGTCTCCTACAAAATAATGCTCCATCAGACGGCAACCTCTGGTTCTGCAGAGTGTAGCCAATGCGGAAATGTCTTAAAACTTGCATTATCTCTACTGACCAGCAGGGGGCGACTCCTCTGGTTGCAAAAAGAAGTCTGGTTGTATAGACGTCTATGAGAAAATGACTACTTCTCTCTTGATTTATTACCTCAGTAAACATTGTAAACATGAGTTTATGGTCTCAATCTCTAGTTTTAAGTCTTCTTCAATACAGCATGATGTTCATTCAGTACATTATGGTCCATTTAGAGTCAAACAGACCATAAAGAGGAGAATGCTTTAGGGCGGGGCTACTGTGAATGACAGGTCACTGCCGCTACCAGAGTTTCTTTGGTTGAAAACAACAACATGGCGACGGCTGTAATTCAAGATGCTGACGGCAAAATCGTCGAACTTGAGGCTTCATAACGGCAGTCTACAAACCAATGGGTGACATCACAATGACTGCGTCCAATTCTTATATACAGTCTGTGGTTCCCATATAGCTAAACTGCATCCTCGATTGCATTTCAAATAAGATGCAATCTCCCCCAGATTAGATTAAATTAAATTAATTAAAATAGGTTTTGGACGTATCGTTAAAGTAAGTCAATACTGATTAGAAACTTATTGGTCGTCAAAAACAAACGGAATCCGGGAGAAAATACATTTCCCTCGAGACATAATTGAAGGTGCAGTTGTGTTGTGTGCGAATGTACTTTTTTGGGAGACCAGGCTGACATAAAAATGTGAACCCATAATCAGCAACAGGGAGCTGGTTTGTCCATTTGTGATATTGCTGGAGCAACGTCCAAGGGGGAACAGCATGAACGAGATCCGTAAATGAGGCAGAACTCATTCGCTAAATGGAAAGTCGCACAGTGAGGGGGACTTGTATAACTAGGGGTAAATGTGGCGAATGTGTGTGTGCTCGCACGCAAATGTGTGTACTGTATGTGTGAATGTGACGGAGGCAATTAATTATTCAATAAATGGAAACCCAAGGGCATAGGGGGGGGGGAATAAGAGCACATAGAGCAGAGAGATGCGGGCGACTGCTTCCTTCTCTAATTGGATTTGGTCTCGATGAGCACTTTGAGGAGATGCTTCTGAGACAGAACGAGGGGTTCAAAAACGAGCCGCGACATTACGCCGACAGAGCCGAGCAGAACACTGAACTGCTTCTGAAGCTTCTCAGTGCGTTGGTCTCTTTTATCATTGATCTCAACATCGTATTTCTGCAGAGTCAAGTCAGCCTCACAACCACAGGAGCTTTGATGACACAAACATCCGAGAGTGAAACACGCTCTTTCATGAAACTAGTTCTCTGGCATTTCAGCAGCATCCGCAGTAGCAAACTGAAGTTTTAGTAGTGTTGCTGTCCAAATTACCAAATAGCGCTCTCTTGAGGTGAGTGAGTCTAATTCTTCAACTGGTGATGTTTAAGCTACGGGATGTCATTTTAGAAACCTTTTTGTTTCATTTCATGAAATTCTCTGTACATCCCGACAGCAACCGATGAATCAAATGCTCTGACCAAAAAATGTAATCCAGTATCTGTGGCAGGTTGTCAATGAAGTGACTGGATGTGCTACCTGTCTGTCGACTACATGCACACACTCTACCCGTGCACTCATTACGAGTCACACAAGCTGCTAGTGGTTTCGGAGGGAGGCCTGGAGGGATGGGCTGTCAGTGTTGTATTTGTGTTGAAATTTACATTTTGTGACTTTTGGAGCTCACATACACTGGATATAACAAGTTGACGTGGTCGCCGTGTTGTCACCCATTAATTTGCGGTTTTGAATCCTCAAGTTTGGCACTTTTGGACGTCGCCATCTTGGTTTTAGGCAACGAGTGAACAGAAGAGTCAATCACAAAGTAGTCACACCTTAAAGCGTACTCTGCTTTACGGTCTATTTGACTCTAAATGGGACCATAACTTACTAAATAGGGTTATTTTCTCATAGACTTCTAGACAATCAAACTTCTTTTTTGCAACCAGAGGAGTCGCCCCCTGATTGCAGAGAATGCAGGTTTAAGGCACTTAGCATTGGCTTCACTTTTCAGACCCGTTGAACACACTGGGGTGGTTTTTTCACGCTGGATACTTTCAAAATCTAGTTTATTCTTCCCGTTTTTTTCCAATGTTGCCATCCCAAGTTTTAGTCTTCTCTTATAAACATGAGTAAGTCATTGTTAATAACCCATCGGGACGTATTAAAGAACACAAAAAGTCAGAGCAAGTAATGCTGGAGGAAACACACCAGCAAAGACATTTTTTCACAACCTGGCAACCTAGATTTAGTTTGTTTTAAAGGCGTATTGTTGATACATAAAGAATTGATAAATGATTGATATGAAGAGGCATGACACTTCAGATAACTTCTTAAACAGGACTGTCATATCAGAGTTCAACAAATCACATTAAAGAAAACAGTTCAATGTGGTTAATCTGAGCCAACCAGAAGCAAAGGGAATGTCAACTCATTTTATTTTTGTTTTTCCCGGCTTTGAAAGAAAATAATGTTGGCCTGTTCTGTTCAATAATTGAACAAATACATCTCTAACTTTTGTTTTTGAGTCCATCAGCTCCTTTTTAGCGGTGTGTCCATCACCTATAAATGCTCATGTTTCACTTTTTGGAGCTGCCAGCCATCACTTTCCTCACAAATTGAAAACTGGGCCCTGCATCCTTCTTGTTTGTCAGTTTAATAAGCATGCATATCAAGACGTCAGCAACGACGCCTTAAGCTTCCTTTCACAACCAGCTTTCCTCGCACGTATTCTAAGGATTTCTCATTTCCCAATTCATCAATTATTCAGTCATCTCTCAGTCGTCGTCATGAATATTACAATCATCCCTCTTGTCCGTTCTTTCTATATTATCGTTGACGCAGGTGCACGCCATCATCGCTTTTGCATTGCCGCCGCCAACATGAGTAAATATTGATCAGAGCGATTTGCCATGCAAGGGACAGAATTTACATACAGTCATTTCATTACAGTAGTCTTCAGGAGCAGACTGTGCATTCAGTGTTGGATAACTCAAGCGTGGAGAGGAAAGACCTCAGCGGGCTAAATTAGAGGCAGTGACGTCATGCAGCTCAAACCTTTGCCCTTCGGTTTAACAATGGCAAAAGTCAGCTGTGTGTTTTGTGTGCTTTGTTCTTCGAGCATGGAGGGCAACTGCGGCCTCCATTGTGAGTTTTCGCACGTTTCTGACCCTTTGGCCGTGCATTCTTAAGTAATCTGCTTATCCACCTAAAAGCCTGCACTAACCAGCGCCGAGCAGAGGACGGACATGCCTTTCGGCAACAAGGACCGGAAAAATGTTCAATGATGCAGACTCGGGTCAGAGATGTACTGTCGGAAAGTGCAAAAGTATTTAATACTTTTAGTAATACTTGAAACACTTAACTGAATGAATTGACGCGTTTGTAAACCAATCATTTGAGTAGATGAGAAAACACCAGGTCCATTTAGTAACTGTGCTGTTGTAAATTAACCTTGTGGTGACATCGTTTCATCATCTGACGTTTTCACGGTCAAAAATGAACCATACATACAGTTATTTGTTGTCATATTGTTTGCTGCTGCAGCTTCCTCCACCTCCCCAACCTCCACCTCATGTTGCATTTGTGGCTTTAAAAGGGCAAATGTGCTGTTTTTCAACCTTATGTCTACCTCTCCGAGTTAGGGATATAGTGTGAAAAACACCTGCAGTTGCTGCAGATGTTTTCTGTGCCCCTTGTGCCAAGCTGCATCCCATGCGGCCATTTGATGTGACAGTGATGTAGCTGGATACAAGGAAGAACTACAGTCTGCTATTTCAGCTTGGATTTCTCTGGGTGGCCAGGTGCGAGTGTGCTCTCGATGCTGCCCAAAAACAAAGTCCACGTTCTCCTTGCTTGCATTGCAAACTGAGAAAGAGCCATCCCAAAATATGAGCGTAGATGATTTTATGGACAAGGATGCAGCGAGGAGGAAAGCGGGTACCCTCCACAAACACTGACTGGTGGTGCCTTTGCTCAAGTTGCCCTCTGATGCCAAAGGAAACAATCATTCTGCTGCAGTTAATGTCAGCGTGGGCAGTTTTAGTTGGATGCCGACGCCAATTAACCTCCAGAGAGCCTGTGTGTGTGTGTGCGCGCGCAAGTTGAAAGTGCATGAAAGGTTTACTCCTCACTTGGACAGAAGTGTGCTGAAAACCCTCGTCAGTATCCTGAAGATAAACTGGTAAATACAACCAAGACCAACAGGGCAGATGACCATTGAGTGTGCTTTTATCACCTAATGTCATTGTGAGCTACTTTGCTTACAATAACATTGTAAGACTTGTTGCGGTCTTGGTTCACAATAGTTCAAACTACAAAGCCTCTGAACTCGCGGGCAATGCATCCTGGTACATGTAGGCACAGCTCCGTGAGCAGGAGAACTATATATATATCATGGATTGTGGAATTTATTGCTTCAAATGGACTACATTTACCATCAGAACTGATGACATCCACATGAAAAAAGATGGTAATTGTTTCCCTCAACTATAATGTTCATGTATGTTTATTTAGGGGGATTAGCTCTCCGAGAGGACTCTTTGAGAGCCTTTTCTGCATTTTCTTCTGAGTCGATGCTGCAGAAACACCACGTGAATCACTTGTCACAACACCAATTACATGTATTGACATATTAGCTCTCAAATAGCGATTGCGCCACGCAGTGGGAAACCGGATATCACTGGAAAACAAACGGTGACACTTGATTGTATTGATCAAGGCTTCAGGTTCATCATAGAGCAACCACCACAGACTCAATCGAGACCACATCTATTTTTTTCCTCATCAGATTGCTATTCCCCGCACACTGCGATACGTCAGTTCACCAGAGAAAGAGTCGAGGATTGTGGGGTTTAATAGTCAGATTGACTGGCTGATAAAAATGAGCAATAGCAATGACTTGGAGATAAAATCACTATTTGGTACCTCCATATTTTACTGTGCAAGAAGCAGTTATTTGATTGTGCAATTAGTTATTTATTCTGTAAAATATAAACTGCTCTGTTTCCTAGAATCCTAACTGAGGTCTTTAAAATGGTTGTTTTGTCTGACCAAAAGTCAAAGACCCAATTTACAATGAAACCAAACCAAGTAGCCAGTCTTCACATCCGAGAGCCCATTCGCTAATCAATTAATTGTTTCAGTTTTACTCTTTAAATGGACTGTAAAGTAGTGATTGGTGAGAAAATGTAATAAATACAGTTTGAAGGAAATGTTTACACAGCAGTATGAAGAAGAAAATTAGAGCGGGAACTGTGACCTGTTTAAGCTCTTAACACTAGCTCTAAGCAGCTTATAATAAAGAATTAAAACTAATATATTGGTCGGGATATCGGTATATACACACACAAGTCCAACTCACCACACATGGTTATTGATGGCTGCTCTAGCTGTGGTTAGACCTGGAGTATTTAACCACAGGGACAACCTCAAGCTCTGCGCCTTCTTGTGCTCCAAATTTAAACCTGAACATGTTGATGATGATAATCACCCCGTCACACCAGTCTATTCATTTCTTAGAGTTACTAGAAGAGACGGTTAAGTTTGACTGCTTAAGCAAACAGTTGATTGCAGACTTTGAAATCTTACAATTTTCTACTACATGCAACAAGTTCCACCTGAGCATACGTAACAGGTGCGTTAAGGATCGACAGGTCAAAGAATAACTGAGGAAAAGCTTCTGAAATAAAAATAATAAAACTACAGCAAACTTCACCTGAACATTTTTTTTGTTCATCTGAAGATCTAATTACAGAAATCATACATAGATAAAAGTCAATATATCTGGCTCCTTTAAAAATGTTCTCAGACAGCATGCAGAAACGCAGTACCCAAAGTGCATAAAGGATGGCTGCATACATCGCTGGATTTAATAATGCCTAAATTTGGATAATGACCTACAGTGACTCAGAACAGAAGAAAAGAAACACACCAAATATCAGTCTGTCAATAACCCTCTAGCAACAGAATATCCACTGTTGCTGTTAAAGATAATAATTTTACACTATTTGTATAGTTTATAACTTACAGAACACTTGACTTGTATATAAACCCTTTTATTTCTAGTCATTGTTGCTATAAATAAACATATACGCACCAATCTGTTCCTCTACCCGTGTACATAACTGTCCCGTCTTTTCTTTACCCTCATTAGTCGTCCTCATCTCGAGATGTCATTTCTATTTCTGTGTAACTACATTGAGAAAGATGCAGAAAGACGGAGTCAGATTTCTTGTATGTGCATAGTCGTCCAATAAATGTGATTCTGATTTTCAAGGTTTCAAGAGTGTCCATTAAAAAAAAAAAAAATGGTACATTTAATAAAAACCATTGAGAGCATATATAATCTTGCTTTCTTTTTAATGTGCGTTTCCAGTCACCTGCAATGAAACCATTGGAAGGTAGCCGGTCGGTAGAATAAACTATTACTGCATCATTATAGTCCTTTTAAGTCTTTCCAGGGCTGTTAAGGCTGGGTCGCGGCAGAACTGAACCCAATTACAGCAGACGCATAAATAAAAACCATCTCCACTAAAGTTGCATGCATGCCTTTACAGGGAGAGCACTGCTTTGTACGGTCATCTCAAGGATAAGACAAAGATGACACGACTAATAAAAACACGTTGACCTTGGAGGAAGAAGGCGGTAAGTCGCGATTTCGCTATTGCCATTAAAGTGCCACATGTCTTCAAAGAGCTGGTGGGGAGGCAGGATGAACTCATTTCTCTTTGTGTCCAGCAACGAGACATCACAGATTAGTGTCATACAACATGGAAGTGTGGTTAAAAGGCAGCTTTGGTATTTTTCTACTTATTTGCCCATGTTTCTGTGCCTAAATGATTAGAAAAAAGTACAACTATTTCTGGAATTGGTCCAGTGTTGCAACGTAATACTTTCTGGGGAATTTGGCACTGTCAATTTACATCCACTAAGTGCTTGTTTTTGCCGCCGACCGGCTCCGATTGTTATCATAAGCGTCTGACAGCACAAGAGTCTCACTCAAGGAGAAGTCTTGTTCGGAAACGAGATGACGTGTTGCCGGAAGACAACAGCAGAAACGTGGACGGGCCGGGCAGAGTTTGTTATGTTGGGGTACAGATAGCGTAGCTCAGTGTTATCTAAAAGATTTTCAATGTCACGGCTGAATATTTAGGAGATTTCTACAATGTGGATGAGGTCTTTGAATTCGATGGCGGCCCTGTATTTACTTGAGCCAGGGAATACGGATAAAGAGTTCCAACGATGACGAGAGAAAAAGAGGGGCAACGGCAGAGAAGGCTGAACCAGCAGAGGAAGAATCCTATGATCTTTTACTTCTGTCCTCAAGTACTTTTAGGGGCATAAACATAACCCAATCGCTTCAAAACATTAACCACATGGCATTGAGCCACACGTGTGTGCGAGTGTGATACGAGGGCGATATGAAACGCATTTATGACACTTTTCTCGGTTCAGAAACGTTGATATTCAACGTATCCAGTGGTTTGTCATTTTGAATAAAAAAAAAAAGGAGCAGTAATCACTACTTGGTTTTGTCCAACTAGACACTGTGTAGCCTGACAGTTAAAACAGACTATTTGTAGACATTGATCATCTCTGTAGTGATACTTTCTACAACTGAATTGCACATCATCAGTGCTGCGAGTGTCAAAACTCCCTCTCTATATATATAAAATGCCTGATCAGTCCACGACCACACCACCAGTTCTGAGTCTTGGCTATTGAAGAGTGCACAGCCTGATGCAAAAGAGCACAGCTTGATTGAAAGCCCTCTGCATGACAAAGAAGCCAGATGGCAATTTCTCACAACAGACCAACAGCACCACAGCCAGTAAGCAACAGGGCCGATACTGAGGACACAAGCAGAACGCTGTGTACCCACAGCAAACTCTCCGGCCACAACATCAACATTGTGGATTGGACCATGGCACTGGGGTCTTCAAATGCATGTTGACAAAAGACACCAGTCCTGGTTTAAATACACCAAGTTATCCGCAGGTTGTAATTCCCCTTTGAAGGTACACTGACGAATTAGCATTCCTTGCTAACCTGATGCACCAGATGGTCTGTCACACAAAACCCTCTTAGAAGTTGCATTGGAAACTGTTGTACATGGCAGGTGATGGGGCGAACCATCTGTCAATCAAAGTCTTGCAGAAGCCAATCAGGAGAAGAGTGAAAACATATTTTCCATCAATAAGAGTGATCAGTGTCATTCTTTGCTCTTTTTTCCCCCCAATTAAGAGAACAAAATTGAGAGAACAAAACAACTGGTCTTAAAAACACTGTTTAAAAACACAGCCAAGTTCTGTAGAATCCTCGAACTTGAGCTCAAGTCAGAATTGAGGTATTCTGCTCACACTGACATTTCCGTTGTCGTGAGGCAGCTTGGTGCCGTCTGATGACTCTGTCCACCTGCATGAGTCTGTGTAAACACAGTGAGCCTTTAATAATGCTGAACGCTGCTGCAGCAAACACACAAAAAGAGATGCCGAATACCATCAAGGTAAAAAAAACAAAGCAGACGGATTAATTACCAACTGCTTTCGACCACCCGACCGTATCTGTTCCTAAGTGCTGCGTACAATGAAGCCAAGTTATGAAATGAAACAAATGCGCCCCCAAATCTGTCCCTGCAATGTTAATAAAAAGGTGAGAAACATCAGTATGGATCATTAAGACATGCCTGAACCTTCCGTGAGAGCAATTGATGGTCTAATTACTTCCCAGTGCTGTGAACTGTGCAGCAGAGGCACACAGGGTGCTTGAAAACACAGCCAAGTGAGTGCAATGGCATTTCATCAACCCATCGTCACACGCTCTCCAAAACTGAGGAAAAAAAGAGACGGGGGCGTCCCACAGAAGTGCCACCTCTCTGCACACATCACCAGCTGCCGCAACAGACTCTCTCTCTCCTTCCCAATGCTCATTCTTACCCACAGTGGTGGCTGTACGCAGCAGGATCCTGCAGCACAAAAGGGTACCTCGCCGGACTCTCCATCACGTCCGCCGTCCCGTCCCTCAGGTACGGGTTGCCCGGCAAGTCTCCGTTTACCTCCGAGTGTGTCCCTGGCGACGATGGTGGCACGCCCGTGGGATCCGCTGCCCGAGGATCGGGCTCTGTGACCTCCTCCTCCATCAGACTCTCAGACGCAGCAGTGCCTCCGGCAGCAGCGGCGGCGGCAGGCTGTCTGTCCACGAACCACTGAGCCCGGCTGCCTCCACAGTTTGGGCTTGTCCCAGAGCAGCGGCATCGGTTCCCAGAAAACCCGTTAATATTTGAGCACCGAGAGCAGCAGGTACAACAGCTCCTCTCATGCTCCACTCCTTGGCTCCTCACTCACTTGCTCCCTCCCTCCCTCTCCCTCTCTCTCTCCGCTCTCTCACTCACTCTCCAGTGCAATCATTTCTCCACATGGGGAGACAGAGTGGAGGGCTCATTAGCGAGTCCCAATGACAGACTCAGCCGCCTGTAGCTGTGCTCGCAAAACACACAGAGAGAGGCTGGAGATGGCTACAGGCAGAGACTCTGAGACAGACCGAGAGAGAGAGAGAGAGAGAGAGAGAGAGAGAGAGAGAGAGAGAGAG
>NW_022280059.1:1462639-1478969 GCF_004355925.1 Anarrhichthys ocellatus
GAGAGAGAGAGAGAGAGAGAGAGAGAGAGAGAGAGAGAGAGAGAGAGTATAGACAGACAGACAAATAAGGAATGACACAATAGAGAGAAAAGACAGGGAGAAAGTACGAAGACAAGAATGACAGATAAAGGGGAAAAGAAACAGGAAAGGGTGCTGGTGACGCAGCCTTCACATCCTAGAGGATTACGCGCGCAGAGCGCTCCTCAGGTCAACACTGTGAGACTCTGACGGCACATCACAAAGACAAGCGACACGTCTTCGGCACAGCGCGCCGTGCGCAACAGCGTGCGCCACCGTGCGGTCCAAGCGTTGCGCAACGAGAGGACGAGGATTAGGATGGTTGTGGTGGTGCGGGGGCGGTGGGCATCCCGGCGGGGGGTTCACAGTGGTGAGAGCTCGGCTGAAGCCCTTCACGGCTCCAACGCTACACAATGATCACCAACGCGCGCACACACAAGCGCGCACACAAACAAGCTTCCTGCGAGTTGCTCGTCATCAGTGTGACATGCAACAGGAGTTTTCTAAATAAAAGTCCTTCTGCTCCGATCTCATGTTGTTTTATGAGCGAGTGCTTTTAGTTTGAAGATAAATAGACAAGATTATATTTGCCTCTGCAAACAGCACGTCGCGTGAGGCCTATCTCGAAACATGCATCTCGCGCAGGTCAGCGGTCAATAATTCTTTTTTTTTTTCTTTTAAACTTAATGAAACACGGATCAGTCAATTTAGCTACTGCAGTCCATAAGGAATCTCGTTACGCAAAATGCTAAATATGAATCAAGGCCATTTCTCCTCACATTCTCTACAGAATCCACCATCTTCCTTAGAAAAGAATGAAAACTATACAGCAGAGCAGATAATAATGCACACTCTTGGACAACCACGTCATGACCGATCCGAACAACAGGTGCGTGTGTTGGGAAGAGGGGGGGGGGGGCGGACTTTTATGTCTAAATATGGACATTACAAAATAATTCAACAACAACAACAGGCTGTAATGAGCATATTCATTTCCCGTTGAAGGTCCATTTTTGGTGTCATTCCCCCAACTTACCTCTGAGGGTGATAAGTGTCTGAAGGTGTTTAATTAATCAAATCCGTTGATCGATGCGAGCAGCTGCATCCAGTTTAGAGACTAGAGGTGGACTCCTCAATCAGCCTGGTTGATGGATTCCAGGTTGCTCGTTGTGTAATTAGGGAATTATTCCTTTATTTTTTGAAACGCAGTGCGCATATCTCTTCCCATCGCAAATAGATGAAAATGCTTTCCTGTTTTGTTAGATATGAAACAGCTGCTGATCACCGCGCATTCACTCGAGTTGCACTTTTCACCAAACTCGCATCTCTTTTTTTTAAATGTCTGATCCCACGTTGTATCCGGTTATATTCACGGTCAATGAATTCTAGTCATTAAAAAAACAAACAACCTTCCAGTGCACAGGTCCGGCGCCTCAAAGTATAAAATCCATGGATTTGAGATCCGCACGCACGTGTGCGGAGCGTCGGTATATGATTGATGAGAGCAGACCGGTTGGCCGAAAGAGACGCTCCGACCCAAATCAATACGCTGGAGAGCAGGAGAGCAGCGATTGGCTGCATTCACTCTTCTTTTTCTTCCTTATTATGTTTATTGTGTCTTTTTTTGAACCATGCAACGACCTGAACCGTTTAGAAACAATAACAGGGAGAATTTCTTCCACGGTGTCATTTCTCAGCTCAAAATTTAAAAAAGTGAACCTGTATCCAGCAGAAACAAAATAAGATAATATAAGAAATATAAGAAATAAGGCCTTCATTACCGACCACAAAAATACAACGTTGTAGAATTATGTTTCTTTGACTTATTAGCTCTCCATTTTCAGACAGTTTTACGTTTTTTTTCCTTCTTCAATTTTTGGGTGTCATCAATTTACCCACGTTTTCATTGACAGCCAGGCTCCAAAAGCAATACACCAGTGTATCTAATTGGCTTTTATCTGCTTCTGGCAAACACATGTTGTAGAGAGGGAGACAGGAAGCAAATAAATTGAGCATGAAGTTCATTATTAGTTTTCTACACTGCTGTGTTGATTTTAAGGTGACTGTTAGTCTATTCCAGCTGGAAACTGTCTTATTCCAATGATTCAGCACCAGTTCAGACTACATCGACTGATGTCTAGCAGAGACGAGACCAGCAACCCCATGATGAATGACTGAATGAATCAGACAGTCTGCAGGTGCCTGTTTCTCTTACAGGATAATGGAGCCTGTTTTGGAACTGGTAACGTTGCCGTAAGTGATGAGTTATGTTCGGATAGAGCCGAGTCAAGAAAGTCACACGGGCTGTTGCAGAATGAAAAGTCCCCTGTGAACCAGGACAGTGAAGAATGAAGGGTCCTTATAGCTGCTTTGTGCATGCGGGATTGTGAATAAAACACGCAGCCAGTTTCTTAGGTTGGCTGTGCATTTATGCAATAAGAAGGTTCAATTAATGTGGTTTTGGCTACTGGAAAAATTAGCAGCGGCATTTATAGATGTAGATATCTGGGAGCAGAACCCTGAGCAAATGTGGTGTAACATCTCCCAGGAAGTGTGAGTGTATGGTTGATCCCACATGAAGGAGAAGCAGAGGAAGTTGTTCTGCTCGCCCTCCTCATTTTGAGCCCGAATAAGAAGCTGTGAGCGTTTCACATAATTCCCCTTATGTAGTATTTACCGAGCTTGTTCCTGAAGTTTGTCACACCTGATTGCTGACCTACAACTTCTTCATTGCTCTTTTGATACTCAAGTGTTTCAGATAAATGTAGAGATTACATTAACAGTTAAGAAAAGGTTTTACATTTTACAATTAAGCAGGTCCCTCACTCACAGGAAGCCATGCTGCCAGATGTCTTTGTTGTCACAAAGCATTTAGTTGTTGATTTGCCGGTCTAAAGACATTCCAATGTCCAAGATAAAACTGGGAGGAAATTGGTTGATGACTGCACCAAGTTTCTGTCATTGGTCGCACCATTTCAGTGACTTCAATGTGTAAGAACCAGCTTCATTGAAATACAATCAGTGACATCTGGTTTAAACGTGGGTTAATTGCAGGATGGATGTCTAAAATGTCATTTAATGCACCCCAGTTTTCCCCAAGACATCTTTTGACCTGCTAATAAAGCACTTAATCAACTCTCGCTGAGCATTTGAGCCATTTAGTCCTTGGATATGACTGCTGTGATATGCACTGTCCCTGTCGTTTTAAACTGTTTGAATATGACTTAACGCTAAAATGAAGAATAAATAGTGGAACAGATTTTCTGTTAAATGTCTGGTTGATTTCTCCTGAAGGCTACAAGGCTGATTGCAGAGCACTTTCTGCACTCCCACTCTTTCTTCATTCCTATTCCTGTCACTTCAATCAAATGAATTCCTGTGTCTGACAAGGTATTGTACATGTAACAGTGCTAATCTAGATTTTATGGTAATCTGCCCACTAGAAACACCAGAGGCCAAAAAAAAAAGGCCAAAATTGCAACTCACTTTTTTACTGTCAAGGTTACAACAATTCTGATTCAAATCTTTTAGGATATTTAGAGGGCTCTCAACATGTGCGACCTTGTGAGTCAGCACGCAGGAGGCCAGTTGGGGCTGGCAACGAAAGCAAGCCAATCCCCATAAACCCCCATGTTAAAATGCTTTACAGCGGAAATAAACATGTTGACAGTCTGGTCCAAAAAACGTGTTGTGGTCTCTATTGCTAACTCCTGTTCAAATGATATTAAGGCTCATCAGTATGCATTATTAAGTGGCTTAGATTGTCAGGCGGGTGCCGAATGCACAAATTGAAGGAGCTAACCGGATTGCATTTCACTGGAGCAGTACCTTGTACGATTTCATATGATGAATAAATCGATTGATTGATAGAACTGTGTTCCAGTTTTTTTACTGCGAGTTAAATTCTAGTATTACTTCATTTGTATCACGTTACAGCACTAATCAGCAGGTATCAGTGTCTGGCTGGTCAAAATTAGCATCCCAATTAAAATCACAGTTATCAACGCAAATTATGGAACCAAGCTCCACCGTCTTGTCCAAATAAGGTCACATCTGGTTCCAAAAAAGCCCCCAAATGGCGACGGCCGGAGTCACCCACTTCACTTTGGCTCCTCAGAAACCAACGCGTGACGTCACAGACACCACGTCCATATTTTAAACAGCCTATGAGTCAGACGTGGTTGTGACCTTTCGGTTATTGTGTAGCTTCAGACTTGTCAGACATACTGCGGCTCCATTACGAGTAGTTTTCTCCAATAATTACGAAATAGCTTTTATTGAGACGACACAAAGCCCACTGCACTGCAAAACAGTGGCTCGCTGTAAGGGGTTATTTTTCTACGAGCTGTATTTTACCAGGAATGTCTTTTGAACTCAGTGTAGGAATATCCGTATTCAACTTCATCCTGGCCAAGAAGGTCCACAAGCACTTAATCTACAATCATACCACACCGATAGAGCATCAACGACAGCACAGACACGGTGAGATAACTGCCACATACTGTGGCTTCACACCAAAAGTCTCCAGTATGCAGAGGAACTAAGCCGCAGCTAAAACAGTTCCAGCCTTTTTAATCATTTACAATATGATGCAAGAAACAGCAAAAATGAAAAAATGCTCCACATACACATTATTTTGATGCTGTGAGACGTCTGTGCTTGGTGTACTGTAAACCAATGCAGCCTTTTTCACTTAGTTATATAACAGTATAACAATATTTTTATAGTGTAGTGTACTGTGTAATCAGAGCATACGGAAGAACAAAATACACTCTGATTTGCCTGATTGTAGGTTCCAATCACCCAGGACTATTATTTACATGCAGGTTGATTTGAAGACATATTTTAGGAATAACCTGTAACTTTGTAACTTAGTTCCTTTTCAACAAAGCACACCATTTACAAGTCAACTGCACTGCGATACCAAACTGCTACCGTTTGGATTGGCTCAGCGTTTGTGCAAAAGATATATTTCATTCAGGAGCTTGAAGGACAGGAGTTCTGTGGATGTTTGAACATGAGTAAAACATTTAAATCAGGATTGGTTTATTTGTATATGTTATAATGACTGCTGGTATGGCACTAGTATGTTGCCCACAGTAAATAGTAATAAATACGTAATAATAAAAAATGTATAGTTAAAGCCACTATGAGGAACTTTTGTGGTGATTTTGGCGGTTCCTGTGGACAAGAGCGGTGGTGTTTCCGAGCACCAGAGTCCCTTTAGGAAAGCTCTCATTTTACTGCAGCAGGGGTCGGACAGTCTGCCCCGCTCAGTCCTGGTTCTGGTTCTCCCGTGCCTCCCTTTCCCTCGAGCGGGCCCATCAATACGGCCTCATGGGTCTCCAGCAGCGTGGTGTCTGCGTTGGCTCCATGAGTTGGAGTTTCTGGCGAACCTGCATGTTTTTGTCTGATTTCGCATGGGATCCGACCCGGTGGCACAGACGACAAGCATGAACAGTAGCTGTATAGAAATCCATACATTTGGTTGATGGTCTGGTTTACTTATGTAGGTCATATGCTATCAGTATTACATTGAGACCGCTTCATAAGCAGTTAAGAGTTCCTCCCTGTAACCCTGCAATAATTAAACTCAGTGAACTTGGTAAATTATTACTCAAGCAATTTAGAGAAAGAACTTTGAACTAAATTGCAGCGTAAGCAGTTTTATCAGGTTTGGTTTTCGTGCAGAGAACACTGTGAGCTAATTCTGATCTTTCTCTTTAACGCACACTTCTACACGCACACACACAAACACACGTACTGTACATCACACGCCATGTGACACATATCCAATCTGTGCTCAGTTCCTTCACCAGTTCAGCCTCGGAGAGCTCATCACCATGAGCCGTGTGTACGTGCACGTGTGAGTGTGACTGCATGTCTGAGTGTGTGTGTGTGTGTGTGTGTGTGTGTGTGTGTGTGATGGTGGATTGAGTCACAGTGGCTCTGTGTTCCCGTTGTGGCCTCATCTAACTTTTTAAAAAGAGAATCTAATGAGTCAATAAGTCTGTTCTGGATTTGGTGCAATGACATGAAAGTCGCCACTAACACCGGCCTGACAGCTGCTGAGCAGCGCAGAGCTTCTGGCTGATGAATGTCTCTGCAGGGGACAAATGTAGGGATCTTGTTTTTAAAACTGAATGACCCCTGGCCCCTGCCCTCCCTACTTCTGGCGCCCTTACTCAGGCCACGCCCATCTTCAAACTTGGCCTTCATTTTGATCTCAGCTACACACCTGTAAAGCTTCGTGACTGCATCTTGCACGATTGGGATAAAATCTGTCCACAGACAGACGGACAGAAATATAAACATCTGTCAAAGTCCTCAAAACCGCATCTGTGGTAGACAGTAGGTGTCTCCAGGACCACATTTTTGCCACGATGACACATACAAGCACACTCACAAGGTGAGACCAATGTCACTGTCGCAGGCTGGTAAACAGTACCAAGTCCACATCACAAGCAAGTTGGGGTCCTAAAAAGCTGGTAATAGATAATAGATCAACAATATTGCCATACCACTTTATTCCCTTTAAGGTTCATGAAGGCTTAAGGCTTTCCCAGCATGCATTGGCGAAAGGCAGGGAATACCCAGAAAAAGTGGCTGGTCCGTCACACACAGACAGTCCAACACTTCCACTCTAAGATTTCACACCTACGGGCAGTCAAGAGTGTTCAATGTCAGTTTCCTCTCCTAGTGCATAGACAAGAATTATTTACAGAACCACCACTACTACTAAACTGGACTGAGAAAACTATTATATACAACAGCCACAACAACATGTTTGCTTGTGTACCGGACATTATGTCTGTCAAGAATCAAAGTCTATTGCATGCCTAAAGAAGATAGAAATAGACCATATCCACTAACTTAAAGCAAGCATTAAGAATGGAAGAAAACCTTCAGAGACTACATCTTCTACACTTCAGGTAGTGTGTCAGATGATGGTATTTACTTGTCTAAAGAAACACAGCCCTCACACTCTGATCTCCAGATACAAACCTCCGTGGCTTGTTTTTTTAAAGTAAATGTAGAAGCCAGCGGATAAGATGTACTCGACACTGCGGCGGCTTCAAGAAAGAGAAGGTCTCCTCAGGCAGTCCGAGCATCACTCTGAGCTGCTCCTGCTGTCAGCAATGACATAAAAAGAAAGTCATTTTTTCTGGTTTAGTATTTCTTATTTTCTACTATGAGAATAATCTTTTTATAATCTGCCAAACACTAAAAGCAGCAGAACAAACCACGGGGGCTCAGCTGTGCAGACAGAGAGGTCCAGGTGTGTTCTGACCAAAATGACACAAATGAGCTGCGTGACTAGAATGACGAATCGTGGTTTGCTGCATCCCGAGCATTTTGGGGGGAGTTTCATGGACTTAAATTTGAGGACTTATTCCATCATACTCAGAGATGGGCAGTATTTCTATTACATGTATTTGAAATATGTATTTCAATTACTTTTGAGTATTTTGTAATTTGTATTTGATAGGGCCAATAAAAAAATCTAACGTAATTTGTAACAAAATACGTTAGAGTGGAGTAATTTTGTATTTAAAATACTCAAAATACTTTCTCCACAAATCAAAAAACAGTTCATGAGTTCAGTCTTCAGTCTTCAAGTTCAACGGATTGTCTGTCAAGTTAAATATTTTATCTGAGTGTGACAGATGTCAACTAGCTTGATGTATAATTGATGTCTGGGTCTGGCTACATAGCCTATTGTATATACACGGTGATGGTTATAATATCAAGCTAGCGATCGATGCTAACATGCTAATCACGCTAGCATGCTGTCTAGGCTAGTGCATAGCCAGTGTTTAGCAAGTTAAATTATCAGTGGAGTAGCTGGCTATATAGGAAGAGGGAGATTGGGAGCTTGTATGTTCATGATAACCTCATCAACAGACGTCTGACCATCTAATCTTGCATTGTATTACAAGTTATGCTGTATCTTCTCAATGTGAATGTCATAATGCCATATCAATTACTGGCAGATAATATAGTTCACAGTTAGCCAGGCTATGACAGTAGATGTCCATTTGATAAAAAAAACATTAAATATCCAATTTATTTTATTTAAAAGGCATATGATGAAAGTATTCTTAGTTTTATTATTTCATACATTCTACAAATTTATGGGCTGTTAAGTCCCATTAATATATATATATATATATATATATATATACATAAAGATATATATATATATATATAATCAATCAAGTTGTTGTCTTTTAATAGCTTTGCTTAGTTACACTGACATTCTGTGACTGTTCTTCCTGTTTGTGGGGTTCACCAGAGCTTTGTGTACATTATAGAGCCCAAACCTGAATGCTCTGCTATACCAAATTGTGAGAAAACAGAAAATCCAGAAAAAAGTATTTCCTATATTTTAAATACAAAATACATGTATTGTATTTTGTTACATTTTCTGGCACCAGTATTTTGTATTTTATTTTAATACATTTATTTGAGGGGTATTTTGTATCAAAATACATTTTGATGTATTTTTGCCCATCTCTGATCATACTCAATAAGTTGGTCTTGTTATCAGAACTGGGCTTGTGCATCTGTCGAACACACAATGTCTAATATTTCCACTTCCTGTCCTTTCTGTGAACTCTTTTTGAAAGGTTTCTCCTTCAGTAGTTTTTTTTGTGCAGTTTTCTGTGTGTTTTTTATAGATTTTAAGATATGTGCTGTTGGTACAAGATAAGATGAGATAAAACTAAATGTATCCTGAGGGAAAGTCCCGTGTGGCGGTTGCGATGCAAAGTGGGAAGATTGCAAAATCAAAAGACAAACATAAAAGTCTGAGATAACAAGTGTGTATCTTAAGAGTCCGATGAGACATTTAACATTGTGTACTTTCCACCTGCAGGCAACATATCTTCACCTAGTTACACTGAACCCACTGAGGATAGAGAAACAATTACTGAAGTAGAAACGTATTGTGACCATTGTGCATATTATTTGCAAAACAAAAAAATATCCCCATAACTGAGTCTGAGCCCCAGAGGTCACACACACACACACACACACACACACGCGCACACACACACACACACACACTCCTTCAGTCAATCCACTTGTGTCATTTCGTCACAAGTGCCATTGCATGATGACCTTCATGTTGAATTGCTCTGCCTACAGAAGTGATTGACTGGAGCCTTTTGACATGTTTGGAAGAGCTGAGAATGTGTTTACCAGAAAATGTCAGCGACTGCATTTGTATGCTGCAACAATCACCGTGCACATTTGAATATTTCAGAGGATGCTGGGACCGTATCTTAGATAACTCTGGCTGCTGATGCTATCAGGAGGCTTTACTATATTGACGTTTTCTTTACTTTCCTCACGGCTGGTGAATTGAATCACTCAATCCCTCTCTGCTCCTGCAATTGTATTTCTGCCATGCTGGCTGCTCGCAGATGCAGAGCATAGCGTACGCAGACTTTCTCCAGACAGCGACCCAAATGTGAGGAATCTGTGCTCCTGTGACTGATCATGTGTCTAACACTGAGCCCATGTGCAGAGGCAAGAGCTTCACACACTGACGGCTATACGCACGCAAAAGCTCTCGTGTCTCTGTGGCATTCGTTTCATTTCACAGACTCACTTTAGACGCTCATTTTTCTTTCAATACAATAATAAAAGAGAGCGTGACAAATGACTAATTGTTGGACGCAGTGCAAAATAAATGAGTAAATCTACAGTAGTAGTGCTACAGGTTTAGGTCACAATATATTAGTGACATTAAATGAAACTACATCTGGTATTTTACTGTTTAAATATACACTGTTTTTTGTAACATGTACATATATCGTTGTCAAATATCTGTCTATTGTATGATATATAGATATATGTATCTATATGTATGTATGTCTATTAAATTAAGCTGCTATAAATACTGAATATACTGTAAACTGACATGTATACATACATATACTGTACATATCCCCCTACATGTATGTAAACCTGTTACATAAGCCATTCAATATTTATTCCAGAGTATTTCATGAACATAATATCTAAATGTTTATGTTTATCCATGATTTTTGCTGTATTTCTGTGTCTGCACAATGAGAGTAAACATGACCTGGTAAGTGTCCTCATTCTTGGCCAATAAAGCTGGTTCTGTAAACTAAAGGGTGGCAAGCACCTTATTGATCGCAAAGGAAACTTCACAAAGTCTGGAACAAATCAAAGAGGATGCAGGTGAATTTGCAGCAGCGCACAGAGAGGATTAAAGGCAGATTCATTATGCTAACACGTTGCTCTTATACTAGACTGAAATAAATGTCCGCATGCTGACTAATGACTGTTTGCAGATCAACAAATGCTTTCTGTTTACAGACTTGCATGGTAATGAAAGAGCATTTACATATAATACAGACACATCCATCACTGGCTGTCTAAGTGCAAACTTACTGATCGAAGTTACATATGTGTTGGCTTCTTCACCGATGACATTAATAATGTATATAACTTTTCTAAACCACACATATATGACCTGCGCCAGGCTCTGTTCTGGACTACCAGAAGGATCTTATTGGTGCTGGTCCATGTTTTTGTTTTTCTCTTCTTTTCCCCACATAACTAGTCCTGTTTAAGCCCCGAGCGAGAGCTGTGATGATTTCCAGTTTGAATAAAACCCTTTGGGCTGTTGCCAATCCACACGGCCAAGCGAACACAGAGCTCAGCATGTTTTCCACGAGTTCAGGAGAAGGTTAGCAGGAATGCAGGTAACTCCCACATGTAGCCTTCCATCACCAGCTCCCCCATCCATAGCATAATGTAATACTTTAGTAATCACAATGTATTGCATAACAGCTGTACTTCTAATGCAATCAGGCGTAACACGCAGCATTACACAGCCGACCTGTTGCACATTTTAACCTTCGAGGCGTCAACAATCGCGTGTCAAACTTCAGTCGATTATGTAAAGTCAGCGTTCACATCTCTCAGCCTTTGCCTAGCCCACTGTGACGGGGAATACGTCTTTATTTTGTTCTTTTATGGAATTGATCTGCAGAGTGTGTATCAGCACTGAGGCCTTGCTTTTTGCTTGGCTACCTGCCTGAAATCCATATATTCAATCATGTACGGAGGGCTGTGTGCCAAACCGCAGGCCGCAGGAAAAATACATGTCAGAGGTAAATAAGGTCTTCAGTCAACATTACTTTTTCAATATCAAGGTATTTTGGGCATGTTTGACTGGGAGGAGACCCCCATCTGGCCCAGGTGGGACCCCCATGAGGAGCCGGAGGAAGTGACTGGGGGGAAAGGAAAGTCTTGGCTACTCTGCCTAGCCTGCTGTCACTTCTACACGGATCAGATTAAAAATGAATGGATGGATGTCTTTGTTCTCGCTCACAGAGTTTTACAGCCGTGCTCTAACCGACAACAGCAAGAGGACAAAGTAGAAGCTGGTATAACGTCACTACATCTGGGTAGGTGCTGCTGGATACATATACTGCTAATACAAGTGTTTCAACTAATTAACCTCTGATGATCCTTGGGGGCAGAAGAAGCTAACGGACTCAAAGGCCTGGCAGATTATCGCCTTATTGTTATGGTGAACGTGTCAGGGAACAGTTTCCTGTTTACACATCCAGCAGACACATTAGCATTCACTTGAAGTCGTGTTACTGTCCATCTGATGGATCATATTCCTTCTCCTTCTAGCTCTGGTTTGGTCGGGAGAAAAGTATCTGGCTCCTTAGCAGCTAAATGCTCCACTGTGTTCACCGCCTAGTCTATTACTTTAGTCCGCCTGCATTTTTGGAGGCTGGGAAGACACTGCACAGTCTGTTAAGCAGAGGTGTTGCTGGAAAGGGGGTCGATGACGACGGTGGGATTGTGCAGTAGCGTGCCGTTTTCACAGTGGCGTAAGGTAGTTACGACGGGAACTAATGGACGCTATTATGATGTGTTTATGAAAATGATTACAAGTTATGAAAACACAGACACACACACACAACTATATTGTCTCATCACATGATCAAACAGAGACTTGACATCAGCATTCATACCCAGCAATCATCATTGCATATATGTATATAACAAAAATAGCAAAGAAATAAAGAAATGATAAGATAAGTTACTGTGATGCTTTTTTCAGGCACAACCATGATGATTTTACACCTAACTTTAAATTTTTTTTTATTTTTGCCTAAACCGAACGTCAGATTGTTTCCATGGTGGCGGCACATCAGTTTACACATTACATGTGGTCATTTCAGGTATTACTGTGAGATCATGTCACTAAAGGGCCCAGTCTCTGCCCAACACATTGTTAGATGGCCCAACCCCTCAAACGTCCCCTGTGCACCGCCTGCAATGTCTATATTTATGTCCCAGTTTTTTCTTTCAAACTAATCAAACTATTTTACCCCACTGTACCACTACAACCAGACCAGGTTGGATCTTGACAACATGTAGTTTAGGTGTGTTTTCATGTCATTTCATTGTGAATGAACAGCGCCAGGAAACAGCTTATACCTGTCATCAGCGTGGGTCCACACATGCACACTAACTACTTAGTTGTACTTTACACGAGAGGTTAAGTGCAGAAAACATCACACAACCTGTGTAACAACACACAAGTGGCATCAACAGCTTTTCAGTTTCAGGGCCAATCTAAAAGATCTCTCACCTCGAGCTGATTCAAGTGTCACAGGTCTTTATTTCCGTCGGTCTGTGTGATGGATAATAATCAGCTCCGTGTGATTCAGCTCACGGGTTTCGACCTGGCGTCTCGACTGCTCACCTGCCTGCGGGTTCATTCATCAATCAGAGCGCTCCGGCCTCGACAGCGCGTCGCAGCTGATGGGACACTAAGGTTACAGGAAAATATGCTCCACCTGACACCCGGCGATGATCTCTCTGACCACACGCTCTCTCTCTCTCCGCGGGACACTAACATCCCCAGATTTAAGAAGCGAGGAGACGGAAGAGCTTTATTTTCCATCTTCATCTTTTTTTCAAGGTTTATGTTTCTCTCTCTCTGGAAAGTTTCATCTTTCAAACAAATGTACTAGACAAAAGATCCAACACGAACACTAAAGCGACATGCATTACTTCTATTTGAACGCTTTCTATAGTTGGATATGGCAATAATGCAGACTGAATTAACTGTGCAACGCTACCACAAAGTTTCACTGCCCTTCAACACATAGACTGTATACACGGATAAGAAGTGACGTCACCCATTGTTTGTGGACTGCCATTTTGAAGCCTCGAGTTCGGTGTTCAGGTCATCGCCATCTTGGATTATTTGCAACCAGGAAGAGACCATATTTGGATGGGAGAGAAGTGACATGACTCTGGTAGGGGAGTCACCTGTCAATCACAGTAGCACTGCCCTAAAGCATACTCTGCTTTATGGTCTATTTGACTGTAAATGGATCATCATTTACTAAATGAACATCATGCTGTATTGAAGAAGACTTGGAACTAGAGATTGAGACCATAAACTCATGTTCACAATGTTTACTGAGGTGATAAATCAAGAGAGAAGTAGAGTCATTTTCTCATAGACTTCTATACAATCAGACTTCTTTTTACAACCGGTGGAGTCGCCCCCTGCTGGTCAGTAGAGAGAATGCAACACTTCTGCATTGGCTTCACTCTTCAGAAGGTTGCAGCCTGCCTCAACATAATGATGGGAAAGGTTGATTATGGTTTACATTGGCCCATTGTTTTGTTTTTTTCATCTTTTATGCAAATGAAGCAAACGTGAAAACATCTTCTCTGTGCTCTTTCCGCACCTTTCCTTTCCTCATAGTGCAGTCAAATAGCAACAACACAACTCACAGCCTTAAAAATGACAATAGAACTTAGTCATCATTGAGTAGCTGACCTGATATTTTATCAACTCGACATCAAGAGTTTCAGCTCAGCTATCTGGCAGATGTAGTTATCTCACTAAAATTGGTTATCAAAAAACAAACACGCACAGAAGATAGTGAAGGCCTAAACCCTTAAAGTGATATCTTAATAGCTTCCGATGGTGCAAAGTGTTTTGCACGAACTGTTCCCCTTTATTCAACGAGGTGCGAAACAGACAATATGACAGCTGAGCCCGGGGAGGAAAGAACGATCCAGGACACACAGCAGGCAATTAGCACATATCTCTCCTAATCTCTCTGCATTTCAGCACTCATTACTGAGACAGATTCTCTGTGATTCATCGCGTCGCCGTGTGATTTACAGCAGTAAAGTCAGTTGTCAGGCGAGAATTCATTACGCCGTTAGAATGCAAATCTTCATTTGGAAAATGAAGCGTCAAAATGCAACGCGCCCGCCTTCGTTGGAGGGTCATTTGGTTGATGGACTCATTTTGTTTAAAGAGGCGATTAGCATACGAGCTACTCGAGGGTTGCTTCCCACAGCACCTGTCTCGTGCACTTGCAGGCAGGAAACGACGCCGCAGCCCAACACCTCTGTGGGGGGGTTAAGGGTCACTGTTGAGCCAGTTGCATTTCGACAAGATGATAAGTGACACAAGTGAGTGAGCAAAATGAACCGAGTGAACTGGCACAACACGGGAGGTCAGGCGCGTGGTGTCCGTCGACGGAGCATTTGCGTTGCTGGCTTGTAATCACAGCTGAGCTCCACTGATGCTTCAAGGGAGGTGAGAAGTGGTGGCGGTCCTGGACAGAGAGGCCTCACTACAGCTGGAGCAGAAACATTCAGACCGCAAACACATTCTCAGCTGCAGCTCCTCAGAGGTGATGGCTTATTTTACACCTGATCAATTGTTTACCACATTAGCGTAGAGGAAAAATATTATTTGAATTGGAGGAAAAAGGAATTCAACTGATGATCAAATTAAGTAGTAATATGGCAGACAAAAAACTATATACAACAGGGTGCAGCATCCACTGAAACAATGACCAATAAACCCAAATGTCTCCAAGCGTCTCACTGCACTGGACAAGCGTGTCCATTGTGTTCTCATTTGTTTCTGGGCTGTTGATGTCATTTTCAGCAATTTCCTCTTTGGCAGAGGCACATTTGGCTCTCGCTCCCGCTCAAATCTGTTGCTTTGACAGAGTGCCGACAAGCTCTTCCGTGAACGTCTGAATGTTCGGACAGAGAGGCGTGGCCCAGCACATTCACACAGGCATCAGAACGTACAGACATGGGCTTAAACACACGAGGGGGGGCAGCTCGTCTAGTTTATAGGTCACATTTGTATAGAAGCATGAAAGTTCATCCTTATTGAAAATGTTAGATGCTGCGTTACCATTTGTCTCTGATTCCGCACACATCATGGCAGTTTGTATGAGAAAGTTGGCTTGTCTTTCAGAATGGAACTCTGGAATGTTTTTCTTTCTTTTTTTCCAGACTCCTAAAACCATCAGCAGCTGCAATCTTCAATCATGTGGACAAATATCATGTTTGTCATTCCTCGAACCCGAACCGTCTTTGGTGAAAGTTCTTCTGAAGTTTTGCATCTGCATCTTTGTGTGATCAACAGTCACTTTAAAGTAGATTATTTTATATGCACGAGAGTTTTTAAAAACATGATTAAGTCCGTTACTTGTCTCTTTTATGGAAAATGTTATTTGTGTTTTTATGTATGAAACTGTTGCTGTCTTGGCCGGGGCTCCCTTGGACAAGACTTCTTTAATCTCAATGGGACTGTACTGGATAAATAAAAGTTCAATAAAATAAATAAATGGTTAAAATCAATCCGGATACTAACAAGAGTAGTCCAAAAGATTGATATTAATCATATGGTAATTGTGAAAATGAATGAAACAATTAAAATCATATAGAAAATAATAATTAAATGATTAAAATTGTTGTTAATGTTAAGTAATGAACTATGTCCCTCCATTATGCTTTACATGCTCTCCACACAGGTAAGACTGTGACATTGCAATAGTTAATAATAACAATAATACTAACAATAAAAATAATAATATAAAATAATAATAATAATAAGTTAAATTTGCTCATAATTATAATTTGTACAACAGCCTTTTGGAAAATGATAGCACAGTGTCATATCATATCGTCACAATAAAACGCCGCAGCCAGTGAATGAAACAATGATACTGAATTATCGCCCAGCCACAGTGATCCTATCAAAGGCCCGGCTTACCACGTCCTGCAGCAGGTTACGGAGACAACCCACACCAGTGGAGGGGAGCTGGGCCACAGGTGGACAACGACGGGATGAGCTGAGGAATGGAGGACTGCCCAGACAGGACACACATACAGATGCACATGAATACACAGTGATAAACAGCGCGCACACACACACACACACACACACACACACACACACACACACACACAC
>NW_022280059.1:1478979-1479636 GCF_004355925.1 Anarrhichthys ocellatus
ACACACACACACACACACACACACACACACACACACACACACACACAATGGTATCAGTTTGAACACTCTCCACTTTACCCCCCCCCCATCTCTATCTGACAAGCATGAAACCTCACTGATAACGTCCTCCCACACATTCACCAGCTGTGTGCAAGAACCGTTATCACTTCCACATAGTTTTTGGCACATTATCATGAGGCTCGCATGCAGACATCACCGTCATGAATACTCAACATGAAGTGGACAGCCTGCTTCTCTAATGAAATACGAGCCGGCTGACCTCAGCTCCACAAACACACCCTGTGAGAATATCAGAAGTATTTTGTGGGCACGACTTTTTTTTGTTGTCGTTCTTATTTTGGAGGCCTCCAAGAAAGGTTTCAAATAGAACTTAACAGTCAGTGAAGAAATCACAGTACAACGCATTTTGGATGAACTGCAGTCATTTGACCATCTGTCACTGTTTGGGCAAAGCCAAGTGTGTGTTTTAGCTTCACATATGTTTGAGCTCAATGCTTATTAAGAAGGTTTGGGATCCAGTTCTTGAGGGTGTAGGACATAAAAAAAACGAAATCTCGCCTTTAGCAATGTTCCTGTGAACATACTTGCATGAACAGAATTACTAAGAATGACAGAAGGCAACTAAATCTGATGTCC
>NW_022280059.1:1479646-1480938 GCF_004355925.1 Anarrhichthys ocellatus
TCTCTCTCTCTCTCTCTCTCTCTCTCTCTCTCTCTCTCTCAGCCCTCCCACAAAGCATGCACGCTCACTGTTCAAAACATCTACAGTCATCTGTTCTGATTCGGTTGGTCTCAGTTATTAATTATTTGTCTCTCTGGTGTGGAGGGAGGATTGATGGAGGACGATAAAAAACAAATTTCTCATTCAAAAATCATCACTGCATGCATTCGCATACTGAAAAATTCATCTAACACCTCTGGGATACCGTGGTGCGCGGCCAGAAATATGTGTGGATGATTAAGCCTTTTTTTCCTTGTAAGAGCGTAGTGTACTGAACGTGACAATAAGAGATAATAGAGTCAGGAACATGAGACGCTTGTCTTTATTTTTCTGACCCTGAGAATGTTTCATTCTTGTTTTATTATGATCCATATTGACTTTATTTGGCAAGGTGTTAGAGGCATTTACATATTTACTGAATGGTGATGGGAGCTCTTCGATAATCTTAAATTATTTCATCAGACATCGTACAAGTGGGGCGTACAGTATGTAGAGCAGATTTGATAAATACGCTAAAAAGCACCACTGAGACCATTCATCATTCATGTACTTCAGTCATTTAGCTAAAGCACTCAGAATGACTGTAAGTAAGCGCACCAAACATCGTAAACATAAAAGAGTGCAGATGTCGGAGTCATGAGACAGTGATCAAATAATAATAATAATTTCTGTTATGTTCGCCGTCAACACTTCCCTGAACACATTGGAGAAACTACAGCAGACAAATGGGCCTTTCTGTTACATTTCCCAAAAGGGCCGATACTTGTCTTTAAGTTGTGTTGTGCTACTCGTCACACAGCGGCTGAAGTTAAAGGGGCTACTTTCAAAACTCATTAGCCAATCTATGATGGAGGGATTGCCTTTACACGGCTCTCAACATGGCGACGGCTGAGCTGGCGGCTAGCAGCTAACGGTGCCGACAACGCAAACAGTGCCGACAACGGCAACAGTGCTGACAGAGCATATATACATATATATACATATATATACGTATATATATACATATATATACATATATATGTGTATATATATATATGTGTATATATTTGTATATATACATATATATATGTATACGTATATATACATATATATATATATACGTATATATACATATATATACATATATACGTATATATACATATATATACATATATACGTATATATACGTATATATACATATATATACATATATATACGTATATATACGTATATATACATATATATACATATATATACATATATATACGTATATA
>NW_022280059.1:1490938-1498508 GCF_004355925.1 Anarrhichthys ocellatus
TATACACATGTATATACACATGTATATACACATGTATATATACATGTATATACACATGTATATATACATGTATATACATACGTATATATACACACGTATATATACACACGTATATATACATACGTATATATACACGTATATATACATATATACACATGTATACATACATATATATACATGTATATATACATATATATACATGTATATATACATATATATACACATGTATACATACATATATATACATGTATATATACATATATATACACATGTATATATACATATATATACACATGTATATATACATGTATATATACCAACATCACCTTCATCAGAGTGGAACATAACGGTTCTGCTTTCTTTAAACAAACTGGATCAAAGCACATATTTAATGCCAGCAACACTTTTGCAGGCATTTAGAAAAAACAACATGTGAGCTGTACAGAATGCGTCAGTTGTACTGTAAGTCAAATGGAGCAGCTCTGGTCCGGCTCTGACTTTGTGAAGCAAAGGTCGAACATACGAAGGTTTCCAGGGAAAGCAAGGCACTCAGCTACATTATGGACAAAAGGAAAATTGCACAGGGAAAGAAGACTGGGGATTTGAGAATAACATTTCTTACATTTGTACTCACAGTATGAGAGTAGAAAAGAGCACTCAGTGGAGTGCAGATCTCCCTCTCCCAAACCAAGAAGAGTTGAATCTCACTCAGCTGTCCCTTCTGGCACTCTTACAGTCAAGTTGGCGGCGAAGACAGCAAGGAAAATGGGGATTTATTCATCTCGTATCGTGTCGAACTTCAGTGGATCATACATAACATACTGGCTATGGAATTAATCTGCTTGAGTTTAAAACGTTTCTATGGACGCCAGTTTATGAGCCACGACAAAGACCAAAATTCAGAGTGAGCAGTCAATGACGGTATAAAACAGTCCTTAAGCAGACAGACAGACACACATGAGCACAGACACATTTGGCTTATGTGAGACTAGCCGAGGACGGACCGTCTGTCCTCGGCTAGTCTGTCTGTAATAATAATAATAATAATAATAATAATTTATGTGCCTTAACCTGTAATCATGTTATTGATAAATAACATTAAAGTCCTCTCTATATTGTGTCAACTATTCTATACTGTAAAAAGACAAAAAAGAATTTGCCTCGATCACAAATATTTTTAACTTACTGCTGATTCTCATTTCTAAACTGCAACAGGAGAAACAAATGACATCCAAGTAAAGATTGAATAAATAATGGGAGCTGCTGTACAGTTGCATCTCTTTTGAGCTTCATGTCTCCATCCTTGTTCAGTTGCAGCTCTTCACTTGGCCTCTAAGTGCAGCCGAGAAAGCTTTCACCACAATTGTTATAGTCTGTGTCAACTTCCCACTTTGTTGCTGGTAAAAAAAAAAATAGAAAAGGAAAAAATATGACAATACAAAGACTTCCTGAAATACAGCATGACGGTGTCTTCATACACCGGTGTGTGTGTGTGTGTGTGTGCTGCATATGAAATTCACAAATGACAAAGCAGATTAATCCACATACATTTATTACAGTGATGGATCCCAACACCTGCTGCTCCTCCCAACAGGGAGTCAAACCAACCAAAACAGACTTAAACGTTCACATCTGAATTAAAAAGAAGTTAAATGATTTTTACATCTGGATTTACTAAAATATCAGTAAAGGCTTTATTCTGGCACGCAGTATGAAGCTCCATCTCCCCCCATGGTGCTCTTCTTCCTACTCGTACCTGATCCTGTCCATCAGACGGCAGTACGTTGACTTTACTCATATTTGTGCCCAGGAGCTGGGAGATGATACGAGACATTACCTGAGAATACGGTGATCTCAATTTTGTGTTCGGAGATGAATTTTGATTCATTCTTTCTCAAACTGCAATAAAAAAACTGTAATAAATTACGATCCCTTTTAGTGGCTTTACCTACTTTCTTATATTAAATGACGTTTTTTTTTTTTTTTTTTTTTTAAATGTCATCCTTCGTTGGTGTAGCTCAAATACAGCCAAACCGGTAACAGTCATATCCAAAATGTTCTCATAGTTTACGATGTCAAGTTATTAAAAAAAAAAACTATATTGTGATTATTCTTTTTTTTTAAAAACATTGTCCACGTATCTACAGCAAACGTGTCAAAAGGACAGAACTACCTGTAAAAAGCTGCGATATAGTCCACCATCCCGGCTCAGAGCGCTGAAACCAAGCAGCGCCAACCCTGCTGGGAATGTGCAACAGTGCAAAACATAAACAATTAAAAATAGCACAAAGAGAGCGATAAGAAGCCGGACCCTCCCAGCGGAAGCCTTGAAGCCTTTCTTTCCCCACCAGAGTAAATACAACCTACTGAGCAGCAGGACGGCTGTCTGAGAGAGCGGAGGAGAGCTACTCCTGATATGCTAATCGGACAGCTGCCAAACTCCAACCTAGATTATTAAGAAACAATTTCAGAAATGATGATGATGATGAAAACCACTCCCAGGTTCAATAAAGCCGTGTAAACCCTCCCAAGTGCTGCCAGACGGTTCTACGGATCAAAGCCGTTGACATTTATAATAATGACTCCTTCAAAGAGAAAGAGGGGAGTATCAAAGGTCTATGTGCGTATAGGAGAAGAGAAGGGGAATGCAAGAGAAGGGGAATGTCTAAAACATGTCTAAAGCAATTGATTCTGACAGTTTTTGGCTGATTAAGCAAATAAAACGACAGATCCAAATTAAAGAAAAAATGAAAAGAAGGACAAAGAGTCCGAGTGAGGGCAGCCAAGGACAGTAAAGAGAAACAGGAAACTCAACGAGGATAAATATTGAACCCTACTTTGTAAATGTGTTTTTTTTTGCTTTCGAGATTAGTCCCCGTTCTGTTCATCCTCTCTCTCTCTCTCTCTCTCTCTCTCATCAATCAGCATCCTGAAATGTCTTTGGTTTTGTGGCGCCGTTGGAAGCGCGTGTCGACGGGGTCGAAGCCTTGCTCGCTGGCTCCGAACTGAGCCCAGCCGGGAGTCCTGGCCATGTAGTCCAGGGCCGAGAAGCCCCGCTGTCCCCCGCTCTCCCCTTGAACCTGGACCAGCTCCTGGAAGCGCTCGTAGTCGATCCACGTCCACCACTCGCCATCCACCTTGAACTGAAAGCACACACAAAGAAGGGGGGGGGGGGCAAACAAGGCGGTGGAAGATGAGCGAGCAGTGTGTGTGTGTGTGTGTGTGAGTGAGTGTGGAGTGTGTGTGTGAGTGAGTGAGTGAGTGAGTGAGTGTGAGTGAGCGAGTGTGTGTGTGTGTGTGAGTGAGTGTGGAGTGAGCGTGAGTGAGAGACCAGCTTGAGCTTTTGACTGTGACGGAAAAGCCTCCAACATCATGCTGCCTCTCTAATCCTGCTTGTGCTCCCAAACCAGCGAACAGGGGTGGAGAGCGTGACCTCTACTTTCCCAGCATGCAACTGTGCTCTCCAGTCAATACCATACCATACTTCCCTTGTTGTCTGCAGAGATGGGAAAGACTGAGAGGAAACGGAGAGCAAGCAAAGCCGGCATTAAATACAAAACAACTTTCTCCTCTGAAGCAAATTCTCATCTTTTAAAATGGTCCTTGATGACTTTAATGCAGTTTGTTTAAATCATTTGTGACTGGGTGCAAAATGGTGCTGGGCCGTCTCTCAGGGACGACTGTTGTGCTTTTAGCTCTCAGCATTTTAAAGGTTTGTGGCCCCGGACCCCCATGTGCGCACCGCGGCTTCCTTAAAATCCTCAGACTTACGCCCCAACTGTAATTCACACGACGGGAGGGGAACGGAGTGCCAGCGTTACATCACTGACGTTCTCAGAAGAGCAGCAGCGGCTCAAAAATGACACAAAATGCAGTCATGAAGGACTCGCATTTATTTGGCAAGCGAAAGACTGTCCCTGCCGGAGATGGCGGCCCGCTGAGGGAGTCGAGGCGTTGAGCGTTTTGAGCGCGAGCCATTTTGTGGCCGTTAAGAGAGCAGCGACCCACTGCATTGCTGATGAGGCCTGAGAAAGAGGAGGGGGGGTAATGATTCTAGTAATGAGAAAGGAAGATATTTGTTCGGCCGGCATCTTGGCAAACAATTTCGGTCTCTAGGCAACAAAGCGAAGCTGTGCCGTCTGGGATGAGAACACGGCGGCCTATTGTTTTCATTCGGGGAGCCGATCACGGCTTCTCCTTCGAGCGGCGCGGGAGGCGCCCTGGTGTTCTGTATGAGCAGAGGTCAATGAGCTGTGCAGCACTCTCACACACATTCACAGGGAACTAATGGAAGGCCATCACGTCTCATCTCAGTCTGCTACACTGCGGAGCTTTGCTCCGTAAATTACATTTCCCATGCTGTCATTGGAGAAACAAAGAAATAGGGAGAAACACTTTGATTGAAATATATTTTGTTTGTGATAGACGACCCCGTCTGTGCCGCATGTTGTCGGCATAAGAGTTTTTTTTTTTTTTTGCACACATCTTTCAGATAATTTCACACTGAGACCCAAAACTTTGTTTCAAAGCCAATGTTGTCTTCTCGTCTATAAGCAGAGACACAAACATCCACCCAGGAACTAAATGCTGCCTTCCTGCCATGTTGTACAGACCAGCGCCAAGTGTGAAACAGCCTTTAATGCCATCAAGTTGTTATTACGAGTCAGCGGAGAATTTCTCCCATGTGGTGATAAATACTACAGACCTGTCAGCAAAGTGGTGACGAAGCAATTGATTCAACCAACTGAGAAAGATCTATAGATACACACTGTATCTGGTGTCACTTGTCAACAAACCACAATATCACTGTATATAACTTGATGAAAACAGCAACTGTAGGTTTGATTTCTATTTCCCGTGTAAGTACGCAGGTAACTATGGCAATTAGCGTGAAATAATGCATGCTCTTATTTTGTAGTAAGGAGAGGTGTTCCTGTTATTCCCATTCTACTGACATGGCATGAATGCAGCAAGATTGCAGGTAGTTAGCGGTAGCGCTGCTACGATTAGTCGACTAATTGATTTGTCAATTTTCAGAAATGAAAACAATCACCAGCTTTTTTGACAATCGATTTGTATTCTAATTTTTCGTGCTAAATGGCAGAAAATGCGGTTTTCAGCCCCTCAGATATGGAGCTTTGCTGCTTTTCATCGTATTTAACCGAATATCTTTGGGTTTTGGAGAGTTGAAACAAGATGTTGAAAGACATTCCTTTGGAATTTGATGGACATTTTTCACTATTTTCTGTCATTTTAGAGATCAAACGATAAAAAAAAGAATCGCTAATGAAAATATTCAGTGAGTTGCAGCTCTTGTTAGAAACTTGCTGTCATGGTCTGTCAGCTAGATTTCTGATGCATATTTAAAGACATTTTTGTCCTTTATAGGAAAAAGAAATATGAATAAATCTAACAGGATGCTTGACTGCAAAAAGGGACACCTTCACTTGGACTTTGAAACACAACAGGTCGACTGATTTGAGAGTCAACAGGGTTGAGACGGATGGAAGAGGACGGAGAATAAGGACGAGGGAAGGAGAGACGAAAGAAGGGAAGATGAAAGAGAGAAAAGGCTGCAAGAGAAAGTAGAACGAGGGGCGAGAGAGGTAGAGAAACACACACACACACACACACAGCTCTGATGTCTTTTAAGGGACGACATCAAACAGTGATATCGTCCAACTGGAACTAGAAGATCTGAGGACAGTGCAGTAAGCGCGCGCACACACACACAGCTGAGACTTTGTTGCACGAAGAGACATTCAGGACGACGAAGTCACGCAACAGAAAAACATCAGACAGAAGGAAGCTAAAAATGCCTCTAGTTCCCAAACTGCTGGATTATTGATGACCGCCTAAAAATGAAGAGTAAGTGAGTCAACGTAAGTTGTCAAAAAAAAAAAAAAAAGATAGATGCTGCTTCAGAGCAGCGAGCACCAACACTGAGATTAATAAAAATAAAAACTGATGCAAAGCGGATCACCACTTTATTCATTATGTGTGAGGGACGCTCATGCGGTATCCACAGTCTGAGTCCATGGACGACGTTGATAACTTAAAAATGTGCACAAACAGTGAGCTGCACCTAATACCGTCAGCTCTAAGAGTAAAAACAGGATAAACTAGTCTCATACGCTCTCATTTTACGAGCCAGTCCTGCTGTGTGTTTCGCTCAAACATTAGGGCTGAGTGCAGATGTGGTGCGTTGGGTCATGTACGACCCTCCCGACGCCGAGCTCTCTTACCTTGGTGTGCGCGATGAGCAAACAGTTGGAGTGCTCGTGTTCGCAGGCGATCTCGTACTGAGGCAGCATGTCGGCCAGCTGCTGGACGAAGGCGACCACTTCCTGGTGCCAGGGGACGTTGGCCATGGTCAGACTGCTGGCGGCGCTTTCCCCGCAGTACGTCACTCCCTGCACACACACATGAGCACGGGGTCAGGGACAGAAAGCAGCACAGAAGAGACCAAATGGGGCTTTGCAATTCACTCAGCCGTGGAAAAGAGCAACTCTGCAAGTAACAGGCCCGACCTGTACTGGACATTTGGGGCTGATGAGGATATATACAATACATATATAACATATAGAATATCACTTCTACGTGAGGGATAATTTAAAGGTTCACTTTTAGTATCAAAGACAATGGTAACCTTAATAGTGCATTTGAAACATCAAACCTAATAACATACCGATACATTACAAACAAACTCATGAACTAATGAAGATATAACAAGATGCAACTTCTTTGTGCTTCTATTGTTATATATATATATATATATATATATATATATATATATATATATATATATATATATATATATATATATAGTCTTGGGTGTATGACTGACTAAAAGGCTTCACAGCAGCAGCAGCTTGAGAGTTGACATATATCGTCCCATTGAGCGGGTGTGAGAAATGGTGTAGGAAGCTGTAAACCATCTGGCCTCGGCCATGAAAATCAATCAGGCTGGACGCTGAGCGCTTTCCGATCAATAGCGGCTGTGCTGTGGTTACAGGCCATGAGGAGGGAGAGCGGCACTGAGGAGGAGAACAGCAGCTCCCCATGGCAGAGACAAACTGTGGACGAGTTGTGGGCGGAGAGCAGAAAGGTGTGAGGGAGCCGTGGGGGGGGGGCAGGGGGTGTCTTTGATGCCCGCTTCGTATGAACCGAAGGACTCTGCAGGAGGCTCCACATGGCCGACATCTTCACATTAAATATTCATACATGAGGAAAACTAAGTCCATCAGCTTTAACTGTGTTTGAGCCCCAAGCATCATGATGTAAACACAGAGTCCACCGGAGTCCAGATCTCTGTCCTGCTGTCCGCCCATCAGGTGCAGCTTGATCCTGGACCACGACAGATCCAGGTCTCTGTGAAGACGTGGGCTCAACACTCACCGACCTCCCGCTGCATTCATCCATCGTATTTTTCTTCGACCGGCCATCAGCAACATTACTCACGACTGTTTGACAGACCTTTAATTGCACACCAATAATATTGTAGAGGGCGCAGCCTTTATCTTCACACACACACACACACACACACACACACACACACACACACACACAC
>NW_022280059.1:1498518-1508225 GCF_004355925.1 Anarrhichthys ocellatus
CACACACACACACACACACACACACACACACACACACACACACACACACTGCTGTAATGGAGCCAAGGCAGCAGCTGCTACTTCGCTACTGTAATTCTCTGAAGTGTTGGCCAGAAAACCCTGTCTGATCCTCACCCAGTATGCTCATGGAAGAAAAACAAGAGGAGTGAGTGTGTGTGTGTTTCAGGAAAAAAATGTTTGTGAGCATGTTAACGATGAAGTATTCAGCTTCTCCATTCTGTCTTTCTGTTACTGTATAATCTCTAAAAAGAAGAAAAACAGCAGCAAACAAACGCCTTCATGCAGTGGATGTAGAGAAACCTACACAAGCCCATTGCTCCAGTGAGCTTTCATAATCAACCTCTGCTGCACAGCTTTACGCCCCACGTACTGGATCATATTCCAGTCTTGCTTTGAAATAATCTTTGGTGAAAACCAATGAAACCAATGAAAGACCGGAGGTTATAAGCCCCATTAGCCAGAATTGTACTGAGATACAGTCACAACTGGATAGTTAGTGTTACTAAAATATGAACAAACAAATAGGATACACAAAGAAACATTAAGTTCTGCTTTATTACTTCCTTGCATTTCTCATTTATTTACACGCATCTTTTTTGAGATCGTTAAAACTGTTTTGCAAGGCTGTGAAAAAAGACCCTGTGGATCTTCCCACTTCATCCTGCAGCACTGTTCTGGCAAATAATCTCTATTCACTCTGGGAAGTTGAACTGTTCTGAACACTGAAAAAATGTAACAACCAGGGAAGATGAAAAACCAGATGTTTCACCAGATATCAAAACTCCAACAATCTGATTGCTGAGGCCGGTGTCCTAAATCAAATAATGGATTTTATACCCATGAAAGAAGTGTTTGTCTGAGGAAACAAGAAGACTCACTCCTCCTTTTGCCTCTTTACTCACTTTCCTCTGTGGCAGATCACACAAAAAAAACATTCTTACAACTTTCTTCCATTGGCCCGGCTCCTTCACATCTATGTGACCCGTCCACTCGGTGGCCTAAGGGGATCTCTGCATCCAGTCGTGAACTGCAGCCGTTTCTTAAGTAAGTTTCACCACAGACCTTTCTGCAGGAGCTGCTTGTGAATTCACCGCGCGGTGAAACTCAACACAAGCAGAAAGTGAACCGCATCTTTTGGGGTTTGAGAGTCAGAGAGAAAAAGGGTGCTGCTCGGGGGGAGGGGCAGGGCGGGGGCGCTGGACAAAAATGATGAGGGACCTTGGCGTTATCAGCCTCGCCCCGGAGGCCCCGCTGAATAAAAGATGAACTATCCGGGACTCTGTATATATCACCAGGAATGGGCCAGGCGAGGGGAGCGAGCGATAGGAAGAGATACGGAGGGAATGAATGAACTATCGTTGAGGACGCTGTGAGAGGGCACACATAACCTACGTATTTCGCCTTTAATGGAAGTTATAAAGGCTGATCGTCAAGTTGCACAGAACAAAGCCATGTGCGTTTGACCAAATTTATCTCTGTACATTTACAACTTTACCCAACACCGTCTCCCTCTCCTCCTTTCAGTGATCCATTTCCTTGCTGGGCGAGTGAGGGGCCGGTGGCAGCTAAGTGGTATCGATGCGACACCAACATGATTAAGCACACATTGGACAACTGGATGGAGGACAGTAAATTGCACAGGATGAATGTGTTCCACTGCGTAAGATGACGGACTAATAATTAATGGGTCAATAACAAAAGGTTACTGCTGCTGGTGACGGGGGACGAACACATCCCCAAGCTATACATCATATTTACAGACCAACACTTCATCTTCAGAATACATGCACAACTCATGTCAATCTAATGTATAGATAGAGATATTGAGGTATATATAGATTTATAGATAATATATATATATATTGCACGCAACAGGGTGGCTAATAACTGTCCCATACGGGGGAGCTGGGGACTCGGTTGCCTGTTTGGCTCATACATTGCAGCTGGCAATAAATGATGGATTCAACCCATTTGTTTATCGGTTATCGTTGAAGCCTGGCGGCTTGTTAGGCACTTCAACCCAAGCATGCACACTAAAACTGCCGGTTAACAGTTAATGATCGGTTATCAATCAGAAAAAAAACAACGAAATTAGCATCCCTAATATAAATAGAGAGCGATAGGTAGGTAGAGATGGATAGGTAGACAGGAGAGATTGTCTGAACATTAAACCAACCTGAAACCGGGTCAGATATGACGTGAATTCCACTCGTCTGCTTGCCACATAATCAGCTGTTCCCTGTGACTACGAGGGCTTAGCCCACATTCTCTAGAGTTAGATATAGTCTGTAGATAGATGCAACACTTGGTTTTTCCTTTTATTTGTTACCCATCTGTCTGTATAGAGTTAGGAGAAACCCACTCAACATTGTGAAAAAATGGTTCCAATGCCCCAAAAAACAAAACAACTCCAAGAGTAAACTTAAATGACAATTAAGGCAATTGCCGAAAATCGACAAGGTCATTTGTTTCTTTTTCAGATGCTTTTATTTTCACACCAAATTATCATTTGAAATTCCTTGCCTTATGGCAGTGGGTATTAAATCTGACTTCATCTCCAGCTATGTTGAAACACAGCAGATGAGCGTTCAACTACACAAACAAAGGAGACCTCATAACCTGTATTTTAGCTTTCCTACGTTAGCTTTGATGGGATTTACCAATTGTTTTTAAAAATATTTGTCCCAATACCTTAGTTTCTATGTCTCTAATATTCAAATTGTGATCTCTCACAAGACTATTTTCTCCCTCGAGTCCTTAGAGTTAGACTTCAGACCAGCGATGTCAGTGAATTTGCATCTGGAATAATCTGTCTAAATTTCGACCTACCTTGAGATTCATTTTTGTAACTGTCTTTCAAAGTCATGTCTGATAATGGTTTCCATTATGTTACCCTCGTTATATTGCATAGTTTACTTTATCATTGCTATCTAAGCCATACCACAGAGCTGACGCTAATGCCCTGGTCTCCCATCAGTCAGGGCTAATTGGAGATAGAGCGACTCCCTCCATCACACTGCCACCAGTCCATCCCGGGACGCACTAATTACTGAGCTCGTGATGCTGCGGTCGATAGCTTGCCCGAAGCTCAGCAGCCGGAGGGGCTCGTCGGTTCAGTAAAGAACGATGCACTGCTCATAGGCAGCAGGACGGGAAGAGGAGGGGCCAGAGACATACAGGCATTTAGAGATGAAAGGCTAGAGAGCAATGAGAAAGAGTTCAGCCTGACAGCATCCTTTTCTCTGTTGCCAGTGAGACCGATTAAGTAATTGATTGTCAGGATTAGAGGAAGATTTGACTCTGATATTCACCGTCCTGAAGGTCAAACTTTGAGGAAATTAAACACTAAACACAATTTATGAAGACAGGGAGATTAATCTTTACCAACTGTAGACCTGGGTTTTGGACAAATGCCAGGCCAAAGGTGGGTACGAAATATGAAAATTAAACACATCGCTGCACCATCGCCAAAATGATCATTTGCGAGAGAGTGTAGCACTGAAACGCCATTAATCTCTTCATTTATTTTTCCACTAAAAAGGTTTGCCTATTGAATGTCAGAAAATGGTTAAAACAGGTGGGCGGATCCATTAATTCTTAAGTTTTATATAATTATGTAGCTTCCCAGTGGTATTCATGTGTTAAAATCGGAACATTCAAATTTTGGTGGACGTACATATGTTGTAGCGTTAGAATGCCATTTTCCCAAAGTGCTTCTAAAAACCTTTTCCCACATGACCCGATGTAGGTTTCTGCATGACGATACAAACATACGTACATCCATAGTCATGTAATACCCGCAGTAATTAAGATGGCGGTAGGCACGTTCCCAGTTTAATGAAGTAGACAGAAGTCCTCGCACGGAAGCTAAGCAATTTACTGCTGTGGACACCTCGTTAGTTTGGATCCAAATGTCAAACAATAAACTAACCGATCGATCGATCGAGGCAGCGGCAGACCTCTGTGTTCTGTGAGGTGAAATGACTTGTGGTTTTAAAGATAGCTATAGAACAGCTAAATTCTTCAAAATATAGTGTACACTCAACAGCTGTTTACCTTTCCCTCAGACAGCCCTTTCAGATGGGGAACTGAAGCGTTTATATCGCTCTCTTTGAAGTCAATAGACTCCATTGACAAAAACTGGAATTTTACCTTGCAGCACATGGAAGTAGATATACATCATCCTTTGAGTTATTTCCAAGCTTAGCTGCTAATGTCGACTCAGCTAGTGCTAGCGTTCACATTAAAACATAACCTTATTAATTAGCTTACCGTGGCAACCTACCTCACTGCTTTTTGTTATCTGCTGAGTGGGCGTGTCCATTTAGAAAGCAGGTTGACCCGCTCCAAGTTCTCAAATGACTTTTGTGTAAACTCAGAGATATCAACATCATAATGATGTAAAAACAGGGAAGCAGCAAATCTTTACATTGGAGAAGATGGAACCAGAGAATGTTCAGCACTGACAAATGAGTTGCAATTAGTTGATTATCATAATTATTGAATCTATTGGAAACAGAGGTGTCTTTGTTTCGTTCATGGAGGGGGTTTTTGTGGATGAGTTTATGCTTATTGGTATCCATCTTCATATCCTCCAGGACATGAGAAAAATGTCAAGGATTGATTTGTTCTGCTCTTATTCTCTCTTTGTGTAAAAAAAAAAAAAAAACAGAAGCAGTGCATTAACAAAAGGGAAAAATGTGAGTGCAGCTTAATAATAACGTCTCAGTTCCTGTGTAAAGCCTGTGTGCGCTCCCCGCACAGACGCATGTGATGGGTATCTCTGTTTGCCTGTCCAATCCAATGCTCCCTGCTGTCTTGTTAGTGCTGCGCTCTCTCTGATATAACAAAATGCCATGTGGATCAATACACACTCCTACGAGAAATCTTTAATAGAAACGCCAGCGAAGTCTCAGGAGACAACTTAGATTCAGAAGTGTGTGTGTGTTTTTTCCATCCCATTAACATCACATCATAAACCCCGTCATTAAACTTTCTTTGAGCAAGTTGTTGATTATTGAAGTAGCATGTAAGTAGGAAAGATTAGCTTAATGTAGAGGAAAGAAGGAGATGTGGATCCTTTAATTGCCACACAGCTGGTCGAAATCATTTCTGCGCAGATTGCAAAAAAAATTGCTTTGACATTTACAACACATGGCAAACTTGAGTTCAAGAGCAGATTTAAACACAGTGAAGAGGATCGAAAGAAGCAGAGAGAGAAGGATAGGGGGAAGTAAACGGAAATGAGCTGAACATGGGTGCATCACTACACCAGACATGCGAGGCAGACTTAAAGATGCTCGATACCAGATTCTCTGCTCATGTGGACATTACTCCACTGTGTCTTTACCATCAGGCGGCAACCTCCGGTTTTGCCGAGTGAAGCCAATGCGGAAGTGTCTTAAAACATGTATTGTCTCTACTGACCAGCAGGGGGCGACTCCTCTGGTTGCAAAAAAAAGTCTGGTTATATAGAAGTCTATGAGAAAATGACTACTTCTCTCTTGATTTATTCCCTCAGTAAACATTGTGAACATGAGTTTATGGTCTCAATCTCTAGTTTCAAGTCTTCATTAATACAGCATGATGTTCATTTAGTAAATTGTGGCGGAGTACGCGTCAAGGCGGGCTTACTGTGATTGACAGGTCTCTACCAGAGACATGTACGCATCACCGCGTCACTCCTCCGCATTCCAAATATGGTCACTTTCATTCATCGGTTGCAGAAAAAAACCATCATGGCGACGGCTGTAATCCAAGATGGCGATCTCGAGGCTTCATAACGGCAAATCACAAAGCAATGGGTGATGTCACGATGACTACTTCCACTGTTTTTATACAGTCTGTGGGGTTTACATAGCAAATAGTTGTTTGCCGTTATAGTAATGCTCTGAATATTATATACCGCTCATGGGGTAGAGAGGGTCGTCCGGTGTCTGCAAGGTTGGCGGTTCGATCCTTGGCTACTACGAGTACCTGTGCCGAAATGTCCCTGAGCAAGACACTGAAACCCTAAACAATCCCCGGGCGCTTCTCAGCAGCCCACTGCTCCCAATAAGCTAGGGATGGGTTAAATGCAGAGGTTACATCTCATGTATATGTACCTCTATATATTTCATTATATTAAAAATTTCGTTCATTTTCATTAAATTGAAGAATAAAAGATAAAACAATGAAAGGGTTACTTGGGTCGTTTTTAAGCATACAGTATCTTCCCATGTGTTTGTGTCTCAGCGAACACTGCAGTCGGCAGCCGCCACACAGACTGCAGTGCATTCGCTCAGGTCAACTCCTCACGGTCGATGTGCGTCCACTAAAAGTGCTTCTTTTTGCCCGACTGAAATTGTTATTATACGTGAGCTGATTTCACCTTGAGCGAGACACACAATAACAAACAGGCCGGATCAGGCCGTCTGCAGCCTGATCACTCAATACCAGACCAATTTCAAAAATGGTTGTCCCCATTAGTTTCTTAGACACAAAAACATGGGAAGAAATGTACATTAATAAGAAACTCTCTAAGAGAAACTCTTTGGAGAGTTTGGAGAGAACTGGATGTACTTGAGGACCAGCGAGGACGTATTCCTCCATCTGCTGAACGTGTGAATCTGAAGTCTTACATACTGGACAATTTGTAAAGCTTTGTATACTTGTCTCCAGAGTGACAATTCAGAGAGCCTGGGTGAATCCTGCTGTCCCCGAGCAGTGCTGTAAATGAGTGACTACAGTTTAAAAAGCGGTTCACACAGCGCGAAGACAAAGGTTGAATTAGCGTGTCGGACTGACAACCTCAAGAACCACCAAAAAAACAATAAGGCATGCTTTTAAAGTTTTATCTTAATTGACGTTTGCAGTTATCCCCCGGAAGCATATTTGCAGCTTGAACTGTCACACAGTGCTTCCCATTTTGTGTGTGGGTCATGAATGGGTGCAAAGACATTTCACCTGATGGACAATGGACGCGTCTCCGCACACGCAAGAGGAACTAGGGCGCAAGATTGATGGGAGGAGACTGAGCTTGTTATTTTTAATATGGGAACATGTTGCCAGGCCAACAAGATTCCCAAAAACACTTCATTAGTGGGGAAAATAAAAAGCACCTTCTCACATAGCCCGCAGCCCGCAGCCCGCGCCACACACACACACACACACACACACACACACACACACACACACACACTTTTTCTGCCTGTTGGCCCTTCAGAAAGTTGTGTTTTGTTTCCACACTGCATGCTTCGATCCTCCGACTGCAGAGGAACCCCTCATTACAGCGCCGGCTCCCTCGTCTCATTACTTTGAGTAGAAAACCTGTATACTGCTGCAGTTTTCTGATACTTTTTTGTAGTAAATGTGAATATAAATGTTGGTATGAACGTGTGGCTGTTCGTCTCTTTTTCGCACTGATCAACAGTTTGATGTGTTTGAGCACGTTCCATACAGCTGGGCTAACTGTCCAGAGTTCCTGATCTACTTTATACATGTATGTGAGGTTATTGAGGGTTCATTTCTATGTATTCTTGTATACAATATTCTAATAACCGTTTGAATCTATTATGCACAAGATTTAATTAGGTCATATTCAAATATTTGATCACATTTTAACCTGTTTAGAGCCCCCGACACATTCCAATTGACATAACTTTTCTAGGATCTCTAGATCTAGGATTGTTGTTATCCGACTTGGATTTTTAATAGCCAATCACAGCATCCCACATCATCTAAAGTGGACTGTTGCTCTGCACTGCTTGAGAATAGCATGCACACTCAAGTATCTTGACCACTTAAACCTGACTCGAGTTAGTCCGATTGTGTGAGCTGTAATTGGCCTTTATGGAACCACTTTAGCCCCGCCTCCTTCGTTAGGTTCACCCAAGTCAGGCTTTGGATTCTAAGCCCCTCTTTTCTTAGCTTACTTAACATGAAATTAACCAAATTAAGGATGCATTTTCATTCTCAATGAGATGTACAAACCCAAGCTGCACAATCTTCCAGATGTGTTTAAATTCCACAAAACGTTTTGAAATTTGTCATATGCATGTGGAGCTACATCACAGATACATAGGGATTGACGATCATAAATCATAAAGGTAAATATGCCAGATTTGGTGCAACAACTGATACATTTTCCAATGTTAAGCAATCTGTAAAACAGACTTTTGTTGTTCAGATTAAAGATGAAGTAAACCTCGCTCTGATCCTTAAAAAAAAATAAAAATAAAAAGTAAAACTGTGTGAAGTGTGAGCTCAAGCTTGACGCGAGTGTGTTTTATCTTCACCGGTCTGCCGCTTTATTTACTGCAACACTGGCTCACTGATGATCTGCAGATAGTGCTAAAGTGTCTAGTGTGAACTGTTAAATCAATAGGCTGCAAGAGGCAACAACATTATTACCTCCAGTCTTGTATGCGCCGGCACGCTCTCAACAAAATAAGTTGAGCCAAAACTAATTCTGGTGTGCCGTTATTTCTGCAGCATCAGCAGCATGATGATGCAACACCAGAGAGGAACGTAGACAGGGAGAGCACATTAACAAGTTGTTCCTGCTGCTTCAGAGAAGGACAAAACAAAATCCGTCTCCTGATTAAATGCATATTTTCAATGAAATATTAATGAGTGTAATTACATTTCATCATTATTCTCTCAGAGATGACGGCACTTCAAAAGCAGATGTCAAGGCTGTGCATCGAGACAGCGAAACTTTTCTCCCGTCTTTATAAGACTACCAACAGTCTTACTTCAGCGTGAGATCCATTATCCACTGATTATGCCCTAAAAGGGGGCGAAGAGCATAACTTAGTAAGTATGGGCCGATATAGAAGCTTACACAGAAAGATGTAAATGAGTAGAGAAACATAACAAAGGCAAGCGCTTCCATAAATGGTGTCTGATGTATCATTTGGACTCTGCTCCTCTCTGTTAAGGTGTCTGTGAGTAAAACAATTGAACACAAACAATGCTCCCACTTGCTGCTGGATGAGAGCGTTTGTTGTGGGCAGGTCCCAGCTGCCAGCTGTGAATCTGTGCACCTGTGAGCGGGCGGCTTATCAGAGAGCATTCAGCTCAGTGATCTAAGCCTGCAAACGTGAAGGTCAAAGGAAGAAAGAAGTACAACCGCTGGGAGCAGCGGGATCCCAGCGGAGACTGGCCAGTGGTGGAACTCGTTTACCAGGTAGTGCAGGGAATTTAAGATGCGCTCTGGAATATGAATGAGAGGATGTGAGGAGGTATTCCCGCGTGAGGGCTCCGTGTGGGAGAGAGGTGCTTCATCAATGGTAACTGTCTGTGGGAACCCTTCCACCTGTTCTTTTGCCTTTATGGCAGGGAGTTTAGGATGAGGGCTGCGTATAATGACACACACAAGGGGATTTGTGCAAGTGTGTGTGTGGTTTTTTTCTCTTACTAATACCTGAACTTGCCAGTGTAAAAATTTGCCAAATTGCTGACATTTTGCTAGCCACAGATAACTTTACATGTCTGCTAGCACCTGCCCGATTGGCACTGAGCATGTGCAACGTAAGCTTACAAGTGAGCCACCTTGCTTCTTTCTCATCTCTGTCGAGAGTTGCACATGCTCAGTAGCGATTCGGGCAGGCCGTACGCAGAGATGGGCAGTATTTCTATTACATGTATTTGAAATACGTATTTCAATTACTTTTGAGTATTTTGTAATTTGTATTTGATAGGGC
>NW_022280059.1:1508625-1513663 GCF_004355925.1 Anarrhichthys ocellatus
ATATATATATATACATAATCAATCAAGTTGTTGTCTTTTAATAGCTTTGCTTAGTTACACTGACATTCTGTGACTGTTCTTCCTGTTTGTGGGGTTCACCAGAGCTTTGTGTACATTATAGAGCCCAAACCTGAATGCTCTGCTATACCAAATTGTGAGAAAACAGAAAATCCAGAAAAAAGTATTTCCTATATTTTAAATACAAAATACAAAATACATGTATTGTATTTTGCATTTTCTGGCACCAGTATTTTGTATTTTATTTTAATACATTTATTTGAGGGGTATCTTGTATCAAAATACATTTTGATGTATTTTTGCCCATCTCTGGCCGTACGGACACATGCTGTGGTTGTTGTTCCCGCGTGACATGAGGAGGATAACATGGTATAGGATCGGTGCATAGACTCGCATACTCACAGATACCTGATCAAGCATTTCGGGCTGTATCGGAGGCCTTTCTGATACTGGTACCGGAACAACTCTTTTGGGGGGGGGGGAGGCAAGATGAGAAAGAGCAGATCACCTGTTCAAACCAATTATCTTGCACCCCCGCAGTGGAATGAAAATAGAAATCAACTGAATCCCAGCCTAAGTTGACTTCAAAAGGTCAGGGCTCGCTCTTATCTCTGCTATCTGAGGTGGAGACCATGAATTGTGCTGGCCTCATTCAGAGTCTAGGCACCGTTTAAAGGGAACAGAGGATAAACCGCACCCGACAGCAAAGAGGAGGCAGAATACATTATCAAAATAAAGAACAAAAAGTTCCTAGTTTGATTATTTTTGTTTTGTGCTCACAGAAAAGATGAACTTAAATGTGGGAAGAAGTGCAATAATAAAGAACAGCACCCTAAAGAAAGAGTTACAAAGTTCAGAAAGCACCAGATGTAGCAGCTATAGAGGCAGACACGCACTGCTGAGTCCCTTAATGTTCACCGCTCATTTGGACAAGCTCATTAAAAATTTATTAAAAAAAAAAACATGCTGGACCCACCACAAACAAATACTGTACATATTCATACTACAGCACCAAGTATCAGCTGCTGTACCACCAGACTTCAAAACAGCTTATTTTCCTCTGAACTGCTGAACTCACCCTCCACATATAATAAAGGTTTTCTGGTGTTTTTCTTATGTAGCAAAATAGGACTACACTCTGAATGTCGTTGTGCAACCGTGTTGTACAATGACAAAATAAATAACCTTGTAACCCAGGTGACCTTGTATGGGGAGAGCCGTGACATTGAATAGATAGAAACGATGAAATCATAACGCATGAAGTCGCACCAGGCAGAGAGGGCAAACACTGTCGCTTATTTTCAGATGTGAAGCAGCTACACAACAAAGTCAGGTCAAGGGTCAGTGTCGATATTCTGACCGTAGATAGCGATTAAGATTAGGATGAGACGATGTTACGGTCAAACCCTCTCACCCACTCTTCTAGAGATCCTGTTTCAGGACATTTCCGTGATGATCCAGCTGGTATGACAGACGGGTGCCAAACACTAATGAATCCCTTTTTTCTATGAATTCTATTTACAATTGCTACCTGAACACAAACAACACATCCGCAAAATTGGAAGCGGCTATTCAGTTAAGCTTTGTCGATACTCGAGCGAGGCGCCGTAGGGCGAGCCTCGGCAGACGGCGTGCGAGCTACGAGCACACACAAAGGCGTTTATGCTCTACGCGCCGGTCGTTGCGTTATTATCCGAGACACCAGAGGTCGCACAACAAAATGTACTGCGCGTAACCAGCAAAACGCCATAAACCAACCTCCACAATGCCGAGGAGGGATTGTAATGATCTGTAAACTCATATTCATGGACTACTTTATTGCCTTTATACAAGCCCTGTAAAGAAATAAGTCATTATTACATGCATTATAAAGAAACAAAGGTTTACAATTTGATTTGGCTGCTGAATATTTACTCAGACCTCCTGTTTCTAAAGCGCCTAATAAACTATTTGGCCTTCTTTGTGTAATCCCTAGAGTAGACGTGTAAATATGGCTTTTAACAGTAAGCCATTTGTGACAGTCACGTGTCAACAAGCTCTGGTACGCCAAGTTACAAAAATTCAGAGGTGCACAACCGAGCGCCGCGATCACTTGCCGAGCCTTCACGCTTGACGCGCAGGCCGTGATTACATCATCATCTGGTGCCAAGCCTCGAGCCGGATTCTCTACGGCGAACATAAACTGTGCTTTAGACACCAGTCGGGCTCTGAAACGCTCAGAAAGCCACGATCACCTGATCACCATCAGAGGGCACGCTGGCTAATAACGGGTTATAGGTCTTTCATATATAATTAGGGGTCTGCCTATTTAAAGCCCTGAAGGCCAACAAAACTATTTTTAAAATCTATGCAAAAGGGACCTGGCAGTGAATGCAGGGAGGCCGAAACTGGAGTTAAATGATCTTGTTTCCTTGAACTGGTGAGAATTCTAGCGGCAGCATTTTGGACCAATTGAAGGCGATGGAGGCAGAATCAGGGTAATACCTGAATACATGATGTTACAGTAATCAAGTCCAGCATGGCCAGCCCATGGGTGCAGTCATTACAGCAGCGTTGGTGTTTATTGGCGCAGAATAACTGTAGATGTTGTTCTGAGATCAGTGGCTTCTTATCTGCCAGTACATTTTGGCCTGAGGGCTACTAACTACTTAGCCAACACAACAACGATCCCTCTGCAACAACGCTGAATATTCATGCTGGACCTTTTTTTTTTTAGTAGCCGTAAAAGCAACAAGTCATCAAGTTAGTTCTGTCGACCAGAAACTTACTCTCACTCACAGCATTTACTGGCAACATCAATGATTCATACAGTTAGACAAACATAAATTTGCTCACACGCAGAAGTTTAAATAATAAAAAGCTTCAGATAACGAACAAAAGTCTGTCTGGCTCTTAGTGAGAGTACTCGGGATGTTTGAAAGGATCCTTTGTGGCTCTTTCATTTTGGATGAAACTAAAATTAGAAATGATGGATGACCTGAAGAAAGTTGAGTTTTCAGTTGGAATATCAAGTTTCCCTTGATGTACAAATTGGTGGAGTGCCAGAGAGACGAGCGAGGAAGATGCTGACTCACTTCTATTTGAAATACTTCGGTTTGTTCATTGGTTGAACTAACTCAATACAAATGTTTCTCATTCAATTCTACTTATTTCCTTCCAGTTGAGAATATATTAACACTTTATCTCTGAGACAAGAGCAGTCCCCTCACATCATCGTCATGGCTTGGTTTATTTAAGTGCATGTGCGGTGGGAAATGTCATAAGATTTCCTCTCACAGATTATTGCTGTGAAAAGCAGCCAGTGCTACCGGCTCATTTGTTTTATGAAAACTCATTAATGAGGAGTGACTGTGGAAGGCTTTGCTCTGCAGAGGGTTTACTCCAGACACACATCAAAGCTCAGCACTGAAAACATATGAAAACAGAGAGAGCAATAGAGAAAAGTAAAGCCGGCCGGGATGAAGACGATGTGAAAATGACTGATAAATAAGACATCAAATGAGGGAGCGGAATAGAAAACACGAGGGGATATAAAGTCTGAACCCTACCTTGACCTCAATGAAGTCCGGCTGGCCCAAAGCAATGAGCTCCGAGTAAGACTGCATCTCCTCCACATTCCAGGCCTTCACCAGCGTCAGTCTGTACACCGTCCTCTGTCTCTGGATGGTTTTAAAGGAGTCGAAAAGTGGAGAAATAAACATGAGATTGTTGTATTAACAGTGCGTTGCATATTTTATGTATTATAGGTTTAAAGACGGGTCTTAAACAACCACATCCAACAGATTGAGAGCCAGCAACACGTTTGTGCAACACGTCCGAATAGAAAACCTGAATGATTTTTAGAGCTGAACTCACAAAAGGTTTTGGACACGGTTATAAAAACCAGATGAAGTGTTAAAACAGTGAGTGCAGCCATAAGCTAGGAGTTCTGGATGAGGTGTTTAATAATCATCTTAACTGCAACAATTCAACGAACGCAGCAAAGAAATAAAAACTTCATAACACACATACTGTAGTTCAAAAGCCGTTGGTCGTTCAAATTGGGGAAAACAAGCTTGCGTTGCCATCGGTGAGCAATGATATCATATCACTAGTTGTTGCCACCAACATCTGTCCTCCACAGGCAACACAGCAGCTCACATATGTCCTCTCAACCTGCTTTCTGTCTTCTGTCCGTTGCTAATGCGCTAACAACTGCTGCGCTAACAACTGCTGCGCTGCACAGGTTAAGGATTTCACGTGCTGATCTAAAGGATGAAGATCGGGGCCAATCCAGGCATTTTCATTTAAAATAGTATCTACCATGTGACACCTTTTCCAGTGGCATCTCCAATGATTTGTTTAATCCAGGTACAATAGGTGTTAACAATGTCCCGACCCTCCATAGCATCGTCAGCGAGCAAACAGGGAAGGAAGCAAGGAAGCGAGTTATGAGAGCGGAACCGCATCAAGTTTAAACGCAACAATTTGCAGGTGCACCAAGTCGCTGACGTCTGTTTTTGAGCTTCAGGATTTTGTTCATTCGGAGGTGAAGAGATAATTTATTACAGCCTTGGTCCCACAAAAACATTGTTGGAACCCAGGCTAGATTTTCTTAACATTATTTAAATCAAATGTAGGGTTTCAAATTTGAATATAGGCTTACTTTATGTTGTTGTTAAAAAAAGAATTAACCTAAATACACGTAGAAAAATATATCAAATGTCCCTTCTTATTGGCAAATATATAGAGATCTGAATTGATGTCAAGGCAGAGCAAACCTGATGCGGCGCTCAGTTAACTCTCTCTGGGTAAATAAAGCACTGACAAAAAATCCCTGCTCACAGCTCAATGGCTCAGGCTATTGTTGTTGGTGTACAGCAGGAGAAAGAGGATTATTGAGAATGTGATGGAGAGGAAGAAAGACAGGGAAAGACTCAGAGATGAAAGAGGGACGGAAGACGCGAGGAAATGGAGAAAGGAGACAATGGGAGGAGAGAGAGAGAGAGAGAGAGAGAGAGAGAGAGAGAGAGAGAGAGAG
>NW_022280059.1:1513673-1516788 GCF_004355925.1 Anarrhichthys ocellatus
GAGAGAGAGAGAGAGAGAGAGAGAGAGAGAGAGAGAGAGAGAGAGAGCACTCTTTGGCTCATTTCCTCACGCTCTCACCAGAAGGTTATCTGTAACACTAGGTCCTTTCAGCCCAGTAGGGGAGGGGATAATTGGCCAGTGGCAGCAGGGAGGTGAGGTATTTCAGGCTGCCTCGATTCCAAATCCAACACCGAGGCACAACTCCATCAAATCCCCCCTGCGCACTGTCGGGGAGGCCAGGTGGAGGAGAACAGAGAGGGATGAGCGCTAAGGAAAGGATGGAGGCAGAGCCCACCGTGAAATGGAGACTTAGGACACAGAGATATGGAGACGGACGGGGGGGGGGGACAGAAAGGGAAAGTTTATTTTTGGAAACGGGGAAGTTGCACACAGGGAAACCATGTTGTCAGACTGACTCGTATACGTACAACCCTCTTTCATAATGCTAAATAACCACATACGTCTGAGTTAGTGTTTTTAAAGTGTCAATTAAAAACGTTTGTCTATAAAACTGTAATGACTCAAGGGTTTGTTCAGCACACGTTAGCTCTAAGATACAACATTTAAAGCATTGCTCTCCATTGTATTCCATCCATACCTGAACATGCTGAGGGTCAAACCGTGTCCTACCACCTTTAAATTAACCGTGACTCTGCTGACTCATGTCCATCCAACAACCACGAAGCTCTATTAGTGACATCAATAGGAAGAGCTCACAACAAAGGATCAAAAGCCAAAACTACTCAAATCATCACTCTTTAAAGGCATCACACTAAAAGAATATACATAACATTATCTAATATCCTTATTATAATAATTATCTGAATGAACCTGTAGTAGATGACTGAGATCCGTGCTTATGAATGTTGTCGCTGACATTTTCGCAATACAGAGTTTGTAACTTTGGCGTCATCCTCCTCGGTACATGTGGTATGCAACAGCATTTTAATGTTAAATACTTTTTATTTTACTTTTAATTCTCTCAGGATAAATTACAGAGTGATTCAGCCCTCTGGTGTGAATCTCTGGCATACATTAATATTGACCAGTTTCCATTTATTCATTTCTTGCCCCTGCATTGAGTTTTTCATTCTCTTATCACTCTCCATCTCTCTCTCCATCTCCCCCCCGAGGCGAGCCGGGTGGAAACAGAAGGGATTATACACTCTGTAAAGTGAAAGGAACAGGTTGAGATAATGAAAAGTAAGAACGCTGTGAAAGTTTGTCATAAAATCGGGTGAAATATGGGAGAATTATGAAACCGGGAGAGTAAAAAGAAAAAAAGAAAACCGTGAAAGTTAACGACAAATTAGACATTTGTTTGTTTGACAGCAATTATAAAAGCAATTCTTGAGATTGACGGCTCCTTGAACTGTCAGCATTGGAAATAATGAGATTCCAGTGAGTGTGCAGTGAATGTGCCAGCGGGCAGAAGTGTCCCCGGTCCAGAAGGACTTTGCCGTCACCGGTCTGCCCTCGACTGGATGAACCTCGAGTCACTTAACCAGTGAGGGTTAAAGTTACACCAACGTCCCCACAATCACCAACATCCTACATTAGACATGTCTGATGTTAACGGCTGTTGTTTGAATGGAGGCTTAAATATGGTCCGATAGAGAAGTTGAGAAACACTGTAAGATGCTTGCTCCGAATTTATTTAGCATTTAATGTAACTTACACTCATTATAGCCTAGCTTGAGGAGGCTGTATGCAAACTGTTTAGGGTCTGATGACTGGATCCTTCACTGTAACGACCTTAAAGTTGACAGGATGTGACGCAGCGCTGACAGAACTGGATCATCTTCACGTCATAACTGTAGAATTCATCACAACGCCATTGATTCCTTTAACTGTAACGTGGTTATTTAGCTCCCTCACATTGATGTTTGCTCGAGTGGTGAAAACGGTGATTTTGATGCAATCGAGAGTGCAGCGATCCACCGCCAGGCGATTCGCCTTCGGGCCGCGCCGCCTCTCTCCGACACCTCAAGCCGAGCGGTGATGAATTCGTCCATAGTGTGCTAAAGCGTGTAACAAGAGGAAGCCGGCCCATTACAGAAAGGTGTAACACAGGTTCCCGTCTGAGGAACTCCTCAGTCCACGTCTTTCTCAAGGTCAATTTAACGGTGCACCCAAGCACTCTTTTTTTCCTCACTTTTTTAGGAAACCCACTAACAGAGAGAATGGATTTACACAGGGGGTCTGCTGGTTAGATTCAGGCTGAGATACTGGACTTTCCCTCTGCTCATGAATGATGGCAATGATCGCAAGGTTATTGGATGCACTTTTACACACTTAAAAGAACTGTACAACTCTGGATGTTTCCATTCTTTCAGTGGTGGCAGTGGCACCGCAGTATAAAGCCAAACTGTTAAAAGAATCCCTAAGAAGCCACTCTTCCACCGTTGTCTAAAGTGTTAAAGGTTTGATCTGCTCCGCCATTCACTGCCATCTTGCCGCCATCGCAAAGACATTTGGTAAACATAGAGGACATCTCAATCTGTGCCTTCTGGGAGGACTCAATCGGCCTTTTCATCAGCTGCTCTGATTCACTCCACACAGGAGGCAAGAATCTGCCACTTGCAACAGTCTGACAGCGAGTTGGAGATAAGAGGCCACTTTTGTTCAAAATCACAGCAGATGCATATTTTTATTCACAGTTTACCAAGAAATTAACTTGTGTTGTCAAGATCTTCTGTTGCGGTAAAGCTTCAGTACGTCTTCAAGTTTATTGTATTTAAAGATTAAATCACATAAAAACATCACCAATCCTCCGAACCTAGAGAGGTTTGGTTGGAGTTGAGTTGATCAGAACTAACTAGCTCTGGTGGTGAGCAGCATCCCTCCTCTGCTTACCAACGACCAGACACAACAGACTCAAACAAAGCCAGTGACTCATTCATGTCAAAAACCCACCATCAGTACCTCCGACTATCAAGATGATGCTTTCCACTTATGGATGATAAGGGGAACTTCTTCCATAAGAAAAGGTGTTCTGGAAACTCGGGCTTGTTTTCTCACTCTGTGCCACTGAAAGGTCACTAACATTGCACCCCCCCCCCCGCCCCCCACCCCCCCCACCTGCCCAAAGTCTCCCAATCACGGTGGGCTCTGC
>NW_022280059.1:1516888-1626370 GCF_004355925.1 Anarrhichthys ocellatus
CCCCCCCCCCCCCCCCCCCAACACAACACATTCTCAGGTGCACGCTTACCAAACAGCCTCATCTACCGCAATATATCCACACTATAGAGCACATGCAGTGGCGCTCTGCGTGGTCCAGACTTAAGCATTGTGCAACGGTAAATTTGACTTTTTCAGCAGCATCTCGCTTCACAGAAACATGCCGTTTAACCCTCTCGTTCACAAGCTCACCTCTTTCTCATTAGCTCGGTAAGCAGCTCACCTTCTCTCCCAGGGCCCGGAGGCTGCCCAGGAAGCGGGGCCAGAAGTCCTTGAAGAGCGGTCGGTCGATCTTCTTCAGACTGTCTTTGGTGCTGGCGTCCACGCTGACATACAACTGGGTAACCGGAACCAGGCTCCTGGAAATGAGAGAGAACACAGAACAGAGATGAGGATCAGAACGATCCAGTTTGAGAGAGAGAGAGAGAGAGAGAGAGAGAGCGAGAGAGAGAAGAGAACCTGAGGAGAAAGGTAGTACGAAACCTCGGGAGCATTTGAAAAACACGAGAACAAAAGGAAAACAAAAAGAGTATTATTAAAAATTCACCCTCAATGTCATCAAGACCTCTCCACACTCTCAAAACACACGAGTGCATTGTCAGCTCTCTGACTTCTTGTTGTTGCATGTAAATTACCGAGACAAACACTGTGTAGTTGTGCTAAAGGCCACAAATTCACAGACAACTGATGGCAAAATGAGGAGGCAGAGTGAAAAACAAGAAGTGCTTCTCATCCATATGTGGCAGAGTCTCAAAGAGCAGGAAGGACGCACCCGAGTAGAACCGGAAATGTGGAAAAGACTCACAGGACAAACAAGAAGAGCACTGCCCTTTCATGTGTCTTTAGACGGGAGATACGAATTTGTGCTGTGCAAGAGGGGCAATTATGGAAAGATGCAAACACAACCAATTAGCCAAATGAGCAGGGAGACAGAAAGTATGGGAATGCAGCTCTTTCTACTTCTGGTGAATCTCAGTTTCCCCTTGACGAAGCAGCGCTGGAATAGAGACTCAATAAACTGTACCAGCTCATCTCCAACCAGGTGGCTCTGACAGACAGAAAAAGATGGCCGACGGCTGCCTTCCTCAACCTGCTCTGTGAGTGTATACCATAAGTCAGCCTGTGACAGGCGAGTTAGCAGACGTATCGGCTGTGTCGGTTTATGTCTCGGTGACAACCTGCAAGGCTTCTGTACAGAGATTAGAGGTCGAAGGTCATGTGAATATTTATTTCAAACAGGTGAAGCAATAAACAGATACAATTTAGGTTTTTTGTGTTCCCTCAAATCTTTTTTTTGTTTAATATACTTCCACATCATTTTTACAACTTTACATCAATGTCGATCACATGAATAAAATCACGCTAACATTTTTGGGGATTTTCACATTTCTGTATCATCGACTCGACTACAGGTTAACTGTGGACACCCTCACTTCTAGTTGAAAAAGCGTTTATAAAAAGCGAAAGAAGTTCAATTTACCAATCCCTTTAGTGCTGTAAGAGCAGCGAGTGAACAGTCATTAATGACGCTTTAAAGTTCACCACATTACAAAAGAACATCTGCCTCACTTAGAGGCAGATGAGGTCATGCAGACAGTTTGAAGTACATACGTTTTGACATGTTCTGAAACCTTTAGAAGTGGAATTTGACAATGTATTGCTATTTATCACGTCTTGTACCCTCCTTGTTAAAGGACAGAGCATCACAACTGTGGAGACTGAACCTTTGATCCTTGCTGCTGCGACACACTCCTACCCCATACTCTCCAAATACCACACCACCCACCCCCCCCCCCCCCCCCCCCCTCCCCCGACTTCAAAGAAAAGAGCTTGCGAAGGCATAATAACAGACACGTAAATGAGCCAGAACAGATTGGCTGGAATGTGTATTTCGAGAGGAGAAACGAAAATGGCGACATCGACACAAACAAGTTGTGCGTGTCCGTTTGTGCTCCTACCCGATTTCCTGAGGGAACTGTGCGTTGGTGACCAGAAAGCTGGAGATGCGGTGGGAGTGGAGGAGGCGGATGAAGATGTTGATTTCGGGGTACATGATGGGCTCACCCACCAGGGAGAGGGCACAGTGCTTGACGGCCAGGCCCTCCTCGTACCGTTCGGGTTTCACTCCAGGGACGCCTGGAGGCAGAGAGAGGACAGCGGCTTAATACATTATAGTTTTCATGTCCACCGTTGACCTAATCAATGATCTCCCAACAACAACAACAAGGAGGGGCCTTTAAATGTGGAAGAATGAATCAAAACGAGGAGATGTCGGCATGAGGGCAGGCTTTGAAGCGAGGTCAAACTAAGTCATTACAGGAGAGACGTGGGGTGCTCATGAAAAATGAGCGGCGGAGAGGAGAAACTGTGAAAGTCTGTGAGCCTTGGGAGTCGGGCTCGGAGCCCAGTCTCTCCGTCTGTTACTCCCTCTCTCCTTCTTTCCACTGGGTGGTCTTGGCCCCGATGTTCAGCCTATCTATCTACCAGCACAGACCACAGGGTGCTGTGAAGATATGCTCAGCAGAAAATCCTGTATTAGGGATGAATGTCATACGTTTAATAACTATTGCTGTTCAACTTTAAGATTACTGAACGATAGTAATTAACAAAATAATGACCCCCTTCCTACCCCCTTACCTCTGGCGCCCTTGCTCGTACCACACCCAACTTTGAAACCGTGCCTTCATTTTTATCTCAGCTGCACACCTGTAAAGTTTTGTGACTGCATCTTCACGCGTTGCGACGCCATCGCGTTGACACAATCTGTCCACAGACAGAAAAATGAACACCTGGCAAAGTGCTCAAAACTGCCTCCGTGGTAGCACCAGGACCACATTCTGCCTCAGCGACAAACACCGACTCACAGGATGAAAATAATGCAAAGCCACACACTGTCGCCACAAGCAAAATGAGATTAATGAACACAACCAGCTGGGACATGAAGAAGAGCCCAAGAGATGCTGCGAGTCTTTATTTGAATGTTTAGATAGAACCGGGGAAAAATACAAATAGTGAAAGTTTCACGCGCTGTCATGGGAACTTAATGTGATATTGCTCTCGCTCCAGCAGATGCCATTTCATTTAAGAGTGCATGCAGTGAATCTTAATGAAGTGAAACTTTGGAATGATGCCTAAAGTTTATATGCTTTATAAGACCCTCTATGAATTATTGATAGGTTTGCAGCATTTTGTGCGTCTGTCCGCATCGCCTTTCAAGGACAAATCACATCTTGCAACAGCTGCCGAAGACAAAGACGAACCGTCCCCGAAGAGAAACCCCGCTGAACTCTGTTCACAACTACCAGCTGAGAAGATGCTGCGTGTGAGTCAAGTGAGTGGGACCTCATTCAATGTATACATCTCATGTTCGTAATGTCAAATCCCATTACATCTCAGTTACCTCCCTTGTTCGAGGGCTTTTGGGCCGTTGTGTCATTACGGTGACTGCTATGAAGCCGCAGAATTGAATCAAAGGAAGAACTATTACCAAAGACCTACCATGTCCTCTGGACTCGGCCTTCGTCTTCTTGTGGTTCGACATCACAGACGATGATTAAGACGTCATTATCCCCTTTTTTGAAGAGTTCATATCCTTGTTTGAATTTGTTCATGGTGTGCGAGTTAAGAGACACGTCTTTTTAAAAATGATAAGTGCTGGGTTGTTGTAGCCAAGAGAATCACAGAACTATTTCATTCATAAGTCGACGTCGCGGCGAAAGTTAGAACATCGACCAAAGCTTCTTCCTGCAAATGTGCCGGCATTAAAGGAAGCTCTTGTGGATTTCATGGCATTGGTCGAGAGCACACGCTCAGTTTGAGTTCCTGGCCAGCTAAAGAGCATGTACTGTATCATACCCGAAGTATTGATGGATGTAAAATGCACCATCAAATAAACTACCGGTCAAAACGTTTTATAGTTTAACATAAAGAGGAGCAGGAGCGCTCTGGACACTTGTTGAAGTTGAGACGAAAAATAAACTCAGAGCAGTAAAGAGGCCGGCGTCGGTGTTGTTACTGATTGCCCAATCGGATGGATTGAAAAGGCCTTCTGTGGCGGATACCCGGAGCTAAATGACTTCATCAGCCGTATTCAGTTACCGTGGTCTGAACAGAAAACAGCAGGCCAGGAGCAAAAATAATATGCTTCTTGAGACTTCCAGCACGTTGTTTTCATTCATTTAAACTGTAACCGTCAGGCTGTCAGCACACCAACCTGTTTAACTACACTGTGGGTTTTCAGAGGCATTGTCTGGATTGTTCATTGCGCTAGACATTTAAAAAAACTGCATCACTGTAAATGGAGTTGAAGGCTGCCTAATGTGATTTTGTGGAGCAACTGGAAAGATACATTCTGGGTGATAATGACTATACGGGCCTGCACTTTGCTCTCGTACGTTTCTAATTAGACTTGCAAAGCGCTGCATCGTAAAAGCATCTGAAAATGTGCTTTTCTTTATTTCCTCACTCTGTCTCAGCTGTAATCCCTTTTGTGCCTTTGTCTACTTTTTACTTTAAGTGAACTAAAAACCAGCTTACTGTCAACATGAGCTTATGTGCACTATTGTTCCATTATAATAACATCAGGAAAGGACATTTTCCATGATGACGTTCATTATAATACATCATGAATAACTGCTCTGAGAAGGATATCATCTATGAAGTAGCCCTTTGAAGAAGATACACCTCAGCTTTCAGCATTGGGCATCTGTATTATTTCCCGAGTACAATTGCTTCTCTGTTATACGATGGGTTCGGCAGTGACTTTGAGGTTAGAGAGGCAGCCTTCTGACTGCAAGGTCGCGGGATCAAGCCGGGCCTTTGAGAATACTTCTGCTGGGAGGTAGAGTCACACATGCCCAACATCTTTGATGTCAACCTACTGTAGAGTTTGTATGCCTTGTGGAATTTAAGGCTGTCCGTTACAGGTGGAATCTTTAAAGTAGGCCGCAGTGCGATAGCCAGATAATTGTTGGTACTGGCTTCTCTGAGTTTGTAACCCTTTGTGCAGCTCACAATCAGACAAATAAATGCAAATGCTAAATGTTAGCTCCGTCAGTCGCCACAGTTTGCACCGTTAGCACCGTTAGCTGCGAGCTGCCGGTTTGCTGTCGTCATGTTAAAAGGGCAATAAAATTGCTCCCAATCTCGTGTATAGCACCTTTAATTGCTTTATTAAGTAAAACGTATCATTGGATTAATCTCTAAGAACTATAAACATTAGCTGCAGTGACGATCTCGTTTAAAAGCTTTAAATCATTCTGGGATGAAAAAATATTGTTCAATCAGTAATTGTTTGCTTTAATAAAAGTCTAATTACTGTGTTACCACCATGTTTTGACAACATTTCCCAAAACCTCTGAAAGAAAACCTGCTCAGGGAATACTCACAGGATGATCACTAAATCTGTTTTGACTGAGCTTTGGGCGTCCAACCGTCCGTCCTCAGCCAAAGCTGGTAGCAGCCAGAGAAAAGAAGTCCCAACGGCCAACAGTGTGAGTACACGCAAGTACTAATGGAGCCCAGAAATGTGTGTCAACAGTGCCACTGATGGACGGATAAACAGACGGCTAGAGAAACAGAGTTATACCAAGAGGTGGAGCGGGAGAGAGCGCTCATGTTTGCATGTGTGACTTTCTAAAAGACGAACCTCTGAACTGTCGAATCATGCTCTGGTGCTTCTCCATGGCTTCCTGCAGGATCTTCTCAGCGGGGTCCATTTTCCAGCGCCACTCTGTGCCCACGGGGTTGGTGTGATGTCTGTTGGTGGGGCGTGCAGGTAAAGCACAACAGCAGACACACTGTAACCAATGCTACTTCACCAGTTGTTCATTGTCTGCTGGGGCACTACGGTCGTGGTTGCGCTTGTCTTTTTAATACCACTTTTGTGACCGGATGCACCAAATTGTAACTCAGCAGAGTCCACATATGCGCGTGTTCCTCTGATTTAGATCGATGAGCGTCTTTCCAACAAGGTGATAATTCTATTCAATTTCTAACCGTATAAAAACATGAAAAAATGCATCATACTGTAAAACAACGGCACCTCCGGTGGGTGTGAATAACACCTTCTGACTGTCTAAGTGTGATGTCTAGGTGCAACAACAAATCCTGAAGGCATCGCGTCTGTTGCATGCATATGCACACAGTAAAAAACACACGCATGCCGGCCTCTCACATCAAATCTAATTCCACCTGTTGCTACAAAGAGGTGGCTGGTGAGGGCAGCAGCGAGATTACATCTGTGCCCTGAAATTACCTCACTTCCTGTCACGCCACATAGCCGTCTGAAAGGAGACCGGCGTATCTGTGGTGACAGGGAGGCAGGTCGCCGAGGCACACTCTCGGGGCGACCTTTCGGTGCTCGATGTTTCAAAAAAAAAAAAAGGAACTCAAGGGAGAGAAAGGGAGAGAAAGGCCTCGGTCTCTCGCCGCTGTCACGATGAATCAGTGTCCACCTTTAGGCCTCGCGGTTATGCCGGCCATTCGTCTCCTGCGCGTAAATCATTAACCGGTTCGGGTTTGGCTTTCCCTCAGTATTTCCAGCGCCTCGAGCTACCCGCTCATTGGTCTGACGGAGCTCCGGATGCTGGCAGCACGGGGGACGGGAGCAAACTCTGCTCGGCTGCACTCGCTGCCATTAAACAGAGCTGATTGAAACTGGGAAATTTCACTTTAAAGTCCCCATGAAACGGATGTTAGGGTGTCTCTAGCTTCTGTTACGGTTTTCTAATGCTGCTTGATGGCTCATCCTGCACTCACAGGTGTTTACAAAAACAAAAAAAGATCCAATCAAATGAGACTTTGGGGGACTAGCTAGCCACACTGGTCATACAAAACCAAACTTTGCCGTATGTGGGCGGTAGTAGCTAATGGAGCAATATGGAGAAATAGGAAGAGACGTGTGTTTGGATATCATAATAAATACATATATAAAATCAATCATTTTCACTGTGAGGTAGGTGTGTGTAGCTCCTCTGTAGCTTCGTATCGCCCTTAAGCCCGCCCACTTTGCAATCAAATGTGAAGGATTTTAATTAAATCCCTCTTGAAAACTGTACGCTGAAATATTCTGTGAAATACATCACAGTGCAGAAGCTAAAGACGCTTTCAATTCTGCATCGCTGGGACACCCGGGGTCAGTTAGACACATGTATTACAGACTGGTCTGCAGTCTTATTTTACCCAGAATTCATAGCAAATTAGTCTTACTTGATGGTCATGAACCAGACAGCTTTGTGCAACAGATGAATTAAGACTGCTATCTGAAGTCTGACAGTTTGATCTGAGCCAGGTCTCCAATGGGGTTACGAGTACCCCTAGGGCTACTGTGGAGTACTGCAGGGGTTATGGGAGATATTCTTTAAAAACTGAACATGTCCACTTCAGTATCAACTTGCATACACCAAACCCTGCAGGTACATACCTCCAGCAGAACACACACTTGTTGGCACAAGCGAGGCTGGGCGTGGTCTCCATGCAGCGGTGGGACTCGATGCCATAGAACGTGTGCTTGTAACAGCCTCCTCTCCCTCGCAACATGGACTGATCAACAGAAAACAACAGCTTTCATGTCATTCAGGCATTCGGTAAAGAAATAAAGTAAAACGCTTTATGGAGGAGTCAACCCCCAGTTACCTTGGTCCATCGGCAAAGCTTCACTCCCGAGTGACTTCCAATGAGTTTGTACCCTGTAGGAGAGAAAAAGAAAGAACATGTGAGAAGAGCAGTAAACACCTCATTGACCCAGAGCAGAGAAAAGTTGTAGTTGTACTCATCAGCAGAGCCCTGCTAAACATTCACAAAGTCACACTCAGTCAGTCCTCGGAGGCTACTGAACATCTCCAGTAAAGCACGTCAGCAGAAAGAAGGAGGCGACGGCATTTCAAACTCTCCGTCAGCACAAAGGGAGGATTAAAGTACTTCACAGGTCTGCCTCTCTATCCTCTTATACCACCGCGGCCCTAATACCACTGGCTATGAATGGCTACACTTGGTGGTCTTTGCAGGCTTGCGTTTCTTCTTTTACTCATCCTCCTCTGTGATGTCTAACAAAAGGAATAGCTTCATCTGTATCCCTTAATCTGCTCAAGAAATACCGGAACATGATATTGGGACGGCTTCCAGGGGAATCAAGAAGGGCTCACTTTTTAAAAGACCAGACGCTCAAAAGAGACTTTCCAGTTAAGCCGAGCAGCGACGGAACAGGATTGATGTGGAATTCAGGTGGGAGCTCTTTATTTTCAAACCTTTTTTGCCGTTAAATCCTTGTAGCTGCAATATCCAATCAAACACACAGCAGGGTATTTGTGTCAGTTTGATGCTAGATGAGTCAAATACAAACGTTATTCATCAAGGCTGAACGGGGAAAACACTCATTTTTGATACACCAGCTGAATGGAACAACCTTTGATCGAAGACGTTCTTTAGAGAAGTAGAACGAGCTTACACACAGAATGCTTCCGTTTTTGTTTGTCGTGCATTTCTTCTTTGGGGCAAAAAGAAGTTGGCTGACCAGCACCAAGTTGCCACCTGAAAAACACGACCTCCACTAACCTTGCTCCCAGCGACTGCAAGACGCATTCAAAAATATGCACTCCCAGGCCAACACGAGTGTGGAAGCCACGGTAAGGCCCTGGACCCACTGGCAGTTTATTTACGCATTAATGATCAGCAACGTTTCCCTCTCCTGTGTTTGTTCGGGGAAATCGATTTCCAATGCCTCCGTGCCCTTCAATGAGTCGGGGGAGAGGCTCGGGGCCAAGGGGAGGGGGAGATAAATGTCTTTCTATCTCCCTCTTCACTGTCGTCTGAGAGATTGTGCCAGGCATCAATATCAAGGCATCATAACAACAACAGAATGCAAGTGCACAGGTATTTAAGTGCATGCATGCGTGTGCGCTCAGTAGTTAATTATATCAATTTGCCACTTAAAGGGTAAGTTGCTGCTACAAATAGCTGCTGAATAGAAACGAGTTCTTACCCACAAGCTTTCGATCCGTATCGAACAAAACGCAATACAGATCCACTCCAACTGTGGACTTAAATATCTTCAAGTAAAAGACAACATTATTGGCAATTCAGCAAACAATTTATACTTTGATACTCTGAGCTCCACTCTGAGCTGCCTGAGGGAAATAAAACGAGGGAGGGAACGTGTTTCATCTGAGAGAGGGAACATCAGCCTAATTTGTTTGGAGAGGTCGGCAGCTTCTTCTTTTCTCAGGATCTCACAGGAGAAAAGAGATCAAAAAGAAGACATCATATGTTTTTAATGTTTCAACTATACTTTTATCTGTGAGAGTAGGCCTGTCGCGATTATTATGTTATTGACTTTTAGGATATATGGACGTGACCTCAATCATTTCTGCTGACCTCGACATTATGCCAGAATAAACAGCAGGGTTTTCCCCTCCCATTTAAAGGAGCTGGACACTGCACAGACAATGTTAACGGAGACAGTTTTATTTCGTGTTCTGGTTGTGTGGAATTGGAATATAAAGAAATTTAAAATGAATAAAAACAAAGCCTGAATATTCTTAAAATGTAAAATGTAACTTAATGTTTTGTGGCATCATTGTTTTGTTAAAACTTGCAGCAGATGTGCCAGTTTTTACATCATTAAAATAATAAACAGCGTTCACCATTGATTATAGTTGAAGAGATACATGTGCTCTAACCCGTTACCATGACTATTTCAAATGGACGCCAGCCCACGAGGTTCACTCTTCATCATCACAAATACAAATTCAAACAAACGGATTCTATGTACAGTCTCCTGAGTCTCAGCAAACGGTTTTCTTAAATGTGCAGCATTATTATTGGACATTACAGTCTCGATGACTTCTGCATCCATGGCATGCCAGGAAAAGGCTACACAGGGAACACAGCCTTCAAAGACCCAACATCATTTAAACAATGCCAACACTTTCATCCTTTATTCTTTCATTGCACATGAAACAAGCCGTCAAACCGGGACTGACCGGTGCCAACATGAAGCAGGTCAACATTTGGTCCAATGAAGTGAAGTGTTGCTCACAGAGTCCTATTTATAGAGAGTTGTGTGAGCCAACAGTGGGGGTTAACTGGCTGCAAATGGCTGGCCTGTGTTGTACTGGAGAATAGACTAAATAGAGAGGAGATAGTGAAATGTTTCAGACAGAACTAAAGAAGCTTTACGGGAGGCGAACGCCTACACGGAGAACATACGGATAAACTCCATGAGGCTTCACTTACCAAAACACAAAAGGTAATATCATAAATGCTGAGCCACACTTAACACTTGACTACAATACATCCCAACTTTCACAGGCAACACCATTTCCACCACATAATTTCACATATTCTTAATCCAATTTAAACCCAACACCTACTTTTAGAAATACTGGGTTGACAGTGATATTGCCGGTACGTTCGGGTCATCATGTTTGGGTTTGGTGTGGGAGGAGAGAGAAGTGAGACTCTTGGAATGTTGTCATTTTATTACATCGGCCTATTCTGTCCACACATCTCTCCTCTGTTGCTCTCTCTGAGGTTTATTTGGAATGAAAGGGATTTAAAAGGGGATTTTTTTTGGAGTGTTTCTTTATCCGAAGCGAGCGTCAAAGGATACGAGTGTGTCGTATGCTTTATAGATTGAAAAGCTCCCCGAAGGTAAGTTTGTGATATCGGGCTGTATAAATAAAATTGACTCAACTTGACGGTCATCATCAGGTGCTAGAACATTGGCCATTATTAACACTGGAACACAGGGATGCCATTTCATCAGCTGATTAATTTAAACATAATCCGAGCAGTCACTTCTGCGTGGTGTGCCGCACTAATTAGCATTTGAGACCAGTGGAGCGACTCGGTAGCAGAATGGTGCAACTGCAATGTCCCTGGTTTGATTACAGCCTCGGGCCCTTTGGCCAAGTTTACACTGCAAGCCATAGAGCTCAGTTCTGATCTATTAGCCAGATGCATTTTTCTTTTTTATATGTGGCCAATATCAGGACACGCAGCACGCTGTCCTACAGGAGGGCATGGAGGGCCACTGAAATCAGCGTTTAAGGATTCATTTATTTCCTGTACAGTGTGTGTGTGTGTGTGTGTGTGTGTGTGTGAGAGTGGGAGACAGGAGTGGTTGGGATCGAGACGTGAATGGAGTGATTCCCACCAGAGCAGAAGTCGATCTAACATGATGTAAAGGTTGCATGAAGTCTAATATGGCTGTCCAGACTAACGTCGCATTGCAAAAATAATAATAATTAAATCAGACCTGCTGGTCACGCTTTCTGAAATTTACATATTTGCAACAACAACAAAAATATGTGCAGTGTGAACATAGTCTTTGCTGCATGTCTTACCACTCTGCCCCCACATCCTAAAAAAAGACCAGTAAAGATATTCTTTATAAAAAAAAAAATCTAAATTGACTTCTCTCCTGGATATTTGTGTACGTCGGTAAGATTTAATGGTGGAATATTAAAAAGATGACGTGACTCATAACTCATGTTTTAAAGTGAATTACAGCATTGCTGCCCTTGTGGAAACAGGAAGGTTAAGGATATTCTGACAAGCAGCTGGTCCGTAATGTGATTTTTTTAGCAGTTAGATATTATGAATATATTATAGAGTCACCGCTGACACCAGCAGATGCTCTTTTTTGGAAATGGTCAAAGTTTTACACTCCAGTCAAAGAGTCCCACCACCACTCACACAACTTTCTGTTGTTTTTCCTGTAAACTGAATCCTAACCTCCACTTTCCTCACCTTGTTTGGTCAGTGCTTTTCTCAGGGCAGGGGTGATCATCTCCCTTCTTTCCCCCTCATCTTCAACCTTCTTCACTCCATTCAACTTGGATAGCTTCACCAACTGTCCGTCTCCTCGACCCTCCTCTTTGCTCTGTGGAAGACGCACGACTCAGAGTCACGTATGCTTTACAACCGGGACAGCATCTCTGAAAAATAATCTGCCGGTTTTGCTCAGGTTACAACCGGCGTCTGTCACAACTATTAAATAATAAACCGTGATCTTTCAAATTGTAAATACAAAAGACCAATAGTGATGTCTGAAAATGCATGTTTAAACATGCAAATGAGGCATTATCTTCACTTCAAAGTCCTGAAATGTTGATACCGATTAAACCGCTGCAGGATCTAAGATGAGAGTTCAGAAATGTTACATCAACAGCAACAGAGAGGGTCAATGGAATAAAGAGTTTAACAGAAGTACAATGATCTTTTTTAACTCCAACAGTAGAAAACAGCGACCTTAAAAAGCCAGTTGGAATATGTGGCGTCTTGCTTGCTTCATGATTTGACGCTCACCACTCTAGAGTTAAAAGCAGCTCCTTTCAAAGTGTTTGATGTTGGATTTGACTGAAGATCAAGGGTGGAGATTCTGCAGTGTGCCACATAACCACTGCATGACACAAGCCTTTTTGAATAAAAAGGGACATCATCGTGTCGGGACCGGGCAGGGTTATCTGGGTTTAAGGGGTGCAGGGAAACACAACAAAAGGTCTCCGGCATAACAAGACGACGATTGTTGGACTTTATACCACAGGCTGCTGCAGCCCAACGACTTCCTTCAGGTCAGGATTACATTATTGCCGTGTGAAGCATTTGTATGTAAATAGCACTTCCTGAGGCAGCTGAAGAAGTTCAACCTGCCAAAGACAATGATGGTGCACTTCTTCACTGCCATCATTGCGTCCATCCTCTGCTCCTCCATCAGCGTCTGGTACGCTGCAGCGCATCATTTGCTCTGCTGAGAAGGGGATTGGCTGCAGGACAGTTTCTTACCGTCTGCAGTTGGATTTTGCAAATAAAACCTTTTCTGAATCCAATTCTAAAAATCCAGACACAACAGAAGCTTAAGTCCTGCTACAAAAGTCGCCCAGTGCATGTGAACAGGTATTAGTTTTCAAGAGAGGCGTTGTGCCTTCGAGGATAACAATGCTCCATCCAATTCCGGTGCTGCTGTAATCGAGCCGAGACAGTCTGATCACCACTCAGTCAGTGATCTCCTCAGAATACAGAGCTGCTGTTACTTAGAACTCATTTGAAGTCCCGTTTGTTTCCACTTAGTCAATGAAAATCCCATATTATGTGTTTTTAGCTCCGTTTTGGTCTTTACTAGTCTTGCATGGCCAGACCTTCCTCCACAGCCCCGTCAGCGCTTAAGAAAGGTCTGACCCCACTTCATCTGCTTATGGCAACTCTCAAACTTTGGAAGAATTTATAAATAATACGTTTTAGTTTTTTTTAAATGACTAAACAGCTGATAAAAGAGAAGAAGAGTAAGACCTCCAGTGTTCAGAGCCCATCTGTATCTGACAAAACCTGACAATGCATCTAGAATGTGAGCCCATGTAGCTATCCAGCAGCTCTGTGTGTGGCCGCCATTAACCGGCCTCTGCCCAAACATTCCATAACAGCAGCAGTGCTCAGCCCTTTGGATGAACAGACACTCTGTGAATAAGTAAGCCATCAAAGTGAGAGAACCACTCTTCAAAAGGAAGCTATAAACCATGCTCCATCCCAGTTATCAGTGCAGGTGCACAGTCACTCAACCAAGCAGTCGCTCTGGGAAAGCATCAGCCACCCGGAGGTACCATCAGCAGGAGGATTGTGGTGGAAAAAACGATTCAATAGCACCGAGTGAGTCCTAGAACACTGAAATAAGGAAACCCGAGAAAAACAAAAACCTTTAAAGGTATTTATTCTCTGCGCAGAGAAGACTCAATCATCACACAGAGTGGCTGTGTTGTCTGTGGGATGGAGAGAGTGACCTGTGTGCCGTTTGAGTACACTTTTAAAGGGTCAGAGCATCAAAAGAGAAGGGGGGGAAGGTGTGTTTCTCCAAGACATCTGGTTTGTTTCTAATCTACACATTTTACAACAGTACCTGCAATAAAACATTTACTACATATCCTAATCTATAGATCCTGTGGTTTACTACCTCGAAGCTAAACACTCAGTGATTACTATCTGCACTCCCTACATCAAAGGTCTACGACTGATCTACTCTGAACAACACTCACGAGAGTGTAGATTTATGATTAATCTAAACATGCTCGCAGCACTCCCTTCCAGATTCTTCCTTTGAAGGGAGCGGTGGCCGACATACAGTACAGTAGTAAGTAAAACATAGAATAAACCATATAACCAAGTCACAGTACAACATTATACAACACAATGAAATGTTCTATCACAGGCTGTGGCTCAAACAGCAGATATCTAAACTCCACATCCGTGACATGCAAGATTCTGACAGCAGACGCAATGTGTAGCCAACGGTGCCACAATCTGTCCCCGTGGTGTTCGCGTGCAAACCCTCCACATTTGTCTGGCCGCCGCCTCTGGTTCCCGCTGCTCGGCTTTCGCCCTCTCGCTCGAGGGCTCACAGACGTCCAGTCATGGCCCGAGCCTGTCTGGACCAACAGAACTGGGACATCTCACAGCACCACGTTGTGCTCTGGAACCGTGACCCTACATGGGGGCCGATGACGGCTGGACGGTGCAGCGATAGCACGCGGAGCAAGCAGGTGATCATGGGACAGGCATGATGTGGACGTGTGAGGGAGAGTACAGAAGAGGGCGCCGGGTAGAAAAAGAAGACTGAGATAAATTAGGGCTAATCTGTCATTTTGGTCTTAGTCAACGAGGATTTTTTTCCATGCTGAATGACTCATTTCTAAGAAACTTACACGCACATGTCTGCCAAACACAATATTTAAAATGGTACTTTTGGGTGATTCTTTGTGGAGAAACTCAATCTTGCAGATCTGTCGATTAAATTAATGAATCAACACATTTTTTGGATCGAGGAATGCCCTAAAATCAATAAAGCCTCAAACACCAAGATCGTAATTTGTTTATACATACTGGAAAAAAGAAAAGTGTTCTCTAATTCAGCCCTAACCCAGACCTGCCTTAATCGAAAGTTATACTTTCCACTTCTGTGTGTATACGTAAACTTCTTCATCAGCGGGTGATTGTATCTGCGGGCCTTTGCGCCACCGAATCCAAGCTGCCACGTAAACGTAAAAAAACAAACGGGACGGCGAGTTCTTAATTGTATTCAAAATGGGATTTAATTAGTTGAAATAATCTAAAATGCAGATTTATAGATTCTGGGTTTTTCCAATAAGGGATAATAAAAATATTTATGTGACTTAAAACATGTCTGAAGGGTGGAACTATGTATCAGGTCCCTTATTGCAGATATGTTGTCAGTATGTAACCTGACTGACAACCTCCCTTAATTGTCACATATTTAGAAGACAAAAGACAGGCTAGAAGACCCCAATCATTTTACACTGGATGGGGCAACACAGCGGCCCTTCAGTCAGAGTAGCTCATCTCTGCTTTCTCCCTCTGGACACGGAGCTGAAAACAACCCAGCCCAGGAAATCTGTGTGGCCGCTCGGGTAAATGATCCGTTCCACACTAACTCCCATCTGGCAGCAGCCCCTACGGCATGAAATGGACCGCTCTGGCAGAAACAGACACCTGCAGTGACAAAGTTTAGATGGCGATGCGACAAACATTTGTGCAAAATCATTTAGAGAAACGATGGAAATGAAGCTGGTTGGCACTCGGCAGAACACGAGTAGAACTGTAGCCAAAGCCTGATATGGACTGGTTGGGCAATATGAACTGTGATAAACAAACATATGTATCATCATCATCAAGTTCAGCAGTAACCCAGTCCCCCTCATTCCTGATCAAATCGGGTTTTTTCCCTGTTTTTTTTTTAAAATGTGAGAAATTTGCATCCTCAGTCTGGGAGATCTTTGGCAACGATTGCTCTAAAGCACAGTGACATGAACAAAAGTAGTTTGTTGTTTGACTGGTTTGTAAATCACAGAGCTGTGTATCGGCAGGAATCTGGTGATGGCATACGTATCATTACAGTGTTTGCTATTCAATACATTAGCAAGGAATACTGTGATTTTTTAAATAAAATATGCATAAAAATCTGAATTCACTACAATTACAGTCAAGTTGCAGTTTATCCACGTCTGTCCAAAAACTCATCACTTCATCATTTTATCCTATTGTTTGTGCAAAATAGTCATAAAAAGCATATCAATTATTGAGTTTTGGCCCAAAATGTGTTCTAATAAGTTGAACCTCGAGTCCACGTCAGATCAATACTCAATCATAAAACACAATATCGTGATACTCGAGTGGATCGATATTTACTTACAACCCTAAAAACCACCTCGACATAATCCTGGTCAAGTCACTTAAAAACACTCAGCGAGCCCGATTGGAAGCACTTGAACACAGACTCAGATGAAGAGTCAGCTGATAGAGTTCATGCACGTATAGCTTTGGGAGTGAACCGTCAGTGTGGTGTTGAAGTGAGATGCGAGCTGCCTGCAACAGAGAGCCTCTGTCATCACCTAGTGGTCAAACACAAACAAAGTGAGCTCCCACTGCAGCTCTATAAGAACACTGCGACACGGAGACACATCATACTCAGCCTTCAATAGATGAAAAACAAAAACCTGCAACATATTCAGCTCATTAACTGCAAAACAGATGTGGTTGCACGCTGTAAATGAGCTAACTAACATATTGGAGTTGGGGGAATTTCCTTGTTCGCACTTAATTTGCAGCTCGGCTAAATACTTGTCTCTCGGCAAACGTTTAATCTACAAACTAATTACATCTCGCCGTCTGCTCCGTGTGACCAAATCATGCAGGAAAACCAACACTGATTTGTCACCACGGAGAGACAAACGGCAGAATCGTCATCCTGACATCAGAGCGCGACGATACGAGCCATCGCAGCAGACGATCATACTTAAAACGCTGCGAGGCGAGGTAGCCCATCAGAGCACACGTGCACCAGGTGACATGGAAGTGTGCGTTTGGCCATTACGAGAATAAATAGGAGAATCCTCAGGGGGAAGGGAATGACGGGAGGAACACGCGGCGTCCTCGTGAAAAAACTAAATGAAGCGAACGCCTCGTGAAAGTTTAAAAATGAAGATCTGGCTCCGTCTGAGCAGTACCGAGCATCTTGGGCCCCTGGAGCCATTAAATGATATCTCTTCCTCACACGCTCGTACACAGACGGGCCCGTCCAACCCTCGCAGAGCTCACACACAGGATGCTGCAATATTCATGTCACAGGAGCAAGGACAAGCCTGCTGCTGAAGTCACTCCCACTGCAGACACAGCACCGTGAGCACGTTAACTAACAGAATTATGTTTTCATGAGAGCAGAAGTACACATGAGAAATAACCCAGAGCCTGGAAAATCATTTTATATACAGTTAAGTTGGCAGACTCTCTCTCCACCTCCCTACACTCACACTTTAAGGCACAATAAACAAAGTTAAGATGAATTTGACCGAACTTTTCTTTTGGCCTCATTTTATTTATTCGTATTACTTCCCCATTTATCAGCTTATTTCTGGCTTTGTGCTGCACAACCTGACCAATAAAGACATATCTCATCTTATCTACTTTTATCTCATTTGATCTAATCATTTCCAGTTGAGGCAGGAGTTTGAGCTGGACACAATGCAGGCAGATATCATTTTAAAGTAGACAGCGGCTAAAAGTAAACGGAACATTAATCACATCTCAGATTAAGATGAAGAGGGATATTTGTATAAAAAAGGAGTTGGAGCAAAAACAGTGAGAATGAACAAAGGATTACTGGAAAGCGCAGGAACTCAAACGTAATAAACTATAAGAACATAGACCAGTATTTTGGCATTGTTGTTAAAGAGGTGCATTAAGAAGAAAGTCTTTAATTACATTAATAAGCGAGCCTGTAGTAAAAGTCACAGGCTCTCTCTCTAAAAGGCCTTTATGGCAACCACGGGTGTTTTCTTGAAATCGTTGGATTGATCGTTTGATGCAACGTACTCATTTTCACTCTGATTTTACGTACAAGAGGACTCTTCCCACAACGATCTGCCGCTCTAACAGCACATAGAACCTACACGTCTTCTCCTTCCCCTCTCTCTCCTCTTTGCCTCAGTCCTCTCGCTGCATATGAAGGAGGCCGACGAAGCCTCTTCCTTCACGTTTTTTACCGCTTTCTCTTGAGTCACTCGTTCCTCACAAGTCTGTGAAGTGGGCGTCGTCGCTCTTTCGCAAGCCTGCGCTTGTCGCCTGCCGGGGGCCTGGTGTCTATCAGCCCATCTGCCACTACTCCCTCAGTGACACCACTTTCTGCTAGCTCGGATAGAGCCGAGGTGGTGGAAGCTCAGTGCCTCGTTGGTGCCCGGTCGCAGACCTCAACGCAGAAACGCTGAAAATAAACCTGCTGGATGACGACCGGAAGCTCCAGCTTCAAATGATTCAACAACCTCCCTGTGATATTGTGAGCCGGCAGCTAAGTACTGCAAATCAAACTCAAATGTACAAGTACAGTGTTCACTTCTGAGTGCTCACTTTCATCGTGTTATTTCTGTCTGAGGTGTTGCCTCAGCGTCAGCAAACAGCTGTAGGCTTATACATTACTAATAATTAAAGGTGGTGTCGCTGTGGACAGAGTCTGACCTTTGCTCTCTTGGCACTGCTCATGATGTTGCCCAGATCCTCCATGTCAACCACTGAGCCGGAGTTTTTCTCATCTTGCAGGCCAGACTCCTCCTCGTCACTGCTGGACTCCACCAGATCCTCCTGAAACAAGGAGGAGACGACGAGAAAGCCCCAAATGTGGTGAATAAAAACAAAAAGGTGAAGGACACGGGTGACCGAGCTATAACCAATTCAAAACGTAGCCATGATTAAGCGAGGGAGCCCACAGAGTGCTGCAGGGATGACGTATTTTTCACACTGGTTCCCTCAACACAGGATGTTTACATTGGATTATTGCAGAAGATATGCTCTGTGGCGAACACAAGTTTATGATACTTTCATATTTTGTTCAGCAAGAAAATCTTCCCAAATGAAGACCATCGTTATTACTTTTGAAGCATGAATGCAATCGGCAGAAGTAAAAGCGAACGTTAGGCTGTAAATGAACTGCACCACGTGTCCGTCACATGAGCGAGAGCACACACAACAAGGTTGTAAGAGCGGACGAGTCTGCACGATGTCATTTAGCTACTTGTTAGCAACCGCCTTTTCAAAGACACTTTAAAGCTTCTAAATTCACCAGACGGGTATTTACTGACGAAGTTTACATCGTAGAAAAAAAACTTTAAAATCTATTCAGGTTGTGTTAAGCACAGAGCTTAGTTCAGGCATCTAATCTAAATTACGACCGATTGATCATAGAATAAGATTATAATAAAAAACTACCACATTTACCAGCCAGCAGTGACTTCTATTCACGTTTAAAGGAACTTACTCTGCGTTTACGCCACTTATGTTGTAAACATGCATGTGCTACCATGTGGTGTGACAACACAGGAATACCAAGAGCAGCCGATGTGAAATACGCTGGTCAGCTTGTGGTAAACTACCATTAAAACGTTTGTATGATCCGGAACACGACTAACTACATGCAAATGCTCAGGTATTCAGGGAACACCTGTGCATGTTGACTGAGCATTTATTCATCACAGTGCTGCTGCCCACATGTGTGTCAGCAGGATGAGCGGTGCAGCGGGTAGATGCATCACGATGATGGTCCCCTCGTCACAGCTTTCGGCTACTCGTGGCTCTGGTTCAATGTCACCTATGAGTGCAATCGGCGGTGCGGACAGAGAAAGGAAGGAGTCTCAGCTAGAGCTGGCTCCGAGGGGCCCACTGCCATGACAACCGGTCATCTGTGTGTGTGTGTGTGATGCATATGAAAGCTGTTGGCAGAAGGCTACCGCGTGAGGTGCTGCTACCACCATCGGGGAAGAAGTGTCTCGCCCGAGGATAACTTGGCCATGTGGACAGGAGGAGGTGGGGATCGAACCGCCAACCTTGTGATCAGCGGACAACCGGCTCTTCTTGTGGAACGGATTTAAAAAGTGCTATTTTCATATTTTAACACGTTGAACGGCCTCGACGGCGATGACACATTTCATGTGCAGAACATTTATAACACCATGAAAATCAGCGCTGCTAAATAAGGACCTGATGAACAGAGTAACACTCCTGATCAGACTTTAGATCACACTGCAGGCGTTAGCCCCAGACATCCAACTTCAGCCTCCCGTGATTGAGAGGTGCTTCGACATCTAAAGTGCCTTTGTGATGTTGGACGGCCTCATCGTAAGCCAGAGGACATTTTTCCTAATTAGACATCTCCAACCCTTTTGGTCTCCGCCTCTTCTTATACTCACCAATTGTCTACACTTGCTTATTTGTGCTCTGTCTGTTGTCTCATGTCTGTTGACATGGTTGTCTAAGAACATGAACAAGACGAGTTTTACAAAGTTTCTGTCCACGTGACGTATACAAACAGAAGACTGTTTGAGGAAACTACACAAACTTTCACTGTGAGAGGAACCTGGACCTTTCAGGAGGGATCCGGAGGACTTGCTCCCAGACGGCAACCTCCGCTTCTGAAGAGTGAAGCCGATGTGGAAGTGTCTTAAAACTTGCATTCTCTCTACTGACCAGCAGGGGGCGACTCCTCTGGTTGCAAAAAGAAGTCTGGTTGTATAGAAGTCTATGAGAAAATGACTCTACTTCTCTCTTGATTTATTCTCTCAGTAAACATTGTAAACATGAGTTTAGGGTCTCAATCGCTAGTTTCAAGTCTTCTTCAACACAGTATGATGTTCATTTAGTAAATTATGGTCCATTTAGAGTTAAATAGACCATAAAGCAGAGTATGCTTTAGGGCGGGGCTACCTTGACAGGTTGTTGCCGCTACCAGAGACGTATAAGACGTCTCTACGTCACTTCTCTGCCGTCCAAATATGGTCACTTCCGTTCCCTGGTTGCAAAAAAGCCGGTGACCGCCGTAATTAAAGATGGCGGCGACGGACAAAACGTTAAACTTGTGGCTTTAAAACGACAAATCCACAAGCCAAAGGGTGACGCCACGATGACTACGTCTACTTCTTAAAGCCTGTCTTTGCTTGCTCCCCAGGAAGAAAATGTGCATTTTACAGTTAAATGCATCTTTAAAGGCAAAATTAAGAGGCTATATGCGTGATGTGTGATTATTCGTTCCCCCATTATGAAGAAATCACAATGCGCCATTAAAAACGCAGTAGAGAGGACAAGTCCCTCCCCTCCCAGTCCCACAGGACCTTATTTCAGAGAAAATATGTACGGTAATCAAGAGACAAATAATATTTTTATCTCGATTAAAGATAATTCTACACGTCAAGAAAGTCACAGTTTGTTTTGCGTGAAACCGCTCAGTGGACTGCATCTCTCATCTCTCGTCTCGCACGATGCGCATCGCCAACGTGGCCGTTAGCTGAGCTTGCTAGCTAGCTTTGTTCCACACACTCATGTGCCCGTTATCTTACCTGAGCGGCGATTCTTATTATTAGTGGGGGAAAAGACCCATTGCTTGTGTGAGTCCATCCTGGTAGGAAACACACTATCATCGTAGCTTCAGAGAAACACGCCACTTTAGCAACTTTTGGGTTTGTAGTCTTTCTAATTAAACATTTTCAGTATAGTTGTATGACAAAATGTAACTTTCTTTGCATGCAAAATAATCTTTTAAACTTAAAATGCGTCTCTCGTTAATTCATGTACATATTTCTTTTGTAATAAGGTCCCATGGAGGACACCGGATGGGGCGGGGCTTTGCCTCTCTTTAGTGAAATCAACTTTTCTGCCGTTACCTCAGAGCTGTTGTCCTTCTCCTCTTCCTTCTCTTCTTCCTTATCCTCCTGTCCGTCGTTCCTCTTGTTCGTACAGGAGCCTCCGGTCTTACAGTTCCCGCTGCAGCTCTTCTTCTCCCCCTTGACCAGGGCCTGGAGGCGGAGCAGGAACTTGACCTTCCAGGCCAGGAAGTCTGCCTGAACGCTGCCGTTGCGGCTCTTCACCACATTACAGTCGCCCTCTCCCCTGGTCATGATTCGCACGCCGCTCAGCATCCAGAGCCACTTGTCCACATTGGTACCCACCTGGTTAGGCATAAAGGAAAGTGGGTTAAATAGAGTTTAAAGAAATAAAGTCAGGCTGCTGCTGCTTTTGTGACAGTTACTGAATGCTGACCAAGGCGGCGGTGATGTGCACATTAAGTCAAGTTTGGACCTGGAACATACTGTCAACCTTGGTGCTGTGGGTATACTTTAAGTAAGTGATAGTAAAGCATATTATTCTGACAATACGTACTATGAAGAGCATTCCTTACCGTATTAAAGTGGCCGACATAAACAGAGTTGCCGAGACCGAACACCGCGTATCGGAGGCCTTTCAGGTAGGTCTTCCCGTACCTGAAGTCGGTGGACGCCTCCTCCAACCACTTGCAGAACCACTCGGCATTCTCTGTGGGCTCTCCGTCGGTGTAGGTCGCCACGAGAAACACGCAGACGGACTTGTTGGTGCACTGAACAGAGAGGCGAACACAGCAGACACAGTGAAGTAAAAGCACTCCATTGCTCTTAATCGCAAAATATGAGGCGACGAAAAATGGCAAACCATACTTTCAGTTAATAACATAATAGTAAATTTGAACATGAGGAATAAAATATGTAATTTTTCATTTCTGCCCACAACGGAGCAAAACGTGGACATAAAAAAGGAATGCGAGTAAAAAAAACCTCATCTACTGGTGGTAGTGATGGACAAACAGACAGATCTTGCAAAGCACTTGAGCACCATGAACAAGTGGCAAGATTACACACAATTCAATTCTGCCGACTCGTCTCCAAGACTAACATCTCTTGTGGAGGACAGCAGAGAATCAATCTGGATTACATCTAAAGCAAACATCATCCCATCGTGTAAATAAACAGGAAACTTCAGGGTTGAGTCTGTTGTCTCATGTCTTAGCTGTCGAACAGACAGCGCCTTCTCCACTGATGGTCAAGGATCAGCTGCATCTAGGGAGCGACTGGTGCCTGCGGGCGGCCATTTCTTCTGTGCAGCTTTGCCGTCGCTTAAAAAACTGCATCACTACCCTATTGAATAAAAAAAGCTGTTTGCTCTCTTGCTGCGTGTAGCAGACCAGAAACCTCCTACTCTTCTCTCAACGCACTACATGGTGCCTGGGGCCACTAAATAAATTAAAATAAAAAAAGAGAACACGGATGAAAATATCCATCTTTCTTCAGCTGAGCAGGATTTATGCATTTGTCCTCCGTGTGAGGAATCAAATCACTGCGGAAAAAAATGGAGGCAAAGCTGAGCGGGCACATTAAAGAGGTTGAGGCTTTACTGCGCTGTTTGTTGTCAAGCGTTCAATGACAAGTACACAGTACGATTTATTTCACTATAAATCTGTTACCAGGTCTTACACTATAGGGATTTGATTAACGCACCTGAGCAACATACGGCTTCGCTGCGACAATTATCAGATGCATTAATTAATCATCTGTTGGGTTACGTGTGGAGGGTGCAGCTCTGAACTTTAGTGGTTTTAGCCGAGGGCCACATGTCTCCACACACCGCATCTTTCTGTCATTTACTAAACAAGGAAAAAGCATCTTCTCTTGGGACCGGGCTCACCTCATCGGCGAGCTGATCGTCTGGATCGTAGTCTTTGATGTCAATCACCTCTGCTGTTAGACCCATCGTCTTCACCTCCTCCGACAGCTCTTCTGCGAAGCCCTGAACCAATGAGAAGTCCCACCTGAAGCTTCTCACTCATAAATGTGTTACGCCCGCCTCTAGAGCCCAGAATTAAAAACTTATGTTCAGACTTTGTTGTTGCACTTGATGCATTTCAAATATTGTCTACTATAGTGTACTAATACAAAGGGTGAGTAATGGTAAAATGGTAAATTAACTTGTACTTGTAAAGTGCTTTTCTAGTCTTTCCGACCACTCAAAGTGCTTTCACACTACTTGTCATCATTCACACGCTGATGGTAGGGTCTAAGTAACACCTGCCTATCAGATTCTATCACATTCATACACCGTAGGCACAATTTGGGGAATTTTGAGAAGCAATTTAGTCTTGCTCAAGGACACATCGACATGCGACTAGCGGAGCCGGGGATCAAACCACCGATCCTCTGATTGAAGGACGACCGTGCTCTCCACTTAGCCACAGTCGCACCGTGATGGAGAATATCATCACCAACGTTGATCTACAGTAGATCATCATCTCATATCACAGCATCGTCTTGTCTATATGTTGCCATCGTGAGCCGGTGAGGATGTTTGCAGTAAACAGTGTCTGACTGTACCTTTGCTGTTCCGGTTTGTGAGCCATAGAAGATTTTAACTGCGGACACGTGAGCCACAGTGTCTCCGTCAGAGTTGTCGCTGATCTTCACGGCTTTGGAGAACTTTTTCTAAAAAGCAAATACAGACGGAGAAATAATAAAGACATAAGGATAATAAATGACAGCCGGTCTTAGGATGTGGATCTTCGTTTTCATGCAATGACAGACGTCCAAACATGTTTGGAAACATGAGCAGTGTCACTGCACACTTCAACTGAGAACCAGCAGCCAGTGAGGAGACGGTTAGAAAAGTCACACAAATCAGCACAATATGTCTGCTATAACACATGAGTGAACACAGCTCACCTTGTTCAGAGCCACCTTCAGTGAGAACCAGATCCCAAAGACGAGCGCGGCAGCTGAATACAAGTACAGCCTGTTGTGCCACACCGACTTCAGATAGCTCTCACCGGGACTGAGGGCATCCTGTGAGACTGGAGGGAGAAAGGATATTAGTTCCGTTTTCATGTTCATGAATAATAACGGTTGGCTAACCTCACTACGTGCACAAATGCAACGCGGCACCTGTTGCTAATCCTAAAGCAGCGACCTTAGGTCACCTGCAGTAAATAAAAGGCGGGTGGCTAGCAATACATGCTAGCTAGCTATGTTACAAGCAATGGCTCAAACATAACGCCAAGTTAGTTTCCTGTTTCGGTAACATATAAAATAAACTCACCTTTAGTATCCGAGGCAGATACGCGACTTATGCAGAGCGTAATAACCACGAAGAAGCTCCGCATCGCTGCAAATGGTGTGTTAAAATACACAGTCCTGTGCAGCTGATGTTGTGTGCAACCTGTCTCTGACCGAAGAGCATGCTGGGAAGTGGAGTTCTCTGTGGAGTCGCTAGTAGTCAATAGGACTTTCAAAGCAGAGGTATCGTGGTAAAAATATATGTCGATCTCTCGTCAAAACACACGTACCAAACAGGAACTATACCGTGTTTCTTCTCATAATAGAGCAGTGTGGTGCAGGTATGACGTGTCTTTGTAGGCTAACCCCGGAAGTTAGCGTCGCGCTGGTTCCCTCAGCAAAAAGGATTGGATTTCTATAAAAGATTGCAAACAATAAGATTTGTGGCAAACACAAGTTTATGATAATTCCAAGTTATATTCCTCAAAATTATCTTTACAAATGAACACCACTTTTATAATGTGTGAGGCGTGAATGTACTTAACGTTAGGCTTTTAACCCTGTCTCGGGTTAGAGTCCCGAGACCGGGTTGGAGTCCCGGGTCCAATTGTCCGGGTTAGAGTCCCGAGGCGGGGTTGGAGTCCCACGCTAAATAAGACCTCAGGGAGGCCGGGTTAGAGTCCCGCAATGTGATAAAACTGTATTGATAAAACTGTATTGATAAAACACTACTTTTTTGTGTGTGTTTTAACAACTGTTTTTATTGTTTCAATGTATGTTTTAAATCTCCTTTACTTTTGCCTTATGTTTTGATGCTTTTAATGGTTTTATGTGAAGCACTTTGAATCACCTTGTTGTTGAAATGTGCTATACAAATAAACTTGCCCTGCCTTGCCTTTAACGAACTACACCACGGTCGCATGACAGCGAGTATCTACAACAAGGTTGTAAGAGCGGACTAGTCGGCGTGATGACGTTTTGTAGTCTCATATAGCAAGTTTTAGCAACTGCGTTTTTAAGACACGTAAAAGCTTCAAAAATCACGAGAAGGGTATGTACTGGCGTATTTATACTGTAGAACCAAACTTTAACATTCCTTAAACTTGTGTTACACGGAACTTATTTTAGGCATCTAACCAAGAAGCAATTTAGAAAAAACGTTGACTTCGATACGAGGGAACCGGGAGTGCATTAGTACTAATTTCAGGGTTTTAGGACTCGTTCCTGATGCACTCGAGTAGTTATTAGTATTTCCTTTAATAAATTATTTCGATTTAGTTGGTTTTTAAATGAACACACAAAAGTATTGAAATCAACTGAAGGTACAAAACTGGTGCGGAACTGTTGTTCGACGTAGGTGTTTCACGGCGGACACTCCTTGGCGACGCACTCGTAGCGCATTGACGACGCAGTTCTCTGACAGCATTTTCTTGTCAACAGCAGCTTTTGGACGGAGCACTCTGTCTTAACAAACCTAAATATGTCTATATTTACGCCAACAAACCAAATACGACTGACAAATGTGGCGGTGGTGCGGATGAAGAAGGGAGGGAAGCGGTTTGAAATCGCCTGCTACAAGAATAAAGTTGTGAACTGGAGAGCGGGAGCGTGAGTAACATTGCATGTCAACACCCACATTGTTGAAATGATTTGACCGAATAGTTACCCAAATGTCTCGTCAGTTATTTCTTAAAGTCAACGGACATTTGCTGCCTTGATTTATAAATGACAGTTTAATGCTCCATCTATGTGTCCATCTCTGAATGTCCACACATTGTTTTCTTCCAGAGAGAAAGACCTGGATGAGGTTCTTCAGACGCACTCCGTCTTCGTTAATGTGTCCAAAGGTCAGGTGGCTAAGAAGGATGACTTGACCAAATCTTTTGGGACAGATGATCTGACAGAAATCTGTAAACAGGTAAGAAGTATTTTCCTGCCCACATGTCATCCTCCAGGGCCTCTGCTGTATTCGCCTTAACTTCCTGGCCTTTTTCTTTTTTTCCCTCGGACAGATCCTGGCCAAAGGAGAGCTCCAAGTGTCGGACAAGGAAAGGCATTCTCAGCTGGAGACGATGTTCAGGGACATCGCGACTATCGTGGCAGAGAAGTGTGTCAACCCTGAGACCAAGAGGCCGTATACAGTCAATCTCATTGAGGCGGCGATGAAGGACATCCACTACTCTGTCAAGGCCAACAAGAGCACTAAGCAGCAGGTGAGAAAACAGGAAGTAACCGAATGAATGCAATGTTTTCCACCAGGAACACCCTCTGCTTTGACCACCACAAATTCATTTTCAATCAGTTGGAGACATTGCAAAGAATGAATTCACTCCGACAGCTGTCCCCTGGAGCCAATGCCCATACATTTTATAATAACAATAAAATATATGTTAAGTATTACCTGGATTGTGATTTTTCACACTGGCATTTGTTTGTGTTGCTCAAACCACAACAGTATACCCACGTCTTTTCCCAAAAATAATGACTATTGTAATTGTTTAAATTTTTAAAACGGGGAAAAAAACAGATAGTATAACTGATTTTCAACCTCTTCAGGAGAAAAGGACCAATGCATTAAGAAACTTGCTGATCCGGTAATCTCCCCTCCATCCCCATAGTATCATCCTGCTAGGTTTTCTTTTCACCTAGCACCACCCTGGAGTGAACATGTTGTTGCAATTACAGTTGGCAGTGACGCATTTAACGCAACACTTTGGAGAAGGGTTTTACTATTGTTGTTGGTGACATGGTCAGGTTTTGGCAAAGAAGGAGCAGCCATCTTTAAGTTCTGTATGCGGGAGAAATCAATGCTTTTCCCTTCACTTTCATCTGGAACGACGATGCTTTTGCTCGACTTTTGACAAACTCGTCTGCCTGTGGTTCCCCTCGAGGCTCTGGAAGTGATCCGGCAGCTGAAGGAGTCCATGGAGATCCAGAGGGCCTACATGAGGCTGCGGCTGGTGCTGCCGGCCAAGGAGGCCAAGAGGCTGAAGGAGAAGCTGAAACCGCTCCTGCAGGTTGTGGAGAGCGAAGACTTTGATGAGCAGCTGGAAATGGTGAGGGGGAGAATAATCTAAAATGTACACTTTTACCTTCTCTTTTTTTGTAATGTCTCCATTCCTCTCCTTGCCTCCGTCCTTCTCCTCAACCTCAGGTGTGTCTGGTGGATCCCGGCTGCTTCAGGGAGATCGATGAGCTGATCCGCTGTGAGACCAGAGGCCGAGGTTCTCTGGAGGTTCTCAGTCTGAAGGACGTGGAGGAGGGAGAGGAGAAATTCTAGAAACCCCGACCAGTCAGGACTCTGCACCTTATCCACACTAACTGCAAACTCATTTAAGAGTCTATATTTTTGATGAGGTTCATGCTTATCTCAGCTATTCCCGTTTCTGAGTCCCTCTATGATTAAAGGATTTGTTTAACGGGAAGGAAACATTTGCCAGATTTGAATGCTGGATGGAATGTATTTTTGAAAGTTAGTTTGAGCATTTTTCAGTACCTCTACCATTAACAGAACTTGTTTGCCTTCCATCAGATGGTGTGCCATGTAGTCATGCTGAAATCCCAGTATTACGGATAATTACTTCAAACTAATAACTTATATTTTGTCATAATGAATAAGCTTGCTATGCAGCAAATAAATATATAACAAAATATTTTTGTTTTTGTGTAAACTCTGTGATTTTCCCCAATGCACACAGAGTTAATTGGAAAACAAATTAAATCAGATTTGCAGAACTCCAAATAAGTTGCAGCTTTAAGGACAGGAAAAGCACAACATCCCACTCAGTGATATTTACAGCACTTCCATCAGTTGGGCCCCTTGAGGAGAATGTGCTGTACGGAGCTCAATATAGAGCTAGAAAAGTGCACTTAGTAATCTGCAGATCTCCGCCAGGTGTGTCTCCTACTGCCCTCAGTCAAGATGGCAGCGAAGATAACAAAAACGGATTTATTCATCTAACTTTAGTGGATCATAACATATCTGGTATAGAATTAATCTGCAGACGCTCAGGTTCAAAATGAGATCAGACTTTGCTATGGGTGTTAATTTTTGAGACAATACAAAGGCCATGAATGCCTTGGGCTACTGAAGTAGTTGATCGCTTCAACAGTGAGCAGTCTGCATTTTGTGACGGTATCAAATAGGTTAGAAAAAAACATTCACTGCAACCACGAGGGGTCTTTGAGCATACGGTCATAAATGAGAAGTGAAAATATCAGGCTGATGGGTACAGCAGCATGCAAGATTAGCCGTAGACAGACACACACACACAACTGAACGCATGATCTCACTACAGGCTTATGCCTGGCGGATATGATTATATACATATTCAGTGTTCAGAAAAGAATACAATACAGTGTTTGTAAATATTGCTAGAGTAACTTTATTACAAATGAAATGCAAAAGCCAGCCCCAAGAGTTTTCCCAGCACTACATCACACACCGTGAACTAGGATTAAAAATAGATATTTAAAAGTGCACAGTAAAAGAGAGGGACCTCTCACTTTGTCCTCTGTGATTTTACAGGGGAATTCAAAGATGAAAGCTTTCAAGATAACATCAGTTTTTCCACATATTGCACTTTCCCTATTTTTTGCATTAAATGATTGCGGGCACAATTTCTGTTTTCTTTAAACTCAGAATTCCATACATTCCAACCCCTGAACCGTCGTTTCGTATTACAATGTTTTTATTATGAAAAGTGTAACATACTGACGTCACACGACATACCCGCCAAACATGGGTGTAGATCTGCAAACAGAATTCTAATAAAGTCCTTTATTGTACACCCAACTGTGGATAGTCTGTAAATGTATCGACCCACTCTAAAAGACATTGTCTGATTCTTTTCCATCATGTGTCCTATTTCTTTTATTTTTTAAAGACAAACACTCCAAATAGATTACTACAGTGTTTCAAAATGACCATCACATCAAGTGCTCTGTGGCACAATGAGTTAAAAACCAGTCCATTCAAATAACTCCGGTAAACAAATGCCTTTAAGTCATTTGCAATGCAAATTATTCCACGGTGTCCTTTTTGTGCAGAATAATTCACCTCAAAACAAATTTCGTTTATTTCGTGTTAAGACTAATATAAACTAAATGAAGTAAAAGTATCAGAATAACCAGTATTAGTATCAATAACTGCACTGAGTAAAGCAAACAGACAGGAGTGTCTGTCTTTACAGTGACATTGTCAGAGGTTAAATGTGCTTCTACTTTCTAATGCTCACACTCAGTTAGGTGGGTGCATCGTTACTCCTCACGTGCAGCCAGAAATATCCCCCCCCCCCCCTCAGAGGGGCTCGGACCTGCGCTCATACTGGCTGTGTGTGAACGTAGTCCTGTTGATCCGGCTCAGCGGGTGACTGGCCCCCTCCTCCGGGCTCGGGTCGTCTCCCGGCCGCTCTACCGGCCTCTCACCGGTGGGGCACCTGGTGGCGAGAAACGCCCCTCCGGCCACCATCAGGGCGAAGGAGATCCAGCCGAGGTACAGCGCCGGCCCCCAGTCCCTCCTCAACAGCACGGCGCCCTCCAGCGGCTGGCCGGTGTGGTGGCACGTCCAGGCTGTGGGAACCAGCAGCAGGATCCCAGACACAACAAAGAGGGCGCCAGAAAACACTTTGACCTGGCCGCGCGTGGGGAACCACACGGCCCCCGCCGCCCCGATAGCCGCGGCGAAGCCCCCGGCCCCGATAGCGGCCATGACGAGGGCCCTCCACGTCCGAAAGCTCCCAGAGAGAGACATGAGGGACCGGTAGAAGGAGCAGTGCAGACTGCCGTCGTGTGCCAAATCCCAGTGATCCCATTCCAGCCACACCCCGTCCCAGTAGGCCGGCAGGGTGGCCGTGGTGTTGTCCACAGTGCCGCTCACCGTCCACAGGGCCAGGCAGCGCGTGAGGATGGCACACAGCCAGCCGGTAAGGGCCAGACCGAGGGCAGCGAGCTCCAGCTGCCACTGCATGACTCCCGGCATGCCTCGGTCCTCTCCGCTGCGGGCGTCACCAGAACTAGCTGGCGGTGGGGTTGTGGGTTCGGGTGTGTCGTTTTATAAACGTGTGTGTGCTGGTGCGAGGCAGAGACCTTCTGTCTAGGTTTTTGCGTATTCGCCCTGTCTGTTTTGCATGTGTTCGGAGAGGGGGGAACCAGTTCTTTGGTATTCGTGAAAAAAAGAGGCACGTCCTTGGGTGGAGGAGGGAAATCCTCTGTTTATTCTTCCTTGGTTTCAAAACAATCCTTTTCTCCCAGTTTTTGCGGAGAGGAGAGGGAGGGGGGAGGAAACAGAGCCTCCACTGTGCTGTGGTTGTTCAGCCATATTGTGTCGTGTTTCTGACGGGGAACTGGATTTAAAGAGCTCTGACAGATATTGGGATCCTGGGTGGAGAAACAATGACACATAATGGAACCCGACTTACGAATTAAACTCGCACGTGTTCACTCCAGGCAGCAACCTCCAGTGATGCCGAGTGAAGCAGATGCGGAAGTGTCTTAAACGTGCATTCTCTCTACTGACCAGCAGGGGACGCCTCATTTGTTTGCAAAAAGAAGTCCGATTGTATAGAAGTCTATGAGAAAATGACTCTACTTCTCTCTTGATTTATTACCTCAGTAAACATTGTAAACATGAGTTTATGGTCTCAATCTCTAGTTTCAAGTCTTCTTCAATACAGCATGATGTTCATTTAGTAAATGATGATCCATTTACAGTCAAATAGACCATAAAGAGGAGAATATTTTAAGGACAGCTTACTGTGATTAACACGGAGCTGCCACTACCAGAGACGTATACGTCATATCTATGTCACACACTACGCATTCCAAATATGGTCACTTCTGTTCATCTTTTGCAAAAAAGAAACATGGCGATGGCCGTGATCAAAGATGGCGACGACAAAAACGCTGAACTCGAGGCTTCAAAACGGCAGATCACAAACCAATGGGTGACGTGACGATGACTACGTCCGCTTCTTATATACAGTCTATGGTTGCAAATCACAAGCACGCAAGTTTTGAACATGGCAAAAATGTTCTCCGTTTATACTTTCACCAAACATGATTGACGTCATTAGCGACAGATGCACGTTCAGCTGCAGGGGTACAAATACACTCTCTGCCTTGAGTTGTGAAGGGAACTTGCAAGTCCGTCTTCATACGGACTTAATAAAGTATTTCTGGCTCTGACACGACCACGGAAATCAACATTATGATTCATTTTTTACAGATAATTGTGTTTCACTACAATAATTAGCAAAACACCGCGTGTGACGGAAATCTTTGCGAGCAGATTAGCTGGAGACTGAAGAAGCAGCGGGAGACTCCATGTCTTTAGCTGAAGGTTTATTGAAGCTTGAATTTGAGGAGAAGCCAGACAATACAAGTAAAGAAAATATACAAGAGGGTGGTCAAGATATATCGCCATCCTCTAAAGGTTGTGTTGCTCTTCAAGGGGTGTTTAACCTGTGCTGGATGTACAGAAATAGGAAATACCAAATATAGTCATTTTCCTGCCAGGCTATACATGTGCCTTTTCCCTATCTACATCTGGCCGATTGCATTACATCACACGGTTCAATACATTTATCCTTCAGCGGTGACTCGTTGGTGCTCTCAGCCCTCACACGTAGTTCTTGATGGCGTAGCTGCTGCGCGTGGGAGTCCTGGCCGGTGTGTACCCGCCGGAGGGGAACCCGGCTCTCTGTGGCGGGCAGCTCGTGCACAGGATGGCCCCCCCGCAGAACAGCAACCCGGACACCACAAAGCCGATGTATATGGCCGCCCCGAGCTCCCTCTTCAGCACCTCTGGGACGCGCGGGTTGTGGAAGTCCCTGATGACGGAGTTGGCCGTCCAGGAGACGGCGACCACGGTGGCGAGGGCCGCCAGGCAGAAGACGGCCCCGGAGCCCAGCACCAGCCGCGCCTTGAGCCTCGGGTGACCCAGGCAGTTGGTGCAGCGCGCCCCCAGGAGGAAGATGAGGAAGCCCAGGCACCCCAGCACCAGGCCGATGCAGATGAGGCCGCGGGCCGCCTGCAGGTCCGGCGACAGGTCCAGCAGGGCGTCGTAGAGCTTACACTGCATCTGACCGGTGTACTCGCTGACGCAGGTCATCCACAGGCCCTCCCAGAACACCTGCATGACCACCAGGTGGGTGCCGATGAACGCCGTCACCTTCCACATGGGCAGGGCGCAGATCAGGATGGTCCCGGCGACGCCGATCATGGACAGGCTGATGCCCAGCTCCTGCACGGCCATGGGACAGCGTGGGGACCCTCTCACACTCTGGCGGGAAACAGAGGGCAGATAGGAACAGAATCATGTTCATGTATGGCTTTTCATTTCAACCCACAACGAGGAATTATGTAAACTAAGGAAATATGAGGTATGATGGTACAAAGTGTCTTTGTGCAGGTCAACTGGGTTCATTATTATCAGATGTGATGATAACAGCCACTGTAGAGATACTTCTCTGTAAATCTCAGGTTGTGTTCTGTAACGGATGTCATTGGATGAAAATGTAGGGATTGTTTTCTAGCCATGGAGGCAAATGGCCACAAGGTTGCAGTATGTCACAATGACAAGGAGTCAGGTTGTGCATTGCTGATGACTGGAGGCAACAAATTCAAGGGAAGAATCTGGGTTTTTAATTTGAAAAGATATCTCAAAAATCAAGGTTTGCAATTTACAAAAAGAAGAAAGAAAGAAATGTATATGAAGTTTCTTTTTCTCTTACAGAATAGTTGCCCACATGAAATTACAATATGCCATTAAAGTGATTTTGAATATTCAGTGTCGAATCAACTATCTTTATTTAATCAGAATGTTTGTGGTGCTGCAGAATGACCTATTATTTGCAGGAGAATTACAACACTTTAATTTTTCACAGATCTTTTAGATTTAAGAATATATTCTAGACAAAAAGAAATCAACGTCAAAATGATGTTTCATGACCAAAGCTAAAAGGACAGTAACGTCTGACAACAAGTAAAACACCCTTTATCCGTTAAATTTGTGCATTTATTGTAGGTCTCAATTTGCTTTTGAATAATTAATCTCATAAATGTCTTATTAGGGTCTAAACTTTGCATTGTGTATTTTTTGTGATCGCAGTGAGTTGTTCAAGGAGGAAAAAGGAAAATGTAAGTATTTCACTAACACCATGAAATCGTTGTGATTGATGTCTGACCTCCAAATCTAAGCCAGACTGAACCAAACTACTGTAATGTAACATCAACGCCTGAGAGGTCGTGAACGATATATGTAATGGATGGCCTTCACAAGAAACAATCGCTTTTAACTTGGCCCTTGTTCCCTTTTCTACAGTGACCTCTAGTGAGTCCGGGGTAATCGATGTAGACCTCGTTGATACTCGTCAACAACTATTTGTATTCCTTCGTTACGCTCAGAACAGAAAGTCTCTGAGGAAGCAGGAACGTTCTTCTTCCTGAGACTTTGGAGTAATTTGACCCTCCCTAACATCTCTCTGATCTGCAGCCTGATGGCACGTAAGCTAACAACACCAACACCTCAAATCAAAGTCATCTTTCAGAAACTTTCAAACCCAAATATTTAAGATTCTCAAGAAAGTTGTACAAGAACATGTAACATGAATTGTTTTACCGTGTGTGTTTTTAGATGACACCCTTTTAATTATTTTAATCTATGTATCATTTATATTGTGTATTAGTTTAGTTTGTTTACTGGTGTTTCTGTTGCAAACGTTGACCTTTGAAAGCAGGTCATGCTTTACTAAACAGATCGGCCAACAGGATAACAAGTCCCTGAGTCACCACCTTTGTTCCCTGGATAGTGATCTCTACTAAACCTGTCCAACAGGTTCTCTGCTTTTAAATAACCACGGGTGCTGTTTATTGTTTTTTTTCCAAAGTTGTATAAACAAAAAGCGTGAGAGAAATAAAACTTACAATGGAGAGTCATTTATTGTGACAAAAATAGAACTGCAATATTAAAAAGGACAAAAAGGTACAAAGTGAACCAATACATTTTTCAAAGATATAAAACACAGTTTCTATAATTTAAACTACCACTATATGAATGTTCATTACCAACAATATACAAAGCCATGTCAGACAGAGAGCTTCTTCAAACATCCAAAGAGTGATACTCTTAATATCTTAATAAGTACAAAGTGCGGATTTCCTTCATTGTGGGTTGTCTGTGCGTGTGTCCTTTTTCTTTATGTTTCACAGCAACTGATTAAACTCCCGAGCTTATTTGACTTCTTGAAGACGACAACATGAACCAGACTTCTTTTCGTCCCTTTAGAAATGTCAGATATACGTCTTGTTCGGTATAAAAGATTGGATTGAATCCTCTTTGCCGTTTCCTCCAGGCTTGTTTAGGAGGTACTTCACAGAGGGGGTGTCATCCTCCTTGGGGGGACAGCTGGCACACAGAAGCGCTCCTCCCAAGACCAGCAGCCCCCCGGCCCCCCAGCCGATGTACAGAGAGGCCCCGAGCTCTCTTTTCTGGGCGTCCACCAGCACGGGGTTGTAGAAGTCCCTTATGATACTGCTGGCAGTCCACGAAACGGAGACAAGGCAGAGGATTCCGCTGATGATCAGCACCACGCCTGCTGCCACCGAGGCCCTCGCCTTGGCCCTCTCCTCTGGAATGAAGTTGGTGCACTTCCCGCTGGCGAACGCTACGAAGATCCCCACGATGCCCGTGACGATGGAAACCACCGTCAGGGCCCGGGCCCCCTGCAGGTCGGTGCTCAGAGCCAGCATGGAGTCGTAGATCTTACACTGCATCTGGCCCGTGCTCTGGACCACGCAGGTCATCCAGAGGCCCTCCCACATGACCTGGGATGTCACTATGTTGCTGCCGATGAAGGCCGTGACCCGCCACATGGGTGCACCGCAGATGATGATCACCCCGATCCAGCCCAGCAGGGCCATGGCGCACCCCGCCATCTGCATCCCCATGGAAGCCATCGTCTTCCCTCTCCGAGCGCATCTCTGAGAGAGTATTTGGAGCCGACCGGGTGTTTACGTTTGTCTGAGGCAGAATTAGAATGAAGAAAGGGAGGCGTGAAAGCCAAGCTATGAAGGACACGGCGGAAAGAATCCCAGCCGTGCAGGATTCTTTATGCGGCGGGACAATAAAAAGGTTGGGGCTTCACTTATTCTCCTGGATGGAGATGAGGATCGTGTTGCAAAAAGGCTTTGTTGGTACTCTCAACAAGGAAAAAGACGTGTGTGGCACAAAATTCACTCACTTGTAGGCAGATTGAACGTGTGAAAAAGAGCAAAGGGAGTGTTTGAGTAGTGTTGACATGAGGCTTTACTGAAAGGAAGACTGGAAAGGGTTAGGGTAAACAGGGACCATTCTCCACATACATGTATCCACGCTGACAAGATGAAGTCAAAATAAATCACCTCTGGTTGGGAGTGAAACATATCAAACTGAAATATCATTGGTCACAGAAGCAAGATGTTAGACTGTAAACTTCTGCTCTGCATTAGCAGCCACAGTATTTATGTGCATCTGTCTGTTGAAATATTTCACAACACCTTTACGTAGTAAGTTGCTTTTAATTTAGCTTAGAGTCACTAATACACAGCTTGGATCATCAGGTGCAACATACTTAAAAAGGCATTTTACACTGAAAGAAGAAATACTATTTTTAGCTTTTATTTTTATTTTTTTGAATGACTGAAACTCATTTTTGAACCACTGCTTATTTACAGTGACGCTTTTGTTCCATTGTCTACTCTGACATCACTGAGCTTTGCACACAGTCATTACTCCAGAACAGGTTCAGTAAGATTCTCTCTGATAGCAGAGGGTAAGTCAGGAATGTGAAACCAGTTTTAAAAAAAAAAACAGGGTGTGTTCCCAGCAGTGAAACACAGAGTTAACTTCTACTCTTGGATGTGGTTCAGACATGACTACGGTAATTATGATTTACAGAAACCAACGAAGAATGAGAAACAAACGGCGGTGACCCATGTTAAAGTCACCTGACGTCCTCGTACACACCAGAGGGCTTTGTCACTTGAACATAAACACATTCACGTCATTGTTTTACAGGACAGTCTCATTTGGACAATTATACATTTTCCGCTTAACTCATTAAAACATTGTATTTGAAGTGACACAATGACTATGAGGTTGACATACTGATATTACTTTGTGTAAGGACCCATGCCTCTTTTAATACAGTAAAATGTTGAGTTTTTGTAGTTAATTAAGGTCAATTTGTAAAGGTTTGTTTTTATTATTCAGTATCAAACATTTTTTATAGCATCCACTGTGATAAAAAAGTGTCTATTTGTAGAGTACAAATATTGTACAACACGGAAAGTGATCCCTATCACTGCTAGTCGTCACCAAATTTGGGTGTAAAAACCCCGAAATGAACATGTGGGGCTCCTTTGAGACCTTTCTGTTGTTCTATGTTGTCATTATTGTGACAATGTATTCATCCTATTTAAAAACATGGTGTGTGTGTCCAAAGCTGATAAACCTTGAAGCCAGTTGGTTAGTTTTGTTGACTTTTTGGAAATTCCTTTTGTGTTTCCATCATTTCTTTACTACGATGAACATGTGCGCTGCAGATTTACTTTGAGTCAATCCCACATGCATGCTTTAAATACTCACTAAAGCACCAAATGGATAGATATTCACAGCTGAGAACAGTCCCCCATAAATTCACAATTTATTCATGTATGAGTAATATTTGCTAAAAACGACAGAGCCCAGCTTGTTAATTATTTCACTTTATTGTCAATTAAAAGTACACTGTACATTTGTGAAACATGTTCTAAGATTTCCGTCATTAGAAGCCAGTGTGCTTGGGCCTGTAGTGCCATGAGGAGGGACGTAAGAGAGTATTAGGACATGTTTCCTTAAGGCCTTTTCTTAGGATTAGCAATAGCAAAAATGTGGAAAAAGCGGCAGCCTTATCCTCCTCAAACACCATTGTTGACTTTTAGTCCCAATGTGTTCATCAATCCTGTATTTAGTCTTTCTTCATGCAAATCAAAGCAAATGCTTATTAATTCAGATTGTTTAAATGCTGGTGCAGTATGGGTACGGCTCTTTATCCGCATTTAAAACGAACACACTGTAGCCAACTCTGTGACAAAGTTGTGACTGGCACTCAACACTGTAAAACTGGTTGAACTAGTTAAACGTGTGTGAAGATTTCGACTCACCTTGGAATGTTTTTGAACACACTTTGTTGTTACACTCGCTCTCCTGCTTCATTCAACTCTCTAATTTGTGACCTCTTTGAATTCTAAACCATGACAAATAAATTTTAAGTTGCTCTAGTCTAGACCGTCAACTTTAGAACCATAATTGTGAACGTAAACAGCAAAAAGAACTGGTCGAAATCTAAACAAATAGGCAGAGAAAAGAATGTCACTTAAGCAAATGTTTTATTAAATAAAAACAGTCATTGCATTTGAACAACGATATGTGTAAAATATTCTATACAGTAAATTCACAAAGCATCAAGGGTACTGTACAAGCTTCCTTCTATCATAGCTCTTGTTGACCATTAACATCGTTCTATCACAGCTTCAATTTGCATTTACAGAGAGGAGATAGGTTTGATACAAGCATTATATATAACGACTCATTCAGTCCAGTCAGCATGCTGCTGGGAGATTTCTTTCTTCACACCACATTATTTGTATTGGTTCTTGTTCAGCAAGAAACACTTTCTCTTGCCTCAGTGAAATCATAATTTCTCCCAAAATCTCAGTCACTTTAAAAAAAAAGTGAGACACAACTTGTGGTGCTTTCAGAAAATCACAACGAAGGAGGATTACTCATAAAAACTAAGATAATTAGAAGTCTTTTTTTCAGGAGAACAGACCTCTCAGACATATTCCCGGCTGGTGGCTGCGGACCTGGCGCCGGCGTACTTGACCGGATACTCTGGGCTTTCTTTGCGTGGGCAGGAGCTGCAGAGGAGGGCACCACCCAGGATGAGAAGCCCAGCTGTGCCCCAGCCGATGTAGAGCGCGGCCCCCAGCTCCCTCCTCTGGGCGTTGGTCAGGATGGGGTTGTAGAAATTCCTGATGATGGTGTTGGCGGACCAGCTGACGGGGATGAGGATAAGAACGCCGGCGCAAATAAAAACGATTCCAGCGGCAATGGCCACCTTGGCTTTGGAGTGTTCGTTGTCCACGAAGTTGGTGCACTTGCCTCCGATGACACCCAAGATGACCCCAAAAGCAGAGACGATGATGGCGATGACCACAAGGGCCCTAGCCGCCTGGAGGTCCTCGGGTAGAGCCAGCAGGGAATCGTAGATCTTGCACTGCATCTGTCCTGTGCTCTGTGTCACGCAGTTCATCCATAAGCCCTCCCAGATGACCTGCGCCGTCACAATGTTGGCTCCGATGAAGGCTGTGACCTTCCACATGGGCAGGGCGCACACAATGATGGTCCCCAAGAAGCCAATGATGCCCAGGGCGAAGCCCAGCATCTGTCGTCCCATTGACACCATGATGAGGTCTAGTTTGAGTCACTCGAACGGCGGCAGAAGAGTTGAAGTTTTTCAGGAGCAGGTCAGATCAGCTCGGGTTGTAAGGTTGAATAAAGACGGTTGAGCGTTTCCTTCGCTTATAAAGATGTCTCTGTTGAAGGTGGAGTCAGAATACCCTTTCCAGTTCGCTGAATGACTTACCTGCCCTACCAGATTCTTGACAATGACCTGTAAGCTGACAAGGAGTAGTTTCGATGAGATGGGCAACCACTTGAAACGACTATGTAAATGAAACTCGTAAAGATGCACCGCATTCCTAATCGAAACAATGTTCTGCCAGTGGCCAGCCTTTGATTGGATACGTCACAAGATCAGGTCCAGTCACTTGTACCAGGTTTAAAAAGAAGGCCCAACGTGGGAGGGAGTATTACCGGGAAGTCAGATGTCAACGGAAGGAGCCTCCATTTATGGGTTTACTCATTACCTCACCATATGCTACATACTATTCCAGTGATTGTTTTTTTTGGGGTTTTTCCACATCACAAGGACAGAACTCACGTTGATCAATAAAACAGTTGATTGGATCACGACAAGAATGTATTTTTTGTATTTTGTCTTTATTTTCACAAGGTGTATTTCTTTTGTTTCTTTGTGTATTTGAGGTTTTAATAAGCTCTTTACAGTTTACAGTGATTAAACTTAAATATATATTTATTTGTTTTAGAAAATTCTTTGTTATAATATTTTTAGATTTATAGAGGGAAATTTACATTGGCTTCTTTTAAATATAATTTCCCGCCTTCCACTCCCACAGACACACGAGGGCCCTGGCCTTGTAAAGTGTCATAGATAATATTTTCATAACACACAGTGACAATATGTTGTGATAATGACTCCACAAACAGATATGTGAAAATACAACAAATATTTTAATGAAAATCTTTGAAAATAAAGATGCATTCACAGAAAACAAACATCACAAATCATCATTTTTACAAAATCCACTCTGCGTGAGAAGAAAATAAATATATGGACAGTGACTTGCTGGAAACAGTGAAAAACAATGCAACTTTCAGTGCACACAGCCATGTTGACATAATATTCATCTGACATCAAGACTTCATAAAGTGAGAGGATTTCTACTTTAGAGCACAGAATCAATCCAAAAGAGAAAACATTTCATGACAGATTGACAATATCCAAAAAGGTCACAGGGCTTGTTTGAGTGGCTTCATTATACATCCAAACAATGCATTGGAATATATACCATGCTTTAGAAATACAATGAGTATTTTGATGCAATTTTACTTAATAAAGGCATAACAATTTACTGAAGTCATGCTGGCAGAAATCTCAGTCTTCATCCTCCTTCTGTCCAGGCAGGTTTTAGAGGTATTGTCTACCAGAGTATGCGGATGGTGCTGCAAAAGGTTTGCTAGGTAAATATGTCCCAGTGCCTGTGTACGGTTGGCTGGATGCAGGCGCATACACAGGGCCATACGCTGCCGGGTTTAGCCCTGGGCCTGCGTAAGGGTACATCGGTGCTGGTGGGTACCCTGGGTATCCAGACGTGGCCCTTTGAGGAGGGCAGGACGTGGTTAGGGTGATCCCACCGATCAGAAGTAGCGCAGCAGAGGCCCAGCCGATGTAGATTGAGGCTCCAAGTTCCCTCCTCTGTGACCCAATGGTCAAGGGGTTCTGAAAGTCTGTGATGGTGATGGCTGCGGACCAGCAGACGGGGATCAGGACTAGGACGGCAGAAACAATGATGAGACAGCCGCCTATGATCACCACCTTGGCCTTTGAAGAATCCTTTTCCAGGCAGCCGGTGCACTTGGCCCCGACGAAGGTGAGCAGGATGCCGATGAAGCCGAAGATGAGGGAGATGATGACCAGGGCTCGGGCGGCTTGCAGGTCCCTGGTCAGACTCATAAGAGACTCGTTCAGCCTGCACTGCATCTGCCCGGTGCTCTGCATCACGCAGTTCATCCACAGGCCGTCCCAAATAACCTGTCCCGTCACGATGTTGGCTCCAATGAAGGAGGTCACTCTCCACATGGGGATCCCAGTGGTCACCGCCACCCCAACGAAGCCTATGAAGCTTATGACCTGACCTGCCACCTCCTTGCCAATCCTCCCCATGGTGAATAGACTTCGTCTGCAGCAGGAGAGAAGAGAGTTTCAGCGCACGGGTCTGGTCCTCTTTCAGAGTGACGCAGCTGTCTCACTTGTTTGTTGGAGAAGCGCACAGGAGGAGGGCTGTCGCGTCGTCAGGTGGGTTCTTCTGGCCAAACCAGATTCTGTTTGCTAGAGCTAGAGGAGTGCCACCCATTTCTTTTAAACAATGCCGTGCTTTTGGTCTTTGGAAATGCACTCTAGTATGCAGATTTTCCTGCAGTGAGGATGTGGTTATTGGATGGAGCTGCAGCCACTTAGGGACTTCAAAAGGTCCTGAAACCCAATCAGGCTGTGAAAGATGGCAAACGATCAAATTAGGTCCCGGTGATTGTTCACAAACAGCCTCTTTCATGTGCTAATTTATAATCAGAGTCGCATCCTAAGGCAACTTTGAACCCCCGCATGCAACTGATAAGAGTAAAAGATAAGATTATCTCTTTTCACTATAAAGGTCATGTTATAATGTTAAGATTTGGTTTCTATTGTTCATAAAAGAAAATGTCAAATTAACACTGTTGTTTTTAAAAGGAAAGCCTTCTCTTTATTCCTTCCGCAAAGTGGGATTATTGTGTCACTAAATGGTGTGGTCCCAGACACTTCTTTGAAGATAAAATGTGTTAAGCTATTCTATTGAATCACTGAACTACAGCTGTCAACCGTAATATAATACAACCAGAGCAGACGCACTTGGTTTGTTAAAATCACTAAAATCAAAAAAAGGCTAAAATCATGATGCACAAAGCAAACAGCGATCGGACACAAGACACCCAGAATGACTTGGTCTTTGTTGCAAGGACTCCACCAGTGCTTGTGTCACGGATGCTGAATGTACTGTGTGCTGTACAGCAAGCATACCTTAACATGGCCCCTGCAAAGATCAACATGAGACGCATTCCAGACAGATACTCAGCCCCGAGCAGAGGACATCGGTTTCAGTATTCATAACAATCACCTTGCTGCAGTGATGAGACACAGGAAGCCAGTCAAGTCTCAACAAACTAGATCCTAAAACAAATACCTGTGTCAGGTAAACAAACTGTTGACACCATCTTTCACACACCTTATCCAGTAATGTGATACTGCACAGACAATCATTTCCAAACTACGATCCAGTGACGGAAATGTGTTTCGTGAACTTATTACTTTGCCATAAACACAACATTTAAAAGCTCTACAGGTTATAAAACTCAAACGGTTCACTTTAGATTGAACTAAAACTCCTCTCTGAATGAGGAAGTTATTCACCTGCTTTTGTAGAACGCCCTCAGCTTTTTTTTTTAATGAATGCCAGTTTCCTTCTAGGCTTTAAAGAACAGGTGGCTGAAAACATGTTTTCCTAAGAGGAGACGGATCACAAGCCATAAACATGTCATGTCTCTGCTGAGCATCATCTGGATGCTGTCCAACAGCCCGCACGAGACAAAGCGACCCACAGACGCGATGGCAGTCTTGAACCTGTACCCCAAACCACTTAAAACTGTATTGTTTAAGGAGGTGATTTATCTTCCATCACTTTCTCCAGGGGGAACTACATGAGAGCAGTAACTCATGACACATTCGGGTTAATTCATGTCCGCTGCATTGGTGCATAGTCATCTCCTCAGCTTACCGCGTTGATTATTCTACCTCTTCCCTCTTTATTAATCCCTATAATGCTGTTACATGCTTCACGTTTCTCAGAGGTAAGTAAACAGTGGTCATCCAGTTAGTATAGAGTTTATTTACAGTAACACAATAAAAGATCCAGAGACACAAGCTGTGTGAAAATGACAAAGGACAACAGATACAAATATAGAAATATAGTAAAATATAGATATAACAGATTCTCCTTCACCTAAAATGTTTACATATTACTGACACCCCAGATGCTTGCATGCAGTATTTCTGCCTTTGTTTGTTTGTTGAGATGTTACCATCAGAATGACAATAAAGATGATTACACTGAGAAATCCTTACAACAATCTGACTAAATGTTTACACAGATTCATTATGATCATGATTCAAATCCTAGTTACTCGTCAACCAGCCACAACACAACATGGATTCACATTTTCTTTAAAAAGGCTCTAATATTTTGAAATGTCAGACTGAGGCATGAACAAAAGCTAACTTCCTGTTTTGGGTGTTGGACGGACTGTTTTCACAGCAAACATTTTCTCTCATTGCAGCAGGAGAAGATAGCATTGATGATCCCATCCATCAAGGTGCGACAGTAAACCAAGAGCACGACTGAACGGGATGATTGTTTATGCTGTCAGCTACACTCGCTTGCCTAAAACAAAATGTCCGCTGTGAGAAAGGTCACTTTGACACAACCTGCTAACAGCAATCAAAGCTCAGGTTTCAGCCTGTGGCAAGCGTGGGATTTCAAGCTACATTTACATTGCCGGTGAATATACGTTTTTATTTTGAAGTAATTTCTGGCGGTGGTAATTTCCGCGAAAAGTCCATGTAGGAAGCGCTGACCATCTTACACGTATTCTCTTGATGTGGAGACCGACTTCACGGGTATGAACTTGGGCGTGTAGCGGGGGTGCTCCTGTTTGGGCGGGCAGTTCCAACACATCAGCCCGCCTCCAATGAGCAGCAGTGCGCTGGCCGCCCAGCCGATGTACAGCGCCGCCCCCAGCTCGTACCGCTGGGCATCGATCAGCAGCGGGTTGTAGAAGTTGGTGACGATGCTGTTGGCGGACCAGGAGACCGGAATGAGACAGAGCAGACCCGAGACGATGAAAAAGACGCCAGCCAGGATGCAGGCCTTCGACTTGGATCGCTCGTCCTCGATGCAGTTGGTGCATTTCCCGCCGGCGATGGACAAGATCACCCCGACGACCCCCGTCAGGATGGAGACGATGACCATGGCGCGGGCGGCCTGCAGGTCCCGGGGCAGCACCAGCATTGAGTCGTACATCTTGCACTGCATCTGGCCCGTGCTCTGCACCACGCAGTTCATCCACATGCCCTGCCAGATGGTCAGCGCCGTGATGATGTTGGCCCCGATGAAAGCGGTGACCTTCCACATGGGCAGGGCGCACACCACGATGACCATGAACCAGCCGACCAAGGCCATCGATATGCCGATGATCTGAATCCCCTGAGAAACCATTATGCCTGGCTTTGTTCCTCGCTCTTTAAAAGGTCCAAGAAGAGAGACGGGTGGGACGAGGCAAGCTCGTATTTATAGGTTGTTGTCTGAGAAGAAGAGGACACAGGCATGAGGGTATGTGATACCACAGTCCTCAGCTCCTATTGGCTAAGAAGAGTTTACATACAAACAGAGAACCGGTGACCTTTAGTAGCGCTGACCTGCCTGAATACAAAGCTTCAAGGGCAGACAAAAGAAAGACGTCCTCATCCACAAACCCTTTATTCTCTAATTGACAAAGATTTCAAAGTATAAAGTTTAGCCATGATCACATACAGTTAAGGAATACTGACAAACGAGGCTTCTTCTAATTTCACACATTCACAACAGTTTAATTACAGTAACACAACACATGAGTAACCAACACACTTGTTCCAAGAAATGGAGTCTGTACAGTAAATGTTGTATACACCCAACATGTTCAAGAGGAAAACTGGATCCAACCTCTGTGTTATGGATTCACGTTTGTTCTATGTTTAAGAAATGTGCAGGTGCAAGTATTGTTACCCGTGTGTTTACACATGATCATATGTGTGAAACTGCTGGATGTGTTATTATTATTTTTTTACAGCAAGGGGCAGTGTTGGACTGGTAATGACTCAGACATTAGACACAAGTTTCCTGTAAAAAAAAAAAAGAAAAAGTCAAACTGCATCTCATAATTCATGAGGACAGTACAAGAAGTCTGATCTGATTAATGTTGATGATGTCTAATACAGGGTTGTCCTAAATTAGAGTGTATACAAAATCATGCTTTGTACATGAGTATGTTGTATTATAAAGTTGTCTCAATCAGGTTTAGTTGTTTTTTTACACATTTAGTTGTTTTGTCTACTTACACTACAGAAAGGGTAGTGAATTAGGGTTTTTATTTTACTCTGTACTTAAGATGTATTTTAGGGACAACGTGATAATATGTCAAATTTTTGGATTACCTTTTTGAATTTCACAGTTTTTAGTCACTATACCAGAGTGCGGCGTCATTTTGAAGCCTCCGTTTTACCTTTTGATTGAGCCGTTATAATGTTAAAAAAATGTAAAACAACAAAACAAAGCACGATCAAATTTTTGTTGGTAAAAAACAATCTTTATTTACAGTTTCAGACAGTCACATATGATACACATTTTGAAATAAAATGAAAATGGCAATCCAATATATATAAAGATGCATACACGTTTTTCACTCCCACTGATTAAGCATGCATCACTCAGTCCACATGGTTTGGGCGGGGTGCACATATCCTCTTGGCACTGATGAGACAAACCTTGAAGTGCTGTAAGTCAACATGAACACATCAAACTAAACTGAGCACAATAACATCCCTGTGAAATTCAAATGCAACATGAATCCATTTCATGGACCGCAAAGCATTTGACTCAAGTCTTTTTTTTCTCTCCCCAGTCTCTTTGGCTCTTACTCCCTCAGACAAAGTCCTTGGGCGCGTTTGGACGGGCGGCAGAGTACTTGGCACCGTAGTTATCCTTGGGAGGGCAGTTGGCACAGAGGAGCGCACCACCCAGGATGAGGATGGCTGAGGCCCCCCAGCCGATGAAGAGCGCAGCTCCGAGCTCCTTCTTCAGAGAGCTCCCCAGCATCGGGTTGTAGAAGTCCCTAATGATGGTATTTGCCGTCCAGCACACAGGGATGAGGCACATAATGCCGGTGAGGATGAAGAGCACACCGGACGCTATGCCGATCTTGGCTTTGGACGCCTCATCTTCCACACAGTTGGTGCACTTGCCCCCCGCGAGGGAGAGGAGGATGGCTACGACGCCGAGCATGATGGCGATGATGGTGAGGGCGCGGGCGGCCTGGAGGTCCGTGGAGAGGTTCAGCATTGAATCGTAGACCTTGCACTGCATCTGGCCTGTGCTCTGGACCACGCAGTTCATCCAGATGCCCTCCCAGGTGGTCTGAGCAGTGACGATGCTACTGCCGATGAATGCCGTCACCTTCCACATGGGGAGGGCGCAGACGACGATCGTCCCGATCCAGCCGATAATGCACAGGGCGGTGCCCAGGATCTGAAAGCCGGCAGACACCATGTCGCCTCAGGTAGCTTCTTGCTAAGTGGTCCCAAACAAAAGAAAGGAAAAATGGTACAAATGTGTCTCTGGAAGTCAGTGAAGTCTTGCTCGAGAGATCTCCAAGAGTAAATGTCTGGGTGAGGTCGGAGTGGGTCTTTTATATGCTTAAGTCGGGAGGGGCTTCAAACACAAACACACACATCGTTGAATGGAGCTGTGACGTGACAACTGCACCCCTCCCCCCCCCATGGGCATGTGTCATCATGTTCGTCTCAGTCGGATAATCATTGCAGGTGGAACACAAGACTGTGACTCACACGTATTGAGATCGGTTTAGTAGGAATCAGCCACACTCACAAAGACACCATCAGGTTGCTTTTTCTTTCACGTTTTCTGTTATGTACTGTGGTAACAGTGACTGTAAATACTACTTTCCCCGTTAAAGACTTTGCACTTTTGAGTTCCAAGTAGTCCCCAAATGTTTCCTAGATCTACAAATGTTACTTTTCGAGAGCAGGTGTTTGAGAACTTAAGACACAGCAAAGATGTTCTCAGACTTTCTGGATTTTCATCAAACATTTGACCCTCTGATGTCAGTACTCTTGTTTAAGTGAAGTTGTACCCGTCCTTTGTGTATTCCACCTTTTGTCTCAAACTGATTGGAATACACAAACGACCTCAGTCGCCCAATCGCACACACTGAAATTTGCACAAGTGAAAATGTATGTTAGAATAAGTATGCAACAGCATAAAACTTTATTTATTATTTCTTAGTCTTATGATTAAATATTTGGTATACAGCATTTAAGTCCGCTGTTGTGAATATGACTAGATTAGTCTCTACTGCAGCTATTTTATTACCGCTGAACATCACAGAAACGCAGCATATTGTACATTTTTGTCCATAATAAATAAGTGACTTTGCTTAACTACGAACTACAAAATGCAGCTGGTCGGCTAAATGCTCCGATCATCCTCTTATTTATTTAATCAGTCCTAATACCCCAAAAAACACATTTATTGTAGAAATGTATAAGAATCAAGTACATGTTGGATCCTACACTGATTTAAACAGGCTCACTCGCACAGATGAATAACAGAAGAGCATCGTTGGCCCATGAGAATACTTTGGTAATGAGTAGAAAACAAAGACATAAACATAATAATTATTCCATTAAAAATGGAAAACAAAACAATTGTCCACGGTACGTGATATGAGCATGTGCAGTGGGTGAAAAAACCAAGAGAATAAAGCCGACCTTGCAGTGATGTCAGTCCTTAAAGGCTGAAGGGTCGCAAGCCTCCTCACGTCGGTGCGCTCTGCAGTCCCGGGGTCCCACTTGATTTATCGACAGCTTTGCCCCACCAGTGAGAGGATATCAGGAGGCAGATGTTTGGGGGGAAACGGCAGACACTACGCCAAGTGATTCCTGTTGACACACTGTTGCAAACGGAGGGAACGGTGAGAGGGGGCAAAGAGAGGTAGAGAGTGGAGAGAGAATCAGATTGTTTCAGAAATGAATGGAGGCAGTGTTTTAAGGGCCAAAACTGCCGTTAGGACCATAATGCCTCTACTTTATCCGAGGTAGGGTCATCAAAGCTACTCGGGGCCTGGCTATGGAGATTGGGTTCCACACACAAGGAGGCAGGGAGGAATTTCCACAATTAGGAATCTGAGGAGAGATGGTTTCGGGGTGAGATTATAGTCTCATGTCTTTGAAACATTCGCACATCGTCAACATGCAGCAACTTCAGCACACCTATAAAGCACTGCATCCGCTGAGGAATTAAAAGTATTTTCAAATCAGACTGATAGTAAAATAAACTCATTCCAAATGCAGCTGCTTATGCAAAGTTAAGGGCGTGGATACGTGTTTGGTGCCAGAAAACTAATGAAAAAAGCGCTTGAGTTCCTCCATCGAGGCAACTTTGCGCAGTGCAAAGTCTGCAGCAGCGGGCGAAAAGACTCCAGCAGCCATGGGAAAATGCCAGAGGGAGCCAGAGTGACAAGTGTCAGCAGGTCGTTCAGCGGGGAACGGCTGGCTTTGCCGTTCACTCAGCTTTTCCATCCCTTCAGTCAAAACTGGCTGGGTCAGTATGAAACGTCAGCCTGCAGTTCAAACAAGTGCTCAGGTGTCTTTATTCGGCTATTTAGCTTTTCTACACTACAGCCATGTTTGTTTGGATGGAATGTTCTCTGTAATTTCTGCCACAGATCCCATCTGATGTTTGTCTGAATGAGAGTGTCAGATAAATGTGTGCAAGTCAGATATGGGCTAATATGAGCCACACACACAAGCCAAAACGGATGCCGTGCAAGTCAGACAGACTGTGGGTTTGTATTCTGACCGTAGGAGACTCCCAGTTCCTCATTTGGCCGCTTCTGTTATTTCAGCCATCCAGTGGTACAGTCTACAAAGGGCAGTTATGGCAAAATGGAGGGAAACAAAAGTCAGATGAATAGACACTTTAAAACAGAGCTTTGTTTTTGGTGAATCTTGTCGCGTGTTCTTCTGTCTGAAGTCACTGGCAGATTGGCTGGACATTTAAAAGTGGACATTCTCTTGTATTTGTTGTTTGGAGTTAACTGAATACTGTTATCTATGAGTTGAACTAGCCATCTTTGATATTTTGGGTCGGATAACAGAGAAACTTGTTTAGTGTGGTGGATTCTTTGTGAAAAAGGGATAAACTGGCAATACTGCTGACAGAGTCAAATCTAAAGAGACTTTTATATATTAAACCAATACCCAAAAAAATCATAAACTTATTAAAGTAAAGATGATGTTGGTGGTGTAAATACAACACAGCTAAATCCCAAGTGAATATATGTGCATATTTAGAGTTGATAGTACATGCTAAGATGTGGTATTGTAAGCCGTACAGTATTTGAAGGTCATTGTAGTTACACCGTACCAAACATCAAACACGATGAGGGGATTTAGTAGTATTTTGTGATGTAATGAAAGTTGTCCCTGGTTTCATTGTTTGGGTAAAAAAAAAAAAAGGACGTAGTTTCATGTGTCAGAGCAGGAAGAATATGTGTATGTGTGTGTGTGTGTGTGTGTGTGTGTGTGTGTGTGTGTGTGTGTCTGTGGGGGTGGACCGTGTCCGTATTTGGCGTGTGATGTCATCACGGTGAGCCCCGAGGCCATTGTTGTCCAGGTACCAGTCACAGTTTCACTGGGTTTCTGAAGCACGGTGAGTGTGGTTGTGGGATCCTCAGTGACTCATGCGGGTCTGGGCATGACACGTGATCACATGACCGAAACACGAGCTTGAAGTCTTCAAGAGACGGCTGAAGAGACGAGAGAGATGTTGACGGAAATAAAATATCCATTCCAGACTGTGAAAATACTCCACTATGATCAAAAGTCCTGCATTCAAAACCTTATTCAAAGTGTCCAAAGTAAAAGTATTCATTGATCTGTAAAATGTTCCCCGTCAGTCTTTTACTATTATATGTGATGTTTGGGGATTAATATTACTGCTGGATTCATGTGTATTTGTCCTTCAGTCCATCACAAACATTCCACATCAACACATCTGGAGATACAAGGTTTTCACTGGACAGGAAGAGGATGAAAAACTGTAATGTGTAAAGCAACGGAAGCTGTCAGGACCAAGTTATGTTGGTGACATAGGACTCGTGCTGCAGATCGCATCTGATGTTTGTCTGAACGAGAGTGTGAAAGTCAGGTCGTGTAAATGTAACGTGGGCTAATAAAAGCCACAGGCGACAGCTGCCGTGCAGGTCTACTATACATTCTAGGGAATGACTGAAGGTTTGTATTTTGGTCTGGGGAACCGTTCAGTTCCTCCTTTGTATTCACCGTCAGAGACGGGGATTATTAACTTTTTAACGAAACACAGGAACAACTTTTGCTTCCTTACTTTTGTATTAATTCACTTCCGAATACATGTTCTTTCAAGTCTGGGGTCAATCATGTGTACTGTGATGATGTAAAGATGAAATAAATGCAATAACCGACTGTGAATGTAGACAGAATTAGTCTCAAAGAATAATCTGATGGTAGTTAGTGTAAAGGAAAGCTCCCTGTGAAGCAACAGCAACCTACAGTAGACAGCGGTGCCTCGTGGAAACCGGTCGGACTCGCTCCCGTTCCCATGACAGGTGAATGTTCAGCAGGTTGCTCTGTGGGAGTGACTACCTGTATATTTCCAAGTAGCTGCACCTGCAAAGAAAAGACAATATGTTGAACTAAACTAAATAATGGCCATGTTTGGTGCGGATAAAGCATGGTTAATCAGAGGTAATGTCTATGTTTACCTACTGCACGGATCTGTTGCATCCAGCAAACAACACACAGCTTCATACGCAAATCAAGAAACCTGAAACCTCAGAATAGGATTCAAAAGTCTAATCTTAGTGAAATGAGGATTGCAAAAGTCAGGACAAGACCAAACTGTGCGTCACATTGAGTGAGATATTGTTTGGCCAGCCTGCTTTTTAAAACTAGTCATTGATTGTCCGCAGCAACACATACACTTCTTGCCTCAGACTGAATTTGAGTTGCTAAAGTTCCAAGTCATTTCTTGAATGTTACAGAGTAACTACACACCACTTGCTCGTCATGTGAAGTATTTGTACATGTTGCATAATGGTGACTTGCTGTTTAGTGTCAGTTCTGTTTTATTGCTTATGCCGGGGTATTTGCATCCTTGTGTATTTAGACACAATGTGGGAAACTTGTAACCAGGGTGTTGAGCAGGTGTGAGAATGCGTGCTTACTTAACTGATGCTGCACGGAGATTAAAAAACACAGCTCTGTCTCACCCTCCACCGAGTGGCTTCCTGGATGCATCAGCCAATCACGTCTGCTGTTATGAATCGAGCTGTAACTGGTTTCATCCGTCTTTATCTGGGGATCTACACGGTTGCACGCTGTTCCGAACGTTGGCCGTTAGGGAGTTTCAAGAATGAAACGTTTGTGTCTCTTGGAAGCTCTGGCGTTGAACACTCCTTGCACAGAGACGGATGCAAATTAGAACCAGATGATACAAAAACAAACTTAGTTGAGGGAAAAACAATACAATTTGATCAGGCATCAGAAAGCTGTCTTTAAAATACAATAAAAATCACACCCTTTAACCAGAAACTATTTATGAAGCACTTTTCAAAACCCAAGTTACAAAGTGCTCAACGCAAGGCAACTAATGAAAGTCTCCAAATTATAAAATCATGAGGTAAAAACGGATTAAAAACAATTCCAGTAAAGCTAATTAAAATGAAAAAGAAATAGAAACAGACATAAGAGAATTCAAAATCAGGATAAGCTCCCAGATAGAGTATGATGAAGATTTAAAGACCTACATTTTGTAAACACAAAAACTTTTTAATAAAGATCTGCTAATCCGAAATAGATCCACTATCCACAGTTTAGATCCTACTGAAGGGTGTGTTCTGCAAAACCAGTCAAACATAGTTAATACAACACAGAGAATGCAACAGTGGCTCCTCTGCCTGTTAAAACATAAACTTACTGTATAATGCACATGTACAGTTACAGTCTCCAAAGTCTGTCCCGGGATCATATGCGTCCTTTCTGACCCCCCTCTTTCATCTGAGCAAACGTTTTAACCTCCCTCTTTTACTTTTTCAGGATTTCTCTAAACTAGTTCTCGGTCTTGCTCTATTTTTCTCTTGGTTATACCTGACATGGAATAGTTATTAAAGGGTGTTAATGGGCATGCACGTACGTGCTGTACTGAACATATGTAAACATGAAGTGTGACTTGTAATCTATAGGGGACGTTAAGTCTTTAAAGTCCCACTGAAACAAAACTTTCTCATAGACTTCTATACAATCTAACTTCTTGTTACAACCAGAGGAGTCGCCCCCTGCTGGTCAGTAGAGAGAATGCAGGTTTTAAGACACTTCCACATCGGCTTCACTCGGTAGAACCAGACGTTGCCGCCTGATTACAGGAGGGATTCAAATCGCATTTGATTGGGCCAATAAATAGTGGGCGGGCTTAGAAGGTAGTGCCATACAGAGCTACAGACTGTGGCTCCACACACACACACACACACGCTGCCTTGATTGAGTTTTTTTTGCATATATTGTTAATTAAGTGCACAATTTTGACCAGGGATGTGATATAAAAGGGGAAAAAAAAAAGAAGACCTTTTTGCATTTCCTCTCAACTTTAAGATCACCAGTTAGGAAAATTAAGTTTTTAAAAGTTTTTTTTTTTCTCTGAACCAATCGAAAATATTCAAAGCTGATAGATGAAATCCGGAAACGTGTTCTAGAAAAAGCTTATTCTTCCTACTGTTGCACAACAATGCAAAATCCCTTTGCTAGTAACAATGGTACGGATGCAAAGATTCCTGTCAGGTGTGCGTGTGTTTGTGTGTGTGTGTGCGTGTGTGTGTGTGTGTGTGTGTGCATGCGTGTCTGTGGAGGGGGTTAACCACAAGATAAGAGAGATAATCATGACCGTTGACCCCAGGTGACCTCTGTTAATTATGGGAAAGCCTGTAATGACATAGAGCTCGACTGTCAACCGACCTCAACGACCCCGCTGTCTGTTGAACAACAAGAGACTCTGATGTCCCACCTGTTCAGGTATTCTTTCATTCATTTGGTGTTCAGCAAATGGGACAAAAAGGGTAATGCTGACTCATAAAAATACATCACAGCGTTTGTTAAGGCCAAAAATACAAATTTATTTATTTTCGAAGGAGCTGGATATTTCTGGGCCTTTTTAACCTCACTTTGATTGTTTTGCTTTAGATTTTCAGGTGAGCATTTCCAGCTCAGGATATAACAGTAATTAAAATTAAACAAGATGCAAAATCACAGTAGTTTACTTTTTTTTTTGCATTGACTTGCACAGAAAGTTGTGTTTTGGCCTAAACCTAAATATACTCTATTCTCTGAGGTTCCCCCCAAAAAGACCATATAAGGGAGGATTAGCTACACAGACCCACCATTGAGCTGCGGGGATGTATTTATGGTTTGATATTTGCAATCTTATGTCCCATGGAGATTCAAAAGAGTATCATCTGCTTCATGTTCGGTAATAAGACTTTCGGGCTGATATTCACAGTGTATTTTATTATATTTAACCATGTATCCTTCATTTTAAAACACCTCGAACATGCCCACTGACAATGAGGCCTGTTAACTTAAACCCAGTCTGTGTTTTTTTCTCCCAGGAGGGATTATGTATCTAACCAGCCAAAAACAGGGCCCGTCATTGTTGCATTTTTTTTTTTTTTTTTAACAGGGATCTCATTCAGATAGTGATTCAGCAATGTTCCTCAAGGTTGTCCCATGTCATATACACAGATACTCACATTTAAAAGACTTTAGTGAATGCTGCTACAAGCATCTTTATATAGTATAGTATAATCAGAACTGACTAAATGGTTGCCGTTAGCAATTCTTCTGTAAATGTGGTTAAAAACAACATCATCCTCCGGAATCCATAATATATTATGCTTTACTGGTGTCAAGTCTCTACAAGTACTTATTAAATATATTTTCGGAAAGAATACTGATGGTTTTCCCATTTGACAACAATTCCAGTTGAAAAAATGTGAAATTATTCCCATTTGCAAGTGCAGTTTGAAGGTAAACACGATGCCACCTTAAGCTGACTCCACCTTCAGTTGTCTAAGCTGTATAAAGAAGGTAGAATCTGTTTCTCCCTCTCACTAAAAAAGTCTTGTAGGACGTTGAGCCAAGAGATCCGATATCGCCTTCATCTCTGGAGGTTTGAGCCTGCGGACACAGAGGGGCCTTCTATCCCACAGAGCCCTGGAAAAAGAGTCTTGTTCAGCTCCTTCTTCATCCCCAGCTCCGACTATGTACTCCGCAGGCTTGGAGATCCTCGGGATGATCCTGGCCGTGGCCGGCTGGCTGGGGGTGATGGTGGCCTGCGGCCTGCCCATGTGGCGGGTGGCTGCCTACATCGGTCAGAACATCGTCATCTCCCAGGTGATCTGGGAAGGCTTGTGGATGAACTGCTCAGTGCAGAGCACGGGCCAGATGCACTGCAGGGTGCACGACTCCATGCTGGGGCTGCCGGTGGACCTGCAAGCAGCTCGCGCTCTGGTCATCGTCTCCATGGTGCTGTGCATCGTGGGCATCGGACTGTCGGTGGCCGGCGGCAAGTGCACCAACTGCAGCCGCGACGTGAGCAGCAAGCCGCGGCTTGTGGTGACCGCTGGAGTGACCTTCGTGGTGGCCGGACTGCTGCTGCTGGTGGCCGTGTCCTGGACGGCGCACGCCATCGTCCTGGGCTTCTACGACCCGCTGCTGCAGGAGACGGGGAAGAGGGAGTTTGGGAACGCTCTGTACTTTGGATGGGCTTCCTCCTGCCTCCTCATACTCGGGGGAGCCCTGCTCTGTTGCTCCTGCCCACCCACGCCGGCCACGGCACCGAGCGGTGGCGGCTCCAGGCCCCCCCGGGCGGACTACTCTGCGGTCAAGATCATGTCAGTGAACGGATACCCCAGAAGAGACTATGTATGAACATGTGACATGTGGGCGCGGATGAAGATGCGGTGACCGGCGTTGCAGCAAATGTGTGCACAGCAGGCGGATGTTTGACGGCATAGAAGTTAATGCAGCATCGTGGGCTTGGACATTAAGTATGACATTAAGTTTGAATCACTGATGCATGTTTCATGGTGTGTTTCTGTAATGGTGGGCATCTTATATTGCTTTTAATACATTATTTTACCTGTAAGTTTTTTACTTTTTTTCCAAAAAACATTAAGATGGTGTCTTATCTTAAACAAATACAATGTCTATGCAATTTACTTCTGATTAAAGAAAGTTTTATACAAGGTTACAAACAAAAGAACAAAGCTTTTTGAAGAATGTGATCATTTTCAAGTCTTCCTGGTGAAAACAAACTTTGTAACTCATGCCTCAGAGTAAGAAATTGACTGTTAAATTAACATTAGTAACATGACAACTCTGCCTGCATGAGTTCTTTAGTATGCACAAACAGGGCCAGATGCCAGCTGTAGAGTTCAGCAGAGTCTGACCGATAAGAGGTTGCACGCCAAAATTAGGTATTTTCTTTCAATGCAAATGGAGGAAAAGCAACAATGGTTGGCTTGTTTCAGAGGAGCACCTTATGCTTCCGTTCCATTGTAGCCCGTCCGCCATTTGCGAGAGCGAAACCGAGTCGGAGATAAAAGTCTCCTTCTGCAAGGGTGTGTAACCTGCACTGTAATTGAGCCACAAAGACCCTATTGATTAGATGCCTTCCAACTGTTTACTTTAGTCCCCAGGTGGGATTCACTGTATTAAAAGTGCCTCGAAACTCTCAAAGAGTCAACAGAAATCTTGAAGAACATAGAAATAAATGACAAAACAAAAGAAGTTACTGATTGAAAAGTCACTTTGGGATTTGTTGAAGACAAACACATTTAGGGTCACCTCAAATCCAACCAAAAGGAGAAAACCTACTTTTGAGACATCTCAAAGTCTTGTTCAGCTCCTTTCAACTGTTTTAGAACATACTACCATTTAAAGCAGATATACAAGCTTGCATGGCAATTCAGCACTCCTGATTTATACACAAGCAATAAAAGAACAAGAAAGAAAAGATAAATGTTGAAATGTCTTGCTTTCTTAACTTGCTTTGTCTTGAGCAATGAGGTTAATGATCTAAGAAGATAGGCTTCTAAATACTACTTCTAAAGACCACAGACCCTGTGTGCTACTGAGCCCAGTCATGTGTTACGGGAAAGTGCAACGGCCCGGTCAGAAGTTTAGACAAGCTGGAATATCTCCCACCAGCCCCCACTTCCTATGAGTTCCACTGAAAAACAACCACAAATATGATCTTGTTGGCGAGAAGCTGACATCAGATGTACAAGTAAGGCGTGCATAGATATGAGCACATCACATTATGACAAAGACAGAGACTGTAAGGAATGTTTGATCCCTGCCGGCCCATGTTTCCTTCTTGACCTCAAGTAACCATCAGACACTTCTGAAATAATGTAGGGATTTTGCACAATCATCAAATGCATGCTGTGTTCAACAGCAAAGTAATACCTTTTAGTAGTCACCACATCACACTGCTAGAGCAGCATTTATTTTCAGTTTCTTTCTTTTTTGCACGATGAGGGGTCCTGGTCAGACTCCTGAGGGTCTGAGTGTGCATGGAGGAGGGTAGTTTTCGGTGGCAGGTGCAAAAGTTAAATGGAGGTTGAATCCCATGATGCACATCACACACACACACACCCTTGTGCAAACGCACACAGACAATTGTCTGGCCCACTTTCTAGAATCATCTCTAGAAAAAACAAATGTCTCTGTCCTGAATTAAATACATCTGCTGTCCATAAATGATGTTCCTGTGTGCCTTCCACATGCAGATGCTGTATGTTTCGAGGGCTTTTTGCAGTTCCTGCACTTGGTCTCCGTTATTAACTTCCCACGATAACCTAAGGCAGCTGGGGAAAGTTGTTTTTAACATCTCGTAGCAGCACTCACTCCCAACGGTGTTACGCAATATTTTATCATGTTGTGGTTTTCAGATGAAATTATTTTAAGATCTGTTTTAGGTAGAGAGGAATTACATCATCTAGAGTCTTATGAAATCAGTTTGTTTTCCTATTTTTCCCGGACACTCGCAATTGGAAAAAACAATAATTCAGTTTTTATCTTAAGCTGCTAAATGATGATGGTTACAGTAAATGGAAACACACAGAGCTTCCACAGCACTTGGGATGATGGTTTTATCAAATTCATTGGAAGCATACAGAGGCTCCCACCGGACAGTTACACTCTTCAGATAACCTGAGTACTCCCACTGGTTTCCAAATAACTAACCTGATCCATTTAAACCCTTTCTACCCACATCCAGCATGTCTCTCTATGGTCCACAACACCTTTGTACAACATGCGCTGTTAATAACACAAACCATAAAATGATGCAATATTTGTTGACAGGAATCAATTTAGAATTCTTAACGCACTCATTTGTCAGAGAGGAGTAGAATGAGAAAAGCAACCGGAGTTGATAATATTGACTTCCACTTTCAATCATTCATCCTCCGTTCTTTACCGTGTCTGTTATCCTTTAACTGCTCCACATGAGATACAGGCCCTCTGTTTACTCTCCCCTCACCCAAATGTGGGGGAGAGCTACTGGGGAGAGGAAGGTGAATGATTAAGCTGACGCCGTTCACATACCAAGGCTAGTTTTTTTTGTACATTCAAATAAGGTGGGACAGAAGACGATTTGATTTGAACTGGCCTATAACCAAATGACTCCACCCTCTGCGCTAAAGAAGTCTGCTGCTTATATGAGCAATCAGCGCTCCTGAGAATACTCATTCAATCTACTCCTGACGACCTCTGAGCACTTTAACTCACACAGAGTTCAGACATGCCGTCAGTGGGACTGGAGATACTTGGAGTGCTTCTGGCTGTCCTGGGATGGATCTCGGCCATTGCGTCCTGCGCCTTGCCCATGTGGAGAGTGTCGGCCTTCATTGGGGTGAACATCGTCACGGCGCAGACCACCTGGGAAGGCATCTGGATGAACTGCGTGGTCCAGAGCACGGGTCAGATGCAGTGTAAAATCCACGACTCCATGTTGGCTCTAACCGCAGATCTCCAGGCCGCTCGCGCCCTCACCATCATCTCCATCTTGGTGGGCATCGTGGGAGTAATGGTGGCCATGATGGGGGCGAAATGCACCAACTGTGTGGACGACGAGTCGGCCAAGGCTCGCGTGATGATAGCCGCCGGGGTGTCATTCATCCTGGCTTCCGTGACCCAGATGATTCCCGTGTCGTGGTCCGCCCATACCATCATCATGGAGTTCTACAGTCCGATCATACCCGAGGCACAGAAGAGGGAGATCGGTGGGGCTCTGTACCTGGGCTGGGCTGCAGCCGCATTTCTGCTCATTGGAGGGGGCATTCTCTGCTCCAGTTGCCCCCAGCAACCCGAGAAAAGGTATGGGCCCCCATCAAAGATGATGTACTCCCAACAAACTAGGTCGCTCGCCCCAAGTGGCTACGATAGGAGAGACTATGTCTGAGCTCGCACCTGCTGTTTTCTCACACCGCAGCCATCGTGGAAAAGACTTCTCAGAGAGAGCTGGAGAGGACGGTCGTTTTTCTTACAGCATAATGTTTCTTTTGAGATGGAGAAAACTCCGATATTCATGCCACCATATAATGTTTGCTCTTTAGAACGGAGCCCACACCAGACTGGTTTTCCTGTGTTAAATATTTTGTGTGTGACTTTGAGGCTGCTGGAAGCACTGAACTCTATGTTAGTGATGTGGTATGCCCTGTGTTTTATACATGATGACAATGATTGTTGAATTTCTAAATCGATTCATCTGAAATGTTTTGTCTAAAATGTTACTTTTTTTCATTAAAAAGGCCTTGTTTTTTTTAACTTAAGTTGTCTTGATCATTTAAACTTACAGCAATTATTTTTGCTGAGAGGGTGAAACATTTGGAATTTCAAAGTTTGGGAAAAATTATAAAATATAAATCACCTTTCAGCAAAAATATCAGCAAAACTATGTTTTTATGCCGTGAATTCTAGTGCGACTTGGTAAGTGAGTTGAGCACTTGAGAACCACTACCACACAGTATACATTGTGTCCTTTGCATACATTTCAATGGGTCTCCAGGTCTTTGTAGGTCGTATATTTGGCTATACTTTTCATAACATAACGGACACCCATAGAGAAATTGGAACAGCCCATTCAAAAACAGTTTAAGTAGGTTAGATAAGATAAGTTAGATCTTCATATAAACAGGTACAAAGAAAAATGTCTGATTCCATGCACCCTGCATACCGGACTGGGAGTCTCTATAACAGCACCCACCTGGCTGTCTCCCACATGTCTGTTGGCTTTATGATAACAAGAACCTCTACTTTGTCAGCTTCCCCACACTCAACTATCTGAGCTGCCTTCCCAAACAATGGCTCCGTTTCATGTCAGAGGGAGAGAGACTGTCAACACGGGGGGGGGGGATTTCTAGGGAGACAGTCCCAGCCCCGAAGAATTTCAAGGGCATTCTACAGAGTCATTAAGGCCCATCAAACATAACACTGTCGCCAGGTGAAAGCCTCGTAACTCCAACTTAAAGGTGAGCCTTAAACTGCGGAGAGAGCGTATGCGGCCGCCAAGAGAACAGTGTTGTTTCTCAGAGCACTCAGTTTCCTGTATCTAAATATAAATATTGTGGTCCAGCCCTATTGGTCATATGACAGCTTTTTAAGCTTTTTAATACCTCTTTGTTTGCTTTCTAAAATAAACTGCAAGCTGAAAGCAAGAAGTTTCTTTTTACATCCTGAACTGCTGATAAAAAGGTTAGGAGGGTGTCACTGGTGAACGCAGGTCAGCCATTCTTCATTGATTAGCCATTTCTTTTAAAAGCATCATCATCAGACCTGCAGAGACAATCTGGACTAATTTTGAGGAAGTGATCTACGAGTTGCTCAAGACTTTTTAAGTGATCATTGAATGCATTGCCTTGTCAGCATGATGACAAAGAAAAGTGTTTCACAACAAAGATGAACCAGTCTTTTTTTATTCTTGCATCTCTCCATGAAATCTAATAGAATGCTTTTATTTCGAGTCATACATTAAGCCTTAATCCCACTTGGAACTGTTTCTTTGGTTATAATAACACATGTAGCAGTTGCATGCCCTTTCAGCTGTGAAAGGCCTCTTTGTGGCCAGGCCCATTGTGAAGCTGGCCATGTAAGCTGATAGCAGAGTGTGTCCAGGTCCTTCCTCCCCCTTTGGTGATGTCAACTCCTTCAAGGGCTCCTCCCCTCCACCTGATCTGCCTTATAAAGGATACTGGTGAAGCTGAGGCAACAGAACATCACACACTCACAGATGAGAGGCCTGAAATTAATTTAATTACTAGTTGGGTCTCTGGTTGATTTCTTTTTTCTGTGATCTCCTCTCAGGTGTGACACACATTCAGCAGCAGAAGAGGAAGACGTTTCAGTATGTCTGTAGGGCTGGAGTTGATAGGCATCGCCCTGTGCATTTTGGGATGGATTATTGCCATTTTGGCGTGCGCCCTCCCCATGTGGAGGGTGACGGCCTTCATCGGCAGCAACATCGTGACCGCTCAGATCATCTGGGAGGGCCTGTGGATGACCTGCGTGGTCCAGAGCACGGGCCAGATGCAGTGTAAGGTCTACGATTCCATGCTCGCCCTCTCCCAGGACCTCCAGGCTGCCCGCGCCCTCACCGTCATCTCCATCCTGTTAGCCATCCTGGCAATGCTTATCGCCATCGCCGGGGCCAAGTGCACCAACTGCATTGACGACGAGGCGTTCAAGTCCAAGGTGATGATCATCTCCGGGGTCTTCTTCATCGTTGCCGGGGTCATGCAGCTGATTCCCGTCTCCTGGTCGGCCAACACTATAATCAGGGACTTCTACAACCCTTTGCTTACCGACGCTCAGCGGAGGGAGCTGGGGGCCGCGCTGTACATCGGCTGGGCAGCAGCTGCCCTCCTGATTCTTGGCGGTGCACTGCTCTGCTGCTCCTGCCCGCCGCGTGAGACCAGGTACAACCCTTCGCGAATGGCTTACTCTGCCTCACGGTCCGCAGGTGGCCCAGGGTTGGAAAGGAAAGACTATGTATGAATGACGATCAAAGAGGAAAATGACTTGAGTCTCAAACCGGCGCGCCAAACCAAACTGAGGGTGTACTGAGGAAAAGAGCTCAAGGGGACAAGGAGACTCCGTAATGAAGGATGTGTTTGATTTTGCCTTTACTTTGAGGTATCTCTGACTTCGGCTTTTCAGAGACTGAAAATCTACACAAAGGACTTTGGAGAGGAAATCTCCTTTAATCATGTTTCAAAAGAAAATGATGTTCTTAGTGTCTTTTTTTAAGGTCAACACGCTAAATGTTAATGTCACGATCAATACAAAATCATATACTTTTTATACAGTCCTGGCGTCTTAATGTTTACGGCTGAATATTTTTTTTTTATAGAAACTGCCATGACTGCTTCATGTGTCACCTTCATAAAAAGGAACTGCTGTGTAGAAGATGGAGGAGTTGGATGTGTTAAATGGTGCGACCGAGTCATCAGCGGGATTGGGTGTTGTGTGTAAATACTGCAGTAAGCGTATCATTCACCTGTAACTGTCAAGGCAAATGATGACTATTGAATGCAGCTTTTAGTGCAGTGTGGTAATGTTGGGGATGGGGAAGTGGCAGAGGACTTTGAGTGCTTTACATTGTGGACAGAGGGAGCACAAAAGCACCTGGGTTCATCCAGAACAGTAATGATCTTTGTGTGTTGTATACAGCTGCAGTACATATATCCGACAAGTGTTTTTGTTTTTTTTAATAAACATGACCGCTTTTTTAAGATACTGCATATCTTGTTTCATTTCAAACATAAAGCTCCTTTTTAATTTGCATCTTCTGAAGATCACGCTCCTTTCAAGATCTTGTAATGGCTCATTCACTCAGCACGAGTTAGTAAATGACGGAGTGCGTTCTCACCAGGTGACTTCGTAAGAGCACCGACATTCAATCCTCAGGGCTACGTTACCAGCAACTGGCAACTAAACCACGCACGCTCTAAACAATTAGCCACAGGATCAGTTAGCGGGCGGAGGTGAGAAGTGTGAGCACAGAGGAGTGGAGTTATTCCAGACAGGCACGATTTATTCGTTTTCTTACCCTCACAGACTTGAGTTATCGGCTGAGCTTGCATAGTTCTTTCCAACACACTTCTAAATATGATTATGAATTTGTGGGAGCTGCCCTGCATCACCACAGACTTCTACTTTTGACCACTGAACAAGATCTACTTGTTAATTAGAAGTGCCTTGTGAAAGCAGTTGGGATTTTTTGCTTGATGTCCATTGAAGCCTACGGGGGGGTTTTCCCAGAGACATCAAGCTTCCCTTCAATCCTCCACTGTCCTTTTTTTCCTGCCACCTTTGTGAACTTTACATCATGGTGAGATGCACCAAAAGCAGAGCATGGTTATCTAGACTCTAGCACATTTAATCAGCCAGGTTCCGTGATAGACATGAGTCAAGCCTTACAGCAGTCTAGTTTCAATAACACATGCAGCCACACCAGACAAAAGAAGCTGCGTGAAAAATGTATGACCATCTTATAGTAAATATAGGAGCGTTCCCTTGGTGCCATATCACATTACTTTCCAACTGTTGCCTCTTACTCCCATATCAATGTCGCCTCGAACAAAAGGACAAGAAACGGCTTGACATCTGGTCATGATGACAGTAACTACAGATCAGAGCTCATTTGAAATTCTAATGATTATTCGAGAAGATTACATTTGCGTTTTAAAAAAACAACAACATTTTTATAGATACTCGGCAGAGAAAACTGTCGGGGCATGGTGCATTATGGTCAGGCAGGAGCAAATCAGTAGGTAACATACAGTCTGTAGCTCGTTAGTCATTTACATTCCTAAATACAAAAAGGTTTCCTACTTCCAAGACTCACGAGGATGTGTTTGAAACAATGTGGCAATTGAGAAAATATCTTTTGCACATTTGGGTAAAATAGTTTTTTGATTTGTTGTTTTGGTAAATCAGATAATCTATTGCTCCAATGTAGGTCCTGACAAAGGTATATAATGCAAAATATGGCCTATTGTGTGAAGATTCTAGTAAAATTGCAGAATTCTTTGAATTTCTGTACTCATTCAGGATACAATTATTTACTTTTGAAAAAAAATGATAGATATATATATACACACACACATACATTGATATTAAACACATTTGAAAATCTCTACATCTGTTTAATATAGTGTCTGATTATTTTTTCAAATTGGCCTTTGACTGATGAAAAACCCAATTTCTTAGTTTAAATCTCCTTATATCCTGTCTAAATGACAAATGATTGGCTACAGTAAACAGGCCTGTGTGGGAATGACATAACACCAACCAAAACAACAACATATGGAACAAATAAACTGATCTCTTTCAACAGAGCATCATGATGACAGAGCGTGTTTACTGGTGAACAGTTTCCTGTGTGCTGTTCCAGTGACTTGTCTAAAGCCTTAGGCATGTTTGGTCATTGTTAAGCTAATCATTGATTCTTACACAAAGCCACCCTTTTTACAAATGGTAGTAAGTAAAATGCAAGTGAGATTTTCAGATTTTGACAAGAAACAACCACCAACAATATAGCGTACATAGGCCTAGTAAAGCAAAGGTTCCTAAAGGCTAGAAGAACTGAATCTAATCAAATACCTAAACCTGGCTGACTGTCAAAACAAAAAAAAAACTGCATTCTGAGAGTCTCTCTGGTCATTCTCTGCTGGCTCTGGCCAAACTCTGGTCACATGACCGATACTGGGGAATGTGAAGGGCCGAAAGGTTGCCTGGCACCTGAAGTCAGAAAGAGAAAGCAACCCCCCTCCCTCCCTGAAAATAACACAGGCTCACTCTGTCCACTCAGTGGGAACAGCAATTCACTCCTGAGGTTTCTTACCTGCAACAGCAAGTTATCGAAATCCAAATCTGAACCACAACAGACCCACAAAGGAATTGATTCAATAAGAATGCTTCTCTGGGAATCAAAGTTACAGAACCATAATAAGTTTTCTGTTTGAAACCTTCTCAGCAGGAGCCGTGTCCGACCAAAGTCTTCTAGAGAACATTTTCTCTCCTGAAAGGAGTTATATTTCGAGGCACAGTACTCGGTATAATGCTGCCATCTATTTTAACCGTGAAGTCGGACAGTTTAACTTTACTTAAACTCCGGTTCTGACAAGTGAAGCCAATGTGGAAGTACATCAGGAGGCGACTCCTCTGGTTTCAAAAGGAAGTCTGATAGTAGAGCAGTCTATATGAAAATGACCCCAATTCTCACTTGATTTATCACCTCAGTAAACATTGTAAACATGAGTCTCAATCGCTAGTTTAAAGTCTTCTTCCATACAGCACGATGTTCATTTAGTAAATGATGGTCCCTTTAGAGTGAAATAGACCATAAATCAGGGCATGCTTTAGTAAGTGGCTACGTTGTGATAAACCGGTCGCTACCACGGCGTTGTCCGGTTTGAGTGTTGTCTGTGTTTTCGTCTTACAACGGTAACTCTTTCACAGTGTGGTTTTAGTTCATGAAAATTATTTTTGACATTTTGGTCGCCTAAATACATCTTGTTCAGTATTCGGTTGTACTTAGCTCCACGTTCTCATGTCACTTCAGGTTGCAAAAAACCAAGATGGTGACGGCGAAAATACCAAACTCTAGGCTTCAAAACCATACTCCAGGGAACTACGTCCACTTCGTATTTACAGTCTATGACTTGAACGTCACCTGAAGTCAGATTTTTGACTCCAAAAGTATACTAACCTCACCAACCATGACCAAAATCCAAGATGGCTGCTTTTTGCATCGGCAGTAAAAAAGCTGTAGTAATATACTGTTTATTACACTTGCATCTTCTTTGTGTCTCATTATAGAGTACTCTTACACAGTACTGTCCAACTGTGGACATGTTACTATGGTGTTTGAAAGGCAAATATAAAGCAGAACTAAACCCTATCAGGAAGTTGTTTTTTTTAATCTACTGTTATCCATACACACCCAAATTACTCCCATTTTCCAAATCAGGATCCCCCCCTTAACTTTCATCAACACACATACTTTAATTACTCACATCTGCTTACTTCCTCCTAAAAAATGCCCAATTCTTGTGAAGGTGAAGTTTATTCTGCTTTATTTTTTGGAAGTCATTCTCTGTCACTGTCAACTAGATATACAAAACATAAAACTGATTATTGATGATATACAACAGCCAAAAGGTCAAAGGGCTGATTAATCTCTAAATCTGATCTGCTACTTGGTTGCATCTCAAAGATTTGCTCGTGCACAAAATAAGCACACTTACAGGACAATACAACACAAGAGCCCTGCAATAAAGCTTGCTGGGACACACAGTGGCGTCGACTTTCCGCCGTTGCAATTTTTGAAGATTTGAACATTTTCTATCCGCTTATGCCAAAATATCAATATAGCTATCGCGACATTTTTTTAAACGATAGTGTATCGATATGTTCGCGACTACCATCGATACATAAAAATAAAAAAATCCTGTTTTAAACAGATTTAAAATGTCCTTTAAATTGCCTCAAATCCCTGTGTGATGACCTCCACCTCCGCTCCTGTAACGCTACCTCGCGAGCACCAACCCGCATTTCAACGTTGATTTCTGGTTTTATAATATTGATGGTTTGTTCAGTTGTAGGTTGAATGGGACACGATATTGGTTACTTTGAACGTATTTCTCCAAAGTCGAAGAAGACATGATTTCAACGGACTTAATGTTTCATATAAAACGTCATCATAATGGAACTATAGACTGTGCTGTCAACAAGAAGCTCCCAGGACAACGTAATGAGAGCAGTGTACATTCTGTCTGTACATTCATGTAAAATACATGAATGTGTTTACTGCTGGAACACGCACTGTTTCTGGAAACACAGCACGGGACTTGCGGAGTGAAATAAACGAGCTGACGGAATAAATGTTAGGCTTCACGCTAACGCTACTCTGTAAGTACTTGAACTACTGGATTCCAATATTGCAAACAGAAATTAGCACCATTAGTATCATTTTATGCTGCTCACAATGTGGGGGAGGCTGGTAGCTTGTATTGTTAGCTTGTTGGCTGGTAGCTACAGCAGCATGGGCCAATTTAGGTAAAGTTCGAAAGATATTCAAAGTTTCGGACTTCCCGGTTCAATAAATCGTGAGCGAAACATTGTTAAAATACAAACTACACCTCTATGTAAACGTAGTGAGGTAGACAACAAGCTACAACCTTAATTTAATCAAAACGGGCCGTCCTCCGAGCTGGATGAAGAGCATTGGTCTCAATGTGCGGCCGGCTGTGAGACGAGTGCGCAGGGCAGTGTTGCCAACTCCTCAGCAAGGAAACCCAGGGAGCATTTTTCCGTTTAAAAGACGTCTATGCCCACCGTTGAAAAGACGTTCAAAATTGGTTCAAAAGTGAACGTTTTTTTCGCTCACTATTTATAGACGTTGATTGAACGTTCACGCTGAGACCAGATTTCAATACTAAAATGTTTCGTCCTCTACATTGCTCTATATTCTGGAGCCTTGTAGACCAGCTGCTGTAATCAATCAACAAAGTATCGGGGAATACGGATCATCAGTGTTTGGTAATTAGTATCGGCGGGGAAATAAAACGTGATTAGGATTCTCTCAAATGTATATTTCCTCCCTTTTTTCTTCTGTGCCAAAATGAAATGAGGAAGTTAAGGAAGGATGGTGAGCAGAAGGTACACAAGAATGTGAGCCAAAGGATATCTTGGGTCAGGCTGTACTGGACAAATCACTTTATGTATTTCAGTGGAACATCTATATTAGCTCATTGTTTGGGCCTACGTACCCTCAAATGTACCTGCTGATAAAGTTCCAGGTCAGATGAGAAGAGTAGGTCCCTCCCTTACATTCCAGCACAGTGCCTCCCCGCTGAGCAGAGATAAGAAACACTCACTCTCATCACGTTCCAGTTTTGCAGCAGCAATTAAATCAGGTTAATTAAACTTTGAGGTGACAGCAGCAGCACATTTGGAAAAAAGTGGGTGGGAGTGTGTAACATTCTCCGCTCACTGAACAGCTTCCGGCCGAGAGGAGTTGAGCAAGGGCACTTGACAAAATGAAATGGATGCTGGTACCATCAAACCAAACACCGTGCAAAGATCAGACACTGTCAGGTGGAGGTCATTAAAAAAAAAAAATCTCTGTCAGATTTGAGGGTGTTCATTTAAAAAGGAGAAGTCTGATTAAACATTTTTCATGAAAGCATAATGTTTTTCATAATTTCTTGATGTATTGGAACAGAAGTGGAATAAAAAGAATGAGCATGGCACTGTACCTGTGTTTTGTCCAAAGGAAATAGCAAGGAAAAATATTCTGCCGCCCTCAAGTGGTCATACTAAAGACCTACAAGAGGATTCTTCAGTCACAGCAGTGTAATGAAAGAAAACCCTACATTGGCTGTTATTGGTGCTCTGTTATATGCTGCACAATGAATCTTGTGCAATAATACAAGATATAACTAAACTGCCTTTTTTTAAAGAAATGTATTGAAATGTATGTGAATGGGATAAACTGCAGGTAATTACGTATATAATTTTATAAACAGAAACCGGTCAAATCTGCACGAGATTGAAAGGGTTTTGGTTCTGTTCTTAAATGTTTTGTATTTCCATTCCATGCACAACTAAAGTCCCGAATCATTGTTCAACACTGTACCCATGTGGAACGTGTGAAACCTGAAAAATGTAGATGCAGTACAGTTCAAGTACCAGACTTCACAGTATGTACACTACATACTGTATAGTAAAGTCTTACTAGCACACAAATCTTTCAGCTTTTAGGTGTGTAGACGTACGCAAACCTCAAAGGGATTAGGAACGCCCACTGTAGATTAGTTAGACCTTTGTCACTGGTTGTGTAAAACTTAGCTGCTGTTACACAAGTTAGACAGCAGCACTGGGGTTCTAGTTGCTACAGCCTGTGTTTATCTGCTCCGTTCAATCAGACAACCTTCACCTAAATTTCTCTCACAAAAAAATGTAATAATGGAAGTCAACTCGAGACGCAACAAACGTTCTTCTGCCCCTAACCAGATGTGCTGTATGATGAACAGTTGATCATAAATTTAAGGTGTGTGGCTGATTGTTGATCATTAGCATAGGCAACGCCGACCTTAAGACTATATAAGGGCAGGTGTTGTGTCATGTGCAAACAAGATATGGAGAGATGCCACCAAGAAAAGGCTGGAATAAGAAAAAATAAATAAAACTTCAGCAGCAGTGAAATTGAGGTACTGCTGAATAAAAATAAGAAAACATTGTTGAATCCCAGAAATCAATGGGAACACAAAAAAGAGGAAAAGAGTTCTTACATTGTGTTTTTACACCGGTCCCTGCATGCGGCACATCATGTCCAGTCTTTGACACTGGAGACCACAATTTGCATCATATCTCTTACCTTACCAGACAGTCAAGTCAATTTTTACAATATCAAAACTTAAAATTCAGTCCAATACTACGGGGATGATGGTTGACAGTCAGGAAAATTTTAACTTACCCTAGAATTTAACAGCATTTTGTGGTTTTACATGGATGTCTTTTTTTTTTTGAATCACCTAATTCAGCGTTAAAGTTAAATTATTTTAAAGTTTGATTAGAGAAGAATAGTTACAGAATTATAATTTAGAATATCAACTAATTACTTTATTCAATTAAAATAGATGTATAGTGTTTTCAAATAAACTCGTTTTTATTGAGTGCTTTTTCCTAAAGCTGCATTGGCCTCTAGAGCCAAGAAAACACAATAACTCGAAGAAATAAATGAATACCCACAGAGACAAGCTTTTTGACACAACCAGCAGACACCGAACAAGTTTTACACGGTTAGAAAAATGCAGATAAACTACTTTGCACAAATGCAAAACCAGAAAATTACACAACTTTACAATTTGACATAAGGAGCCTTTTCACATTTCCCACAAGATACACACAAAAAACAAAAAGGTGATAAACCTACTGAGCATGCCTATACCTGTTATCAGCTCAACCCCCAGTGTGTGTCAGTTTAGGTAGCGATAGCTGTGTTTGCCCACTTTTGACTGTAGACCCACTGCTATGTTTAATAACCCTCTCAGAAAGATGTTCGAGGTCCTTAAAGTCTGTTCTTGACCAGATAACATTCCGAATTACACACACGTGAAGCAAAAACCTGTCTTCTTTGGCAAGCCAGCAGTTAGCCATTTTTTCCCCGTTCTTTCACGTTAAATCTGCTGATTTATACTAGAGGTTTGGTTAATAACAACACTGGTGGGCACCATGGTGTTTAACCTCAGCTTTTTCTTCTGAATGAAACTTTCACAATCCACATTGTTTATGGCGACCGAAGTTACTATCTTCTCTCTGCCAACTCCTGCCATCTACGAGCAATCAGCCAAACAATTTGCAGCTGGGCGACAGGTAATCAGTCGCACGTGGCATCTAATTTGTGCCCCCCGCTTCCTTTGCCAAGGTGTTGGACATGCGCATTGTTGTTTTCCTGCATGCGGGACACTCGAGCGCGCCCGTTGAGCCAAGCTGCATTTGAAGCACCATTCTAAAACTTTTAGGCTTCATCCAGCAACTGACTTTAAGTGTAGACTAATAAAAGCATGATAAAAAACAGCAGCAACTCATCAGTTTATGTCATGCATTAATGCAGAATCATATTCATTTGCTAAATCAAAATGACACTGACTGAAGTGAAAGAAAACATTGTATAGTTTAAAATAAGTGTGAGGATGATGTTCTTTGCTGGTCATATCTAATGCATACAAGTTGCACTTTTATTTAAAAACTGGAACTGATCTCATCAGTGAAATGCAGTTAAATTAACTGATTTATTACAAACAGAAATTCAAAAGCAAAACAGATGAGATGTGGATGGCAGTGAGGTCAGTGAGTGGATGTGTGGGACGTAGCCTGTAGTTCATCCTGACCAAATCTGAAGTCGATTGCATAAAGTCTGTCGGACTTAGTAAAAAAATGCCAGAAAACGAGGAAAATAGACTAAAAATGCAGAAAAAGGGCGATTTACTGTCTCGCCCCCCAGTGATTGGTTGGAATGTACATCTTAGGGTATGCATCTGGATCATTTGGCTGAGTAAAAAAGAGAACTACTTCATGTCTGTTACATTGATAGAAGTAAAACCCTCTGATCCAGGTTTACTCTGCAGAGTTAAACAGTAAACCTGTGAGATTTAATCAGTCATGGTGCTTTCTGTCAAACATTGTTTCCCTTTGATGTCCTTTGGGTTACTTAGATCTGAATCAAAATATACTATGTAGAATAAATGATCAGTCTTAATCACTACTGTAACACATGGTTCTGTTTGAATCAGCTCCTCTCGATCACTGTTCAATCAAAGCTACATGCTACATGAAAATAGGTGCTTAAACTTCCATGAGTTGGTTGTGTAATCTTTGGGTCTTTTTTGAAAGCTAAAATGTACATAAACTGTAGAAGTGAAGCACAAACCTCAATGAAAGTTATTTTTTAATTGGATATGTTTATCATCACAAACAAAAAATACGTTACAAGTCAAACAAAAAGTGGTTGGAGGAAGGAGGGGAGGCGTAGAGAACACATTCAACACCGTCCCATATTACTCATCCATATCTGTGCAAAGCTCACAGCAGATCCGACAACACGTTTCATACAATTTGTTAGGAGACAAAAAAAAAACAAAAAAAAAAAAAAACTAGGTAGCGTTTTGTTTTCAACGACATGGGCCCTGACTGGCCCCGAGGGCGGCAGACGGTCAGTCTCACAGCTTCTCGTTGGCGGTGATCAGCGGAGTGTACAAGTACGCAGCATCGTCCTCTTCGTAGATGATGGTCACGGTCCCCCCGGCATCCGACACCGCTGCGCTGGTCTGTATGTAAGCCTGACAATGAGGGGACAACAAAGAGTGAATGCAAAGAGCATGTTTAACGGAGCGTCCCGATGAAACCTACAACTAAAAGAAACCCGAGAGCAGCGACGAGTTTTTAATTTTGGAGTGAATCTGGACTCATTGCGTGTGAACACTGGTTCGCTCCTCACCCGCTCCAGCAGCTGCAGGCGCTCCTCGTTCAGCAGGTTGCTTTGCCTCAGCTGGCTCACCGTGCTCTCCAGGCCCAGCAGCTTCTCCAGGTGGCGGCGGTGGCGCTGCTGCAGCACTTTCACCTTCTTCTGCAGCTCGGCCACGATCGCCTCCAGCTGCTCCTTGCTCAGACTGCTCTTGTGGTAGCTGCGAGAGAGGGAGAGAAGCGTTGCAAAAGCGTTTATAATGAGACTTGCCAACTTCACTCCGAAACGTGAGGGTCGGTGCTCACCAGTGCTCCTCCAGCTGGCGATCCAGGAGCTCCACGCCGTCGCCCTCCTCCCACGTGCCGTCGTCCCCCTCTCCCTCGTCCGTGTCCAGCCTTTCCACGGTGAGGACCAGGGACGTCGGGGAGGGCGGCGTGTGCTTGGACACTATGGGCAGAGTGGACGTGATGGGCTTGGAGCTCAGAGCGGACGACAGCACCGTGTCCGGGCACACGCTGAGCTGGGCGGCGGCCTCACCGGGGAAAACATTCGGGATGGTCTCGAAGTAGGTGATGACTTGTGTTTCGCGGGGGTCCGAGGGCTCCTCCGCGGCGCTGCTCACGTCTTCACTCACCAGCCCGTGGCCCTGAGTGAAGATGGCAGCGGTGATTCCGTTCAGAAGCTCATCCTGGCCCTCGCCGGCGGGGCACTCGGACATCACGACCACCTCCCCGCTGTTACTCAGAGCATTAACCGTCTGGAGTAAAGTAAAAGGGAAACTCTGCCCCGTTTTGATCTCCATCACTGACGCCAGGTCAGATTCCCCGGCATCACTCGCATCCAGCCGGCCGGTTTCTCCCTGCTGCGATGGGTCCACGGTGATCTCGTACAGGTGCACGGTGTGCGTCGCTTCGCTTTCCGTCTCCACGGCGTCGACAGCCAGCGTCCCGTCACCTGACTCCGTTTCGCTTTGGTCGCCGGTGGCGCGAAGCCGCTTCGGCGTCCTCTCGCTGGGATCCGCCGCTTTCCGTTTCTAGAAAGAAGGAGTGTGTGTTTAGCAACAGGACAGTGGTTACAGTTTAGCTGTAGTGTTGCTAAGATAAGACTTTCTGACTGACACCAGATATCTGAGCAGTATTGGCCAAAAGCCCAGTAAGTCTTTGAATACCCCAGATAATCAATTCAGTCAATACATATGCAGATCTGCTTGTTTAAGTGCCAAGCAAATGTTTAAAAAAAATATATACTTTCATTGATTTCTATCTTCTCACAATCAGGGCTGGGCGATAACTGAATATGATTTATTGTCTTTCAATGGAATTGTATTGTGAAGAAATCATATATCGAAATATTGTGATACAAAATTATGTCGGCTAAATTTAAGTTTTAATTGATAAGAATTCTGCTAATGGGAAAATAAATCAAATTATTGCTTTAATCAGATTATTAAGCATTTCCACTAATGCTTAATAATCTGATTTAATTTCTCTGTAATTTCACTTAAAATTTAAGTTTATTTTGCACTAAAGTTCTTAATTAAATGAGAACATACTCTGTACTTTAAGTATTTAATTCTTATTGGGGTAAAGAAAAATAGGCCACGTGGTTATTTCATGTAGACTATTGAACTACCAGAAAACATGCTATGTTATATATATCGAGATATCAAACGAAATGAATGATATCGCCTGACGGGATGATTGAATCATTTTGTAATATGAGAATTACAGGAAGCTGTCAAGGAGCACCTCTGTGTAATCATCAAATCTTTTTAAATAAACTTTATGTTCACTCTATCCCCTTCGCTGCCTGCTCTGGTTAATTTCCAGGCCATAAATAAATCAAAACACTTTTAAAATGGTACAAATGTTAAGGAACAAATACCAGCTTCCTGAACATGAAATCCTATTCAGCCCGATCATGACCGTGTTTTACCTCAGCCTCCTGGAACACTGTGGGCACAGCGTCGCTCTCGAGGTAACGGATCCCCCATCGCACCTTGAAGCACGACGGCACAAAATGCTCGTGGCAAATATACTGGTGCCGAGAGGGAGTCCAGTTGCCGCGCCGCATGTTGCTCAGCCACTGCTGCAGCCGGACCGGGTCCTGGAGAGGGAACCTGGAGCACAATGAAGACTTACGGATGTGAGACACTGGACAACACCTGGGCTCCTTCAAGGGAAATGTTGTGAAATGTTTAGAACCAAAAAACAAACGAGCAGCGAGGAACGAGCCCTCGCACCTCTATATCACACTTTTCACCAGTCCTGCTATGCATGCCAACATGATAAAGCCAATTTATTTGGCAGAAGAAGAAGAAACGCTACAGCTTTAATAGGGCCTTCGCTGGCCCGACGTTGTCGGTGCCCAACAATACATCATAAGACTGAGCTTGTTCCAAAGTCTCAAAACTGCCTCCCTAAGCTGAAAATCAGACGCTGTGGACTCGGCACGTTTTGGCTTGTGCCACTCTGTATACTGTGTAATGCAACCCAACACCTGCAGTATGGGAAGCCGTACTTAGTGGTGGTGCTGTACGCAATTACATTCATATTGAAGGTAATATTATGCGTGTGAGGTAGACAGAATAATAGAGACAACTTCTGAAATGACACTGTCAAATATGTCAAAGCGTGTTGCTTTGTAATGATGTTCTCCTGGTCACCGTTTTCAAGTATTGTCTTTATGAGTACAATTTTGACATGTACTGTACATGAGTATTTCCATTTTATGCAACTTTATACTGATACTCTACTTTTATTTGACCGTTTTTACATACAAAACACATGCATGTGCTTAGATGATATCATGTAGTACTTTCCTACTAATCTACCCATAAGTACACACCGAATTTAAAATTGGCTCCACATTGAGGAACATCAACAGACATGTATTCTAAATGATGAGTACTTTTTATATGATTAGTACATTTTACTGATAATACTTGTACTTTTACATCTCATGGAGTATTTACAGACTTGGGTGTTTCTACTTCTACTAAAGTTAAGGATCTGAGTGCTTCTTCTACCACTGCATACTGTGTGAATCATGAGCTCCAGGATTAACGTGAGGCACAAACTTTGGGTTTTCATGCACTGGCTCATTTTAAGGTTTGGGCCTTCTTTCACGTGGAAAGAGTTAGTGGAAAGAAAACCTCCAAAATACACATTTAGGTGTGTATTTTACTTGTTTGTGTATTTGCGTCCGTAGGTAAAAACACGATACATTCTAATTACTAAATATAACCAAAGAGCACATGTCCAGAACTTACACGTAAAACATATCTTTAGTCACCACCAGATTAAAAACACGATTCAATCAGGACTCAAAGGTCAAAACAAAAGACGTTAACTTAAGAGTTTATTAAAAAAAAAAACGTAAACAAAAAAAAAAAGTTGATACTTAATAACTACAGTGATTAATTAAAATAAGTAGGAAGCATGTACGTGGTGAAAGGTAGGAACACGTCCCTTAAAGTCAGAGACGACGCCTCCACCAGCACCACAGCTAACATGGACTAACAGCTAGAAGACACGTTTAAGCCGCTTACTTGTAGAAGCTCTTCCTGTCGCTGCCGGAGTCATTCTTACAGTTTGGGGCAGAACAATATTTTGGCATCTCAGGTCGCTGGTGTTGTTCGAGGCTGACTGTCTTCGTGTCCAACGACGTTCACAACAAGGTGAAACTCGTGCTGTGTGTGTTGTCAACTCGTGGCGCATAGTTGACGACTGACGATCAGCTGTTGGAAGTCGTGACGTCAAATAAATGAGACGTCAAATACATTTTAAAAAGAGGGTTCGTAAAGATACAAACAACCATTCTTCAGACCGGGTGGCCTCTCTTCAGACTATGGGAACAGAAACGTGAGCTGCCGTGGAAGAGTCGCTGCTACCCGGCTTATCTAGCGTTAGTTCGAAGCACCGGTTAGCATCATAGCTAGGCTAAGGTTAAGCAGCAAGTAGCCAATCAGAGGCAGAGTAGGGGGCGGGTCTTTCTGCAGGCTTTCTGGGTAGGCGTTCCCGCATATGCGCAGAACGGATCGAGCAGTCGGAAGGGATCGGGCACTGACTTCACTGTTTATGAACGCTACAGTAAAATACGGTGTTGGTACTCCGAATCTTTTACTTTAGTAAAACTAGCAAAGAAACAAAAATACATCCACATTTATCTATTATTTTCATGTGTTATTAACCTAAATCTGCCAGGTAACTTTAGTTATTAAATAAATGGAGTGGAGTAAAAAGTACAATATATTTCCCTCTGAGATGTAGTGGAGTAGATGTATGAAGTAGCAGTAAAATAGTTAATACTCAAGTACAAGCACCTCGAAATTGTACAGTGCTTGAGTTAATGTACTAGATTACTTCAATCATCTTCATAGCTTTGAATCCCAGATTTTCTTGTGAAGACCCGCCCTACGTAGCATTCATGCACTAGCATTGGCCTACAGTCCATGCTGGCTGAGGTACCAGTAATGTGATTTGTTCAGGTCCTACGTCCTGACCTTGTCTACTCGAGGTCCATGCCTAACCTTCATCATTTGTCTCAACCTACGCATGGACAGGTCTTCCTAAAAAGCTGCAGTGGGATTCTATTCACTCAGAATAGAAAGACAGACAATAAATAAAGATACCAGCTTGTTTCTAAAATCACCGGACTAGGTTTTTTTATTCAATATTTTTTCCCCAAACATTACACGGAATCTTTAAATGATACAGTATATATACATACACGTCAGTGTATTTCATTATCTAAAAAGTTGAGGGCCATTGGACAATGCAGCTGTGCGCTTCGAGACAGAATTGCAGTTTGGACGTTTGTGTACGGAAGGAGTCCACGTAATTGAACGTGTGTGTCAGGGAGACTCGAGTGCCATCGGTGTTTGCCTAACGCCAAAGCTAGTTCGGAGAGTAGACTGTGCGGGAGCTGCCGGGTGACGGTCGAGGATGAAAAACATGGAGAGCAGCGGTATCTTCCTCAACAGGAAGCAGTGCAAATTAAATGTTACCAGCTACATGACAACCAACTACATACACCACTAATGGCAAACAGCACCTTTATGAGTGCCCCCCCCCCGACACAATCTGTAGATTTTTTTCCGGGGCTGGGATCATAGGTTTTTTTGTATTCCTGTAAAACAAAACAAAATAAACGGACATACTGTAGGAGAGTTTGAGAAACACTGATAGACATGCTGCTCTTCACCCAGTTTACAACGCTCCAAGCTGTGTACACGGGCCAACAGTACAATACTAGCTTTCAGAGTCACAAGACGCTCCTTGCAAAAACCGAACAATCATTTTCATTACTGATCTTTGGTACATACCAGCTATTTGATCCCATCTGCTGAGTACATCAAATATTCTAAAAACCAAGCAGCTCCAAGGAGACTCATCTGAAGGGTTGGTGTCTTTACCCGGTGATGGAACACATGATCACAATGTGAACACAATGGACAACGGGAATGGAGTTTTTTTTCTCTTTTTTTTTTTTCCAGTTTTAACCGATAACATGAAAGAACGTACCCAGTTCTGGACTGGGTGGAAGTGATCTCTTCCCATCTGAACTACACCACGTGTTTCCTGTACACAACTAGTGGAAGTTTGGTCGGGGAGAGGGATCCCTTAGGCTAAGCATGAGCATGTCCGAGCACTGTAGGGAGTGAGGTGGCTGGGATGGTTCAGGTCAGACGGGAGGGTCGTCGGTGTCACAGACGGTTTGGCGCGGCCTCTACATCATCCCCATCTGCATTAGCGTGTTGGCATACGCCATGGGCTTGACATTCGGATGAGGCTGTGAAGGAGACAAACGTTACACCAGGACCAAATTAAATCTTTAATATGCTTTTGCAAACTACACGTCAAACATGTGTTTTTAGCAGATATTTGAGTAGTTTTTGTCTTTAACCCGGTAAAATTATCATGTGTTCAAATGTAATCTTGAAAAATGTAGTTTTTGGTGAGAAACTTGAATAAATAGTTATTTGAAGGAGATGTTTTCACAGCTATATAAAATAGACATTAGATATGGAATTATGATCCGTTTAGCTTCCTAACAAGCTTATGAAGTTTATAATACATAAATAAAACTTATTGCCAATAATTGTTTCTAATCGAAGAAAATGTAAAAAAGAAAATAATTTATTTCCTTATCATTTGAACTGCGTGTTTTTCTGCAAGTGACCGCTTTATATGACAATAACAAAATATAACTTTGGTGCGGTTAAAATTATTTTTCAGGACAACAAACACAATCTGTATTATCCGATATGGCTCATCCACGATCTGCAATCGGTATCAGCGAACGTGATCAGTGGATCTCTAAAAGTTACATCTGCTCCCTTTTTACTGTTGATTTGTTGTGCGACTCAAAAATGTGATACGAAAAATGAAAGCGGGTCATGAACTGTTAGCCATCGGCACAGTCCCGCTCTGAGCTGGTGTCTGTATCTGCACAACTCGTGCTTCTCCAGATGTTTTTAGGTTTGGTGGTATCGTTTCTGTATCGAGATGATGACGCAGGGCATCGTATCAAAGTCATCATTGTGGTATTGTGACAACACTAAATTAGAGTACAGGATACTGACCACGGCAGTGAACTGGTGAAATTCTGGCTTAAGGTCTGATCCCCTGAGGTGGATATAAGCTCCTTTGTTTCCCATCTGATCACTGGAGGAAGACAAGAATACAACACGCAGCATTGAAAGTAAACAGCGTATGTAACAGCTGACTCAACACTCTTAAAGTTAGCCGGCATCATTTCGTACCAGTAGTTGGGTGCTGAGAACACGGTGATGCACTTCCCTGAGTGAGTGACCTCGTAGCCCTCAGCTTTGACCTCGTGACTACGCACAACGAAGTCCAGCTTGTTCTGCTCCAGGAAGCGCTCCGTCACATCTGGCCCGAACTGACAACTCACTCCTCGCTTGCTGACTGACCGCCCGTTCTGCATGACAGAGAGAGAAAGAGAAATTAATTCTTAATCCAGTTGGAAGCGGACTGAATGTTGCTCTAACACACAAACCACTGGATTCATAATGAGCTATTAGGTGGGTGGGAACTGACCTGAGGCTGTGGATCCGACCAGAGGAGGTCACACATGGGACCTGTGGGAGAGCGGAGGAAAGCGTTCTGGTCATTTTCTCTAGAGATGCTTCCTTGGAGACAGAGGGTGCATTTGGAGTCGGAGCCTACCTGAGTCTGGAGGCTGTCTGTTCCTCTCAATCTTCCTGAGGTCATCCAATGTGACACCGTCTTCACTGAAGAGTCCACCGTGCATAACCTGAGGTGGAGAATCTTATTAAGCTCGGGCCACACCGTCTACTGAGCAGAGCGCAAGTGTTGCCTATGCTCGCTCTTTTCATTTCGGTGCATTCTGGGTAAACTATGGCTGTTTTTCTATACAAGCAATCAAACACACCGACTGTAAATTACTATGTGAATATGACGCATCTCTCCGGGATAAACAGGAAAAAAGCAAAGACGAGTCTTGTTAAGCCTCGGTTAAACTCCCAGTGGACGTAGTTCTGTTTACACTGCCCACTTGGGAGGACGCGTTCCACACATGCCCAGCTACACTAACTGACTTAAGAGTCAGTTTTGCTGGTCTGGTGTACAATACAATGTTCAATACAAGCTGGATTTAGCACGTGATGCTGTGGGCCCTGGTTGATGTTATACGTCACATGTGTCAGATATTATGGACTAACAGAGGAGCCAATTATGTCTGACGGGCGATGTGCAATTTACTGCTGTGGCCAGAAACATGAAGGAGATCAAATTGAAGTAGAGCTGGGAGGGGGGGGGGGGGGGGTGAGGTTTAATTGTTTGTTTACTATAAAGTTGTTGTGTTTTTCGGGGTGATGAGAAAAGAAAGGTTTCAGCCAGCCAGTGTTTTGCAAGTTTGGCGGCTCGTAATGTTAGCAAGTGTGGGGTTGAGAGAGAGGGAGCAGGCTTGTGACTGATGATGAGCATGAAGTAAGCAGTAATGTTACAGCTGTGAACATATCAGTGCAGTGTGTGTACAGTTTGTCTTTGGATAAATGCTCACTTAAGGTGGACCTGCTATTCTCATTGTAATGCCACGCTGCTTCTCTTGACTTTTGGTGGAGGAGCTGCCGAGTCAAGTGCGACACCTAGTGGTGAGATATGTTAGACCGGTCGGGTCTTGTGGCTTCACGTCAAACCAGTTTGAATAATTTTACTCTGCCCCGGCTCTACTGCCACTTGAAGCACAGTGGCCACACCTACAATTACGAACAATTAAATTGGCAGATAAAAACAACACTGTCTCCACCGGCTACAGAATGTTGTACCAAACAGAAACTGGAGCCGGTGAACACTGCTTACCAGTACTTTGCTGTTCATACACTGTGCAAGAGGCAGCCACTGGAAGACCTCGCTGAACAGCTGGAACATCTGGGCTGTGTACTTGGCTTTCACCTCCCCTTCAAATCCATACATCTGGTTCATGTTGTCTGTCTCATGGTTACCTGCATGTAAAAATAATGATTAAACAATTTTATACCGTAATATAAAAGTCTGTAATGTAACAGTAGAAACCAAATGAATTGTGATGACAGAAAAGGCTAATAAATGAATTTCAGTGTTGTGCTGTATAGAGTGTGACATATAATACAACATGTTATACAGCACACAGGCATCCACAGACTCATGCACAGGCACAGTGTGGGCGCTCTCACCTCTGAGCAAGAAGAAGTTGTCGGGGAAGAGCAGCTTGAAGCCAAAGAGGGTAAGAATGACCTCAAGAGAGAAAGAGCCGCGATCGACGAAGTCGCCATTGAACAGCTGAATTCTGGGGTTAAGCAACGTGACGCACAAGTTTTGAGGCTTTTAGCCATTGTTTGAAGGCCTTTACACACCGGGAACGTAACAAATAAGAGAAACCAAAAGCTAAATGCACAGAAGGAGTGAACCTGGTCTGTGCTGCCTTTGTCAAGGTTGACAGGAGTAATAAAGTTTGAGCCTTAGATTTGTTGTTTCATAAATAGAAGCGCAACTCAACCCATTCTGCACAACGTGATTGGTTGATGTCTTTCTGTGTGGTGTGAAAGCTCAAAAAAAATCCACCTTGTTGCCAAAAAAAGCTTTTTTGCCACGTTATAATCGGATTATGTGTTCAAGTATTTGTGACGAAAACAACAGTTTAAAAAAAATCTATTTAACTGCAAATGAATCGCACGAAAAAAAGAAAAAACCCCACCCCCGGTGTGTAAAGGCCTTCAGACACAGAATGGTACAAACGAGGAGGAAGACAGCGTGAACAGTGTGAAAGTAAAGGATACATAGGGGTTGGTCTCTGATGGTAAGCCGTTCAACTGGAAGATGTTGAGGAGATCGTAGTACTGTCCATGTGTGTCACCACAAATTGTTAATTTTTCTGTCTGTGGCAAATAGAAACAAAACACATTAAATAGAATCCCCAAAAGATAACCGTAAACAACCACGAACAAACACATTGTGTCGTATTTACTCCTGCAGTGCTATTATGAGCTGATCAAGAAGATAAACCTACTGCTGCACTCTCATTGGTCATAAGCAGCAACTTCACCAGTGAATACCTGCAGTCCTCACCTCTTTTAATGTGATCTCAATAAGACTCGGTAGTTTCGATAGAAGGTCTTTAACTTGCACCAAAATCTGAAAGAGTTCAAAAAAAAAGGTTCAATGCCTGTTGGTACATTTAAGTTACCTTCAGTCGGTGTGTTTCATAGAAACAAACATGGTGACCTGATAAGCACACTTTCTGTGCAGCTTCTTCTGGTCTTTGAACCAATCCATCATCTCCCTCATGAACTTCAGCGTCACATTCCCGTCCTCCAGCTGGGGGCCGTCGTAGTCATCCTCAATCGCTGCAACACAAGACACACTTCTGATATATATTACAAGTATATTAAGAGGTGCATTTTGTTATCATTAGCCTCCGTCTTACAGCACATTACGATTACAGATATATATATATATATATATATATATATATATATATATATATAAAATTTTACACTTTTGTTCAATAACACGGGAGACTTACTCATGCTTTCGATGTCCAGGGAGTCCACAACAGATTTCTTGATCTCATCGCTGGCGATGGCTCTCTCGAACGCCTTCCGTTTCACAATCTTGTTACATTCCTGATACTTCATCCTCGCATCCTTGTCATTTGGTCGAACCCTCACTACCTATCGTCAGAACAAATAAATCAATGCTGGTTACTCATCAACCGGCATCAAGGAAGCCGTCGAGAAATTGACGAAAAAGACCTTGGAGGATGTAAATGGGTATTAAAAGTGTGTTACGGTTTCAATTCTGCAGTTTATACTGGATAAGAAGTATTTAAACTATTCAGACTGAGACAATGTTCTGCCCGATGCATCTATTAATACACGTAAATCTAGATGCAACCTCTCGTAGCTTCATCAGGATTAACTCTCATTTTATGTTGCCATGGTGCTTGGTCCAGTTTGTGCAACAAGCTGTCAGAGGTCTTTGCTGCCAAAGCCACAGTATGTTTATATTGCTTACAGCCCCAACAACAATAGACACCACATTAGCTGTGGTGTGAGTGCCTTCAAACTGGATCTAATTGGCTTCATGTCTGGATTAAAGGATAATCCTGATTCCAGGCCGTTAAAGCAACATGAGCAGCCTCACTCGAGCCGACGGGTCAACAGATGGAGCTGCAGATCTCTTCTTTGAGAAAATCACATTTCAACATTTCCTTTCTCGTACATTCTAGGTTCAGAGTGGGCAGCTACTAACAGTCGAAGACGCCATGCTTTCTCACCGTCTCGTAATCCTTAAGCGCTGCCTTGAACTTGCCCAGGGCCATGTTGGAGGTGGCGCGGCGGTAGTACCCCTTGATGTAGTTCTTGTCTATCTCCAAGGCCCTCGTGGCATCAGCCAGGGCGTAGCCGTAGCACTCTGTGCGCAGGTACGCCAGGCTTCGGTTGCTGTAGTAGACGGCATTGGTAGGGTTGGCCTCCAAGGCCTCCGAGTAGTACTTGATTGCATTCTCATAGTCTTTATCTGAAAAGAACAATGTCACATCGTCACTAGAAAACACTGGGCTTGTGGTTCTACCAAGTTCCACGGCAGGCGGTTCATGTTTAGTGTTGCTCTTTTCCCGCACTAGAACTGATGGCAGACTTTGAAAATGATGCCGAGATAAAATGAACTCATTGTTGTAACCCGAATAAGTTTGGATTTTTGATGAGCTGGTTCAACACATCACTTTGGCTTCCTATAGCTATAGTAGCTATAAAATACTTCTTTACTAATCCAAAGTAAATACACTGAAATGAAGACAATTCTTACTGCACTAAATACAATACCAACAATATGCTTCATTCAATACCTCAAGATAAATAGTGTGACAATATTTGGAAATGATTGTACATTTATTTCGAATATTGGGGAATTTATTGAATTGGTTTGATCATTTCAACATTTAATAAACCGTATTGGTGGTTGATAACGCGTCTGAGAAGAGTTATAAGTAATGCAATTTGGGTGGACTTGATCAAAAAAAAAAAAATCTATAATTAAAATAAGTAAATAAGTAAAAATCAATCCCTGTCCTGTTGATTTTATGCAGCAGGCATAAAGTCAACCCTGCACATCAGACAACCTTTCCATTACATCTGTTCAAACTCATCACGATCTCTCAGCCCTTTGGAAATCGAATAGAAAAGGAAGAGAACTTTCGTTATTGGTGCTTTTCTTTGTCAAACTGAAAGCGGTGAAAAGTACCAATGTGTTTCTACTCAAGTACTGTACTCAGGTATGATTTATGCACTAATCACTAGTTGCTTTGCAGATTCAGATTAATAATACAAAAATATAAATGAACTAATAAATTATGATTTATTATTATAGGCTGGAATAAGATTAGCCTTTATTGATCCATAGAGGTGAAATCCGGAACAGAAATAAGTACAGATACAGAGAGAAAAGTAAAAACTTACTGTATTATTAGTAAATAAAATATAAATAAAGAATATAAATAAATATAATTAAAGAGTAATTACACTCAAGAAAGGCTGGTATATAAAGTAATTACAATTAGCAGCACCTTATTAAAGTGAATAATTATAATCCAGTCATATGAATCTGAAATGGGCCGTTCTTCATAACGAGCACTTTTACTTTGGGTCCTTGGAGTAAAATGCTAATACTTTTGCACTAATACTGAAAGAAATGGACACATCTACATTTAACAGTTACTGTATTGTTGTGAAACCGAGGCTCTGCTGCTGCTCACGCGCGCGCCCGCTGGCTAATAGAATATTCTGGGAGTTATTTCTGAATCTCACTTTAAACTAACGATAACCTGACGACACGACTGAACATACACAGAGAGTGTACACAGCATGCGTTTGAAAACCCATATAAAGTATAACAATAACGATTTAAACAAGTTCGGTGTGCACTATAGACGACACGCGTGGCGGCATGTGTTAACATCGATGCTGTAGCTGCTGGTGTTGTAGCTAGCTAGCGTTAGCTAAACCAGCTAATTTCAATTCAGTGCATCGTAATCCAATGAATGGAGTTTACGGTTAGCATGCTTTGAGAGCAATGTTAGCCTAGCATTAGCGACCGGCTACGGTTTTGCGCGTGATGCTACAAAATTATGTCGCCACTACAGCTAACAGTCACATCGTTGTCAGTTATAAACTGCTGATTAAAATACATTGGCTTGACAGGTCTGTCACATTACCTTTAAAATACTTATTCGCCTTCTCCTTCAGCAGCTCTGCATCATTACTTCCCTCCGCCATCTTTTCCTCACTGCCGTTTTCCGATTCGTGCGCCATTTACTGCACTGTCGCAAAGGTCGCAAAGTATTTTCTTTTGCTCGCAGTACTCTAAGAAATTGAAACCTAAATTGAAACCTTACTGCTGCATAGATATTACTTCTAAATATACATTAAACCGTTAAATTGGTCGTAAATTAAATCGTATTCAAACTAAATTATTAGTGTTAGTAAATTATTAAAATGTTTATTACTTACTTAGAAATTAAATTAGTTTAAATAAAAAGCGTGTGTATGGGTGGTTAGGTATGAGACTGAGAGATATTGACAATGACGTTTCAAAGCTAAATGTATCAAGTACTATTAAAGTTCCTTTTAGTTTATTAACCAGCAGGGGTCAGTATAGACCTTCACTAAAATGCCCATGGAATTAAAAATCATAACCGGTTGAGTTTGTTGGCAACTGTCGAACTGCTGATGTGAAGTTAACCAGACTAATGTTGAGATTGTGAGTAATGTGTTACAACCGAATCATTAGATAACGATTAGTTAAGTGATTCATGTGGGAGTCAATTTCCCCCGGCTTGTCTGGAATTACTTTAATTTCAAGAGATGTGCTGTCCTCAAGTCTCTGCCCCTCTCTGACTGAACTGCAATAATATTCCAATTAATTAAAATCTACAGACTTGTCTAACACACACACACACACACACACACACACACACACACGTACAGCTTCTGTCACCAATCCTTTTGGTCGTAATCCAGATACCTCGAGGCTTGAGGATGTTGTAGAGGAAGCTCCCTAGCTGCCATCTGAACGCAGCAATGGCCCTCCGGGCAACCACCAGATGTATGAAGGGACAAATGGGGCATACGTGCACGTTTACGCAACTTTACTCACTGACACATGGCATCTGACGCACCCCGGCCTCAGAGAGCTGGTTTGCAAAAACATCACGCAACCTTGAGCAGAAACACATCCAAGCTGAAACACCTTTCCTTTACTAGAAATACCCAAACACTGGGTTGGGACCCACAGATGGGTCACAGGAGATTTTATTTAGGGTCGCAAAATAAATATGCAGAATTTCTTCCATAGTCCACAATTGCAGTAAATTTATAACATTGAAAATAATATGAAAGGCTATGAAGGTATATTTGTGTCTTTATTACGCAAACAAAAAAAAATGTTTTAAAAGCAAATTTCTCTCACTGCAATCAAAAATCAAGTTTGTAAGTGAAAATATATAAACTGAGAATAATTTATTTGTTAGTTTTGCTTATGAAACTAGAATTTCTGGTTAAAAAAATAAAATCTTTGGTTAAAAAATAATATCTTTGGTTAAAAAAAAAAACCAATCTTTGATTAAAAAAAAAAAAAGCTTTGGTTTCAAAACGAAAAGCTGAGTTGAGTTTTTTGTTTGCGTAATAAAGACACAAATATACCTTCATGGGCGGGGCATACGCTGCTGAATGTGCCGGGAGTTTCTATTGGTCGGTTTGACTTGGCTCTCGGTATCTGCATCCATTAAACACGGACGATGGGAGGTTACGGTGACATGGAGGTAAATTGACATTATACTGCTCTGTTTTGTCAAAATGATTTTAAATGTAGCAGCACTTATACTCATACATGCGCAGCTAACCTTAGCTAACATAGCCATGCCTCAGGCAAAGTGCATGTAACGTTAACCCACAGTGGGCTAACGTTACTCCCTTACCGGGAGCTATAACATCACATGTTTGTTAAAATCATTGGTTAAGTTACGTGACATTTGTAGCTGACAAGCTAACTAACGTTAGCGGTAGCTCGTCTGCCTGTATCCGACCGTAGTTAAGCCTTGTAAAGTAACTTTTCTTTCCTTCACTTTCAAACTTCAGAGGTTGAATGATATCTTACTGAGATTGTGACGATTTTACAGATCATTTATACTTCATATTATGTCCTTAAACGGACCAACAGGAGCTCGGGTTGTGAACCTGAAATATCACTTTAAGTCCGGTAACGTTACAAACGAGATTAATTACAAGGATAAACTGAATTTGAGTATTTTGCACCTTTTGTTTTGTGGTGTGAAATAAAACTAACTACATTTTGTTTTGTTTTAGGGAGCCAGGAGCAAACGGCTCAGTTCATCAAGCTGAGGGGGAAGAACGACGGCCTCTTCACCAGGGACAAACATTCAGCAACCGTAGCTTTGGATTGAGACATTAGTCCATTTGTAATATCTCCATCTGACCATCCTGTACTTAAGGTTACAGTTACATTAGCTCTAATCCTATATAAAGCCTTTACTAATAGGACAACCAGTAGAGAGGACAATACACTTCTGATGTGTTATTGTGATGTCACCTTTTTCTTTCTTTTATTTAAATTGAAATAAGACATCCATGTAAATGATTTATATGTGAATATGTATATATTCTGCTGTGTAAAATTTGTCAATCTTCTAAGTTTGCATCCATGTGTTAACATTATTGATAAATGTTTCTCTGTTCATCATTTTCTCAATGTGATTTGGACAATTTTGGCAGTCACCCTCCCAACTGCAAGCTAATAAACACGTTTGCTGATATTTGTTTTGCTGCTGTTGTTTTTGTTAACTGTCCTCTGCCTTAGGATTGCAAGTATCCAGGCTCTTTTCTCTACTAGAAAGATTGAGAAATAAATAAATATATATGTATATATACATGTATGTATATATACATATATACATATATGTATATATACATGTATGTATATATACATATATACATATATGTATTTATACATATATATTTATTTATTTCATTCACACATATATATATACATGCATGTATAATTAATATGATTATTAATTTAGAAAAACTACATTAAGAAAAATAACTATGAATGAATTATTGAATATATGATTGAAAAACAGATTAAAACTAAAACCTTTACAGTTTATATATATATATATATATCTGTATATACAGTATAATCCTGAGCAGGCATTCTAGGCACGGGAGCAGCAAGGGGATTGGGGGGGGCAGCTGGTGACGCAAACAGGAAGTCCTCTGTAGCATAGGCCGTCTCATTTCGGAGACCACTCGGTCCAGCCTTCGTGGTCCTCAAAGGACACGGCCGATGTGGACCGCGAAGGCTGGGTCTCCTGAAGGATGCAGTTGCTGGATTGGGACATGGGCAGTGTTTACAGTGGAAGCAGATACCGAGAGCCAAGTCAAACCGACCAATAGAAACTCCCGGCACATTCAGCAGCGTATGACCCGCCCATGAAGGTATATTTGTGTCTTTATTACGCAAACAAAAAACTCAACTCAGCTTTTCGTTTTGAAACCAAAGCTTTTTTTTTTTAATCAAAGATTGTTTGTTTTTTTTAACCAAAGATATAATTTTTTTAACCAAAGATATTATTTTTTTAACCAAAGATTTTATTTTTTTAACCAAAAATTCTAGTTTCATAAGCAAAACTAACAAATAAATTATTCTCAGTTTATATAGTTTCACTTACAAACTTGATTTTTGATTGCAGTGCGAGAAATTTGCTTTTAAAACTTTTTTTTTTGTTTGCGTAATAAAGACACAAATATACCTTCATAAAAGGCTAGCGTGCATTCTGTTTGTTTTACTGATGAGAGGAAATGAAAAGAGTGACATGGCAACTCCACCTGAATGCATTTATTTGGTCTCAAGTGTTTAAAGTGTGTGTATGTTTTCAATAACACATGCATAAAAAGCTGTGAGTTATCGAACGTGTATCTCTTTGAAATGGCTGGTTTACCTATTCATAATAACATAAGGTGATGCGGAAATGGCAGTAGAAATTTGCTCTACTCGCGATTTATAGTTAAGGATTATTGCGAATAGGGTGCTGCAGCAATGAGTCCGAAAACCCCGGAAATAAGTTAACGTTTTTGCACTTTCTGTTCCTTCGTCTGAAAGTCAACGGGTTAGATGTCAGAAATAACTTCTGTTGTTAACACAACTTAATCGATTTTAATGTCTTGTTCTACGATATGAAATACGCCAGTAGATACTCCTCTCCTTCATTTTGAAGCTTTTAAGTGTCTTAAAAAAGGCGGTCGCTAACAAGTGGCCAAATGAGACAACAAATCGCCATCATGCGGACTAGTCCGCCTTTACAGCCTTGTTGTATACTAAATGCGTTGTATTAATTTATAGCCTAACATCAGCTTTTCACTTCTCCCTAATGCATTAAAAAAAATCATAAACAGTGGTGTTTCTTTGTGAAGATTATCTTCCTGAACAAAAAGTGTTGTATCATAATAAACTTGTGTTTGCCACATTTTCTGGATTGATATGGAAGAATCCCAATGGGCTCTTTGTCGAGGGAACCAGTGCGACGCTAACATCCGGGGGTCGGCCCTCCAAACACAACCTCATGCCTGCACCGCTCTGTCGGGTCGCATTGGGGGGAAAGGGTTCGGGAAACACTGCCCTGCACTGTCTGTGGTGAGAAAAAAAGAGCCGGGGCCAGCGGAGTCGGGAGATAGGGACATCTGTCTTGTGCACCAGAAAGGAAAAGTCAACCCTTTGACTTATAGGTTTGTGGTTTTGGTGTGTTTTGGGTTTTTCTTTTTTCTCAATGGTTATAAGGTTAAAAGTTCAACAGTGCGAGAGACGTTCAGGAGAGGCATGTGACACAGAGGATACGGCCCAGTCCAGTCTGCTCTGCCATGACTCACCAGCGGCGTCCCGCAGTGAAGAGTAAGAGGCCAAGCAGTCGGGTGACTCACTGTGACCCCCGCCGAAAAAAACCCCTACGGAGTGAGTTCACTTTCTCTCAGCGAGAGCACCTATGAGTCGCCCTGTTTTCTCTCTGAGCCATAACACGTCTAGCTCAGCGATGGTTTTACTAGTAGTGCTGGAGTGGGGTGGGACACACACTTACACACACACACAAGATTGACTGAGAATGAGCTGACGCTACAGCCTCAGCCCCACATGAGAGCAAACGCAGACAGTGAGTGGGAGAGACGGAGTGGGAGGCGAAGAGTGAGGTCGAGTAAAAATTTGGCTAAGGCCGGGAGGGGGAGGGGGAAAATCGCTGTCCTCTTGGGCGTACGATGGATGTTGGAGAGACGGGCGGGGGGGGGGGGTGTCCTGGGAAAGTTAAAACAAACACGAAGTGGAGGAGCGCGGAGATGTATACGAGCGATGGGAGAAAGAGACACACATACGTGAAGGGTCGGGGTGGTGGTGGGGGGGGGTGTGAGTGACACTCTGGGGTCACGAGCCAATGAGTGATGAGGCCTCCCGAGTGGAGTGGAGTATATGTTACACAGGCCCGATCCAGACCCTCGTGCTATTTATTATCCTGCAGCATGTAAGACCCCTGCGCAGAGCGTGTTTTGTCCACTCCACCCCCCGTTAACCGTGGCGTCATTCTTTGCCAGCGTTTTGTAAAAAGCTGTAAAAGCAAATGTCTCCTCTTGCTCCACTCTGTCCAAATAATTCACTAACATGAGATTGACTCCAGGGGGTCTGTGTGTGTGAGTGGTGGTGGGGAGGGGGGGGGGGGCGCACTTATTCGAACCATATGCTTTTGTAGCGGGCAGGGCAAAAACACTTAAAGCAGAATTAAAGATAAATTGAGGAAGGAAAGAAAAAAAGCTCATCCTCGTGAGCTCCACCCTTCCTCCTGTTTCTTAATTCCCCGCGCACGGTTCAGACGTTGAGAGCCTCCGTAAGCCTGCGTGTTTTGACGTTAGTCCCTTTGAGTCAGGGGGATTGCTCACATCGCACGGTGGTGTTGCAAAAGCCTTTACCTCCGTGAGCCAGTGGAACCTCCCGCTGATGAAAATCGACATCCTGAAAATGACAGATGTTATGTTCATCGAAGCTGTTTGCGCTACAGGGGAGTGAGGAGTTTTGGAAATGTCATGTAACTGGAAAAAGAAAAGTGTGATGCATACCTGCCTGAAAGGTCTGCTGCTGGCCTTACCTTTTTCCACATACCCCCCCCCCCGTCTGTTTACATGTGTTTCTTGGACTTGTAACCAGGGTGGTTAGTGGTGAGGACTGGAGGAGGGTATTGAACGCAATCCTGTTTATATTTTGTTGAGCGTCTGTTTACATTTCTCCCAGGCCTGCTTCAAGTATTCAGGTTGTTGCCTTCAGTGGTGGGCAGATATGGTTTATAAGAACCTGATAATATCTGAATTCAGATGAACTAAATGTGTGGTTTTTGCTTTGTTTGTCTCTTAGAATTCTTCTCTAACTTTTGCATTTAACACATTTTAGACACTCTAAGTTATTCAATGGGCTTTATGAAGGAAGTGACCAGGACTCTTTGATGAGGTTAAAGTTATTTAAGTTTAACAGGCCTAAATAACAGTTATTTCTATGCCTGATTATAATTAATTATAATAAAAAATTACCTATATTTATATATGTATTATATATATATAATGTATTTTTTATCTTTTTCTTTGCCCCACACATAAAAAACCTTTATACTTAAAAAAAATTCAACAAATATTTAAATTATCTGTCTATGTGTCTCCCCCATCCTTCATCATCGACACCCTTTTTTTTAAATTTCAGCACTTCCACAGCAAAATCCCATCATACTTGTAGAACCAACTGTTAGTATGTACTGGCATGTGAATGTCTGTTTAGAAAACGATTCTAGTCCGGCAGGCAGTTTTGACTCGGGAGCTATAACACAATAAGGATTAGCCATTGGCATTAGCCACCGAAACCAAGGCTCCATACCTGAGCGTAAGCCCACACACACAGCCTGAATGGAATCAATTCTTGACGATGGAAATGTGAAGCAGACTATAGGAGGTTGTGTGTGTGTGTTTTTTTATGGCTCATACCCAGCAGTCGCCCCCGGATCGACTGGCACCACAGCCTTGTTAAAGGAAATTTAGAAAATTACTGATGAAACAGATAATTATAATAAATAAAAACTAATTACTGTGGGAAGTGAAAGCAGCAGATTCTTTAAAACAAACTAGATTTGGATGAAAAACGATTTTCGCAGTACGAGCTCGGCGTCTGGCACAAGTCAGGCCTTATTTGGCATTTCTAGTCATGATAATGAAACATCTCTCCTTTTTCTCATTTTCCTTTGGTTTTCACTGCTCCTGTGTCATCATTCAGGATTTTCCCTTCCACTGTCCTCACCCAACCCTCCACACACACACACACACACACACACACACACACAAACACACACCCCTCTCCCACTTTACCTTCACTCCCTCACCCACATCTCTTTTGTCTCCTTTTGAGTGTTTGATGGGCGCTGGACACGAGAACAAGGGGATCAGATGCACACCCCAAACAGGAAATGAGAAAATTCAAGCAAATAGAGAACGACAGAAACTCGCATGGAAGGAATGCAGATAGATAGAGCAAGGGCAGACGGCGGAGGAAGTGAGATAGACACAGTGAATCAAGGGGCTGTAAATGTTGGAGGTGAAAAGGCTGTTACATACCGAAAACGTCCATCTAAGTGGAGACACCCTCGGTAATAAATGTAAAAAGCTTTCACTAGTACTGTGGGTATCGCCATGAAACCCCAGTTGATTACTTACATGAAGACAATAATTTGTTAAGTTTTCTGAGATTTAATATTTTAATATGCAAATGAGGTGTTATCTTATGAAATATGTGCCAATTTGCATACATCTCAATACTGGATAAAGCCAGGTTCAAAATTCTCATTTTGTTGACATGTTAGGGTCAAAGTCTTCTACAGAGGGAATTATGGATAACTCTTACATTGGAATACATGTTGTATACATCAGGCTATGAAAGATACATGAACAAACCCCTCTGTAAAGTCCTTCAGAATATAGATCGTCATAAAACTGGAAATGTTGGTGCATGTAAGAGCAAAAGTCATTCAGAGAAAACGGCCTTTAAAGATATGTTGTGTAAAATTACATTCATTTTGAAGACACTACAGATGGATAGGGTAAACAACTAATATATTCCAACATGAAACTTCTCCAGTCGATTACGTTAGGACACTTTTAATATTATATTAATATATACATTATGATATTTTTGCATTACAAATTTACGGAACTGTGTTTTTAAATATGCGAATGAGACATTATCTAATGCTAACTTCTAGTGAACTTAGGAGAAATCTACAGAAGTAATAAAATAAACACCTAAATATGTATTTTGGATGTTTTCTTTCCACTAGTCTGAAAGAAGTTATGGAGGCAAAATAGCCCAAAATCTCAAAATTGACCAGTGCATGAAAAACAATGTTTTTTTGCCTGGGTCCAGCTCGTTGTCATTCCCAGGGCATCAAATACCGACGCTTTGTCCCGCCCCTCGGTGTCCGATACTCGCTCACAATATACCCTCCGGCTTCCATATGACACAAACCGGCGCTTTCAATAATCACATTGTAAACCCATCTGCGTCATTATTAGATTATTAGACACAGAGCAAACGCTCGGGGAGCGTGATGACTTGACCTCAGGACTGAAAGAAAAACAACAAACAGGACGTTCTGTTGCCCAAACCCAAGCAAGTGTTTTTGTTTAATTCCCAACGTTAACCACGTGTTTACTGCGTTACTAAGTGATGTCAAGGGGTCCTACAAAGCATCAGTATGTGACAAGTTGGAATGAGAACATGTTAGTCTCTCCTTAACTGCACACGTGATCTCGTCCCAGTCCTTTTCAGTGCTCATTTGGGGCTGTGGAGAACACCGACAACTCACATGGGAGTCAGACAGAGCAGCATTTGTTTGCTCCTTTCACCTGGAGGTCACACCAGCTTTTGCGACAGCTCCCGCATCACAACCACGTCCCACAGTCGTATACATGCCAGACGCCGACCCTCCAGTAGTCGAGCTCGTAAAACAAGAAAAGAGCCAGAGTCTTATCTATCTATCCAATGTGACAGCGGAGCCCTTCTCATCCGGCGGTGCGGGCACGTTGTTTCCTCGACAGTTAAAAACCGGCAGCGACGACATGTTGCAGCGGCTAGTTTATTTTACATCGCGGGGCCGCCACTCCTACTGTTTATGAGCAACCAGCACACATGGTCAAGCTTTCCCACAGAGAGGAACCCGCATCATGAGTGACTCAGGATGTCTGGTTCGCACACACACACTCTGACCATGAGATGACTGTGGGACTTGAAAGGAAAAGGAAGGCTTCCGTGGAGCTCTGCAAAGCAAGGTGGTAATACAGAACCAACCCCAGGCTCTCGCAAACCGGGGTCCGAATCGTCCTCGAGGGGCGGGAATAGCTGAGGGTCTGATGTGGCCAGGCGGCAGACAGACACCCTTGTCACAGGTGTTCAAGACAAACTGTAAATATCAGCCGGCGGAGCGACATTACTTTCCCGACCGCTGCATAATAGTGGGCGCACACAAACTGGAACACAGATGCTTCTTGAGTCTCTAATGAGACACTAAAGCTTTGCCATGTCAATACCAGCAGCGGAGAACAAACAGACTCAGAAACCGTGTCTGAAAATATCCAGTCACACATACAGGCAAGCCATCCAGGATGTTGAGGGGGGTTGGGGGGAGCTTCCTCTTCCTGTTGCTCTTTCTGTTGGACTTTCCTGTCAGTTAGCATTAACTACTGACAGACCTTTGGGTGCCTTCCAGACTCATCCCTGAGCCTTTCTTCTTTCTTTTATCTCTAGGGAGTATGATTCCTTACTGTAAAGTATTAGTTCACATCCTGTACACTTGGGTGGCCGGGCAGAGGAGGCAGCGTAAATTCTAGGTACTCTCTGGAGCAGACGGCCTCTTTGGCACCGTAGCGCAGAGACCAGCGGGCATATCTGAGAGAAAAAATGAGGACCACACTGGGAGGTGCAGCCATAGGAGTTTACAGGTGGCGTGATCCAATAAAATCAGCCCCAGATAACGTCTTCCAAAACTCTCACTGGACGCCAGTTGAGCTGATCAAATTAATTTTGTCAAATATGTCATTATGACTCAGCAGTGCCAGAGGGCTGGGGAGAATCAGCCCCCACTTTTGAAGTCTGGATTCTGTTATACCTGACCACCCATATTCCTTTTTCATGTCAGTATGTTTTTACGTACACTGTAGCTGTGCCCATGTGTGAGTATGTACTGTAGTATGCCACAAGGTGCTGTCCAGTCTAATTGTATTTGTTTGGTCATTTAAAGTGGAGGCCGGAGGAGGTGTCGGCAGAGAAAGAAGACCAACATCAAGACATGATGAGGAAAATGAGCATGATGAAAAGCAGTGGTGGAAAAAGAATGAAGACAATTTACTTTCAGTAAATAAAAGTAGCAAAACCACAATGATTCCACGACAGGTCCTGCATTCAAATTGTAACAGCAACTGATCTATCGAAAGCTAAAGTCGTCCTTGATTTGACGTTATACTGTGCTATACATATAATATATTGCGATGATCAGTAGAACTGGTGCATTCATGAGATGAAGATGGTTTAACTTTGATTTTTAGGTCAAATCTATAAAGTAACCCGGAACTTATACTATCTATGATAAAAAATGTAAATGAAGTGGTCTAGAGTAGAAGTTTAACAACGCATACAACTGAAATACCCATTTTAAGTAAAGATACCTCAAAATTATACAATAAATGTACCGGTTATAAGTTACGATCCAACACTAGTTAAAAGTGCAAAATAGCAGGAAAATAACATAATAGATGTAGTTCAAAAGTACTAGAAAAGGCTTGTATGCCACATATACATACCGCGCGTGTGTTTCAGTATGCTCTCATATGCATGTATCATGTGATTATTGCGTGTGAGAGTGCAGTGAATGGGTGGGGAGATGAGGGAGGATTGCATAAACCATACACATAATCTCACCCTGCTGCCCGCTCCCAAGGTGCCCCAATCACAGGAAATGGGTGTAAAGGAATGACTCAGCTTGCTTTGACCTCCCAACCCCCCCTCCTCCAGGGCTGCTTTAATTAAAAAAGCAACCCGTTTGTTATTTCTTCGATAGGCTGGAACACCCAGCCTATCGCTCTCTCTCTCGCCGTCCATGCCTCTCAAAACGAGTGCATCCCAAGTTTGGTGATGACTCATAGCTTTCTCCTCCACCCATCACTCTTGTGCACTCTCCCTCTCTCTCTCTCAACTGGCCTAGATTCCACCTTCAATGCAGCGGAGTAAACAAACAAACAAACAGCTGTCACACAGATGTGTGCCCTTATCATACCTGGTCAGGTGCGTCCGACACAGAACACTCGCAAACTCGCTCGAAACAACTTTGGTAGAGTCATGCTGAAGCGTTTATGTTTCCACCGAGGCCCAGTTGCTTAAGGCTAACACACACACACACACACACACACGCACACACATTCGTGCACCCCGTGCTCATGCACGTACGCAAACACTCGCACGCTGCTTCAAAGGATGGCGTGTCGTAAACAGAGGGACTGGGAAGGAGGAATGTGTTGTTCACTGGGGAATTCAGGGCCGGTGGGGAGAGGAAGGAGGGGCGGGGGCACGCTGACCTAATGTCCCTCCGAGTGGAGGCAGCAGAGGGAGAAGGCCCGCCGAGCCGTTCTCTCTGCTGTGGTAACCTCTGCACGCCTATCGGTACAGCCGAGACCCCCACCAACACAGGGGGCCAACTAATCTAAAGCAGATGCCGTACCGAGCCAACACCTCCCTAACCTCCCATTTATCCAATAAACAGAGTCCGGTTACCATGTGATACGGGCAACACGTGTGTGTGTGTGTGTCTGTGTGTGTGTGCACTCACGGAGCATGAAGATGATCATTCTTCCTGTCCGCTGTGCCAGTTTAATGCCGGTGTGTGTGATTTGTGACTTTAGTCACACCTCTCTTGATTGGAGTCGGCAGCGTTGCCCCTGCTTTACTATGTGTGTGTGCGTGTCCGTGCATGTGTGTGAGTGTGTATGTGTGCGTGTGTGTGTTTGTGGACGAAGGAGCCAGTGGGATGAGTGATGGAGTGTGATTGAACTTTAAGTTTGCTCCCACTGGTGAGGTCACAGCCTCAGCTCAACCGAGTTCTCTGAGAAGTTTATGAAGAGCTGAAGCCCCACCCCGTCTCCCAGCATGCCTCTGTTCCACTGGCTTCTGTAACTGCACGGCTGTGTCCAAAACCATTCACTCTTCACTATAAACTACATAGCGTGCCGTAGTATAGTGTTTAGTTGGTATTGTATAGCAGGCAATAATGATTCAACAATGCAACGTTAACATACGATCAATGGTAATGAATTACAATGAATCATAGCATGACCTGTCATGTACAGTATTTGTCATTATTGCAATAATTCATTTTTTTCCATAAAATGATTGTTTTGAGTTAAAAACCCAGATGTATTCACATTACTGTAACATAAAAGAAAGGAAATCAGCAAATCCTCACAAATTGTATTCTGCATTTTTTGCTTGGAAACTTGACTATTGATCGATTATCAAAGTAGTCGCCATTAATCGTTTAATCAACTGATCCTTTCAGCTTTCTCATTTGAAAAGTGTCACTCACAGTGAAAACCCCACTGAGGATAATCTCTGTGGCTCTACGAAGCCTTTTAGCAGATTTTAGCTCATTGTTTTGGTTTCACTGAACCTGTCTCCAGCACTAGAGCCAGGTAGCTGTTTTCAGCAAACTAAAGCCCCTTTACCACCCAACAAAAAAACCCACTGACATCTGGCTTTTGTCTTCAGTGGGAAAGGTTACAATTGGCATTCGTCTACGGGACAACTGACTCTGCAGTAGTAGCCAGCTTCGATCAGCAGTGATAGAAACATGACACATGGCTAGACATACACATTTTGCCCCTTCTCATGTGCGATGCTATGTGATGCTCGTCAAAGAAACTATATGATCTATAAAATCAACAGGGATTTGAACAATTACTATAAATTATTAACATACAAACCATACAATTCATATTCTTACATAAAAGCTACCATAGTCCAGTAATTATACTTGCTGATTATTCAAAAACGCGACAGAAACAACATAAAACTCATCAAAACCTTTTCTGTTATTCTTTCCAACAATTCACAGAGTTGGATGGGAAAATACACAGCAGTTATATGCTCTCCTCAAAGTTACCAGACTCCATTGACAGAAACAGTCATTTCTGCTAAATGATCCTTCGATGTCGGCTCTTCCTATCATTGTGAAGCAGGATTCACCAAGCGTTGGATTGTTCACCCACTAATAGGGAACGTGTGCTGGGCTTAGACCGTCGTGAGACAGGTACTTCATTCAAACAAAATCTTCATTCAAACTTCATTCAAACAAAATCCAACTCATCAAAACCGTCTGTTAATCTTTTCACTGTTCCAACAATCACCAACTCTGGTTTGTGTTTCAAAGAACGACTGAATAAGTAAACAGATATAAAAAGAAGTAACCACTGTAACAGTTTCACTGTTTACTCACCCTGTTTTCCGGCGAGTTCATGACGTCGAACATGACGCACCAGACCAAAAAATAGAAAGGCATACACGTCTACAGGCAATCTGTAGGAGTCCATTGCCTATTTTTAGCAGACTTTCCTGGTTAAAAAAACCCACATATATACATGCTAATTTTGGTGGGAAAAAGGTTAGACCTTAGATGAACCCACTGGATACGCTACTGAGCAGCAGAAAAAGGTTGAAGTCAAACATCTGGCTTAACAGCAATTGGTGGAGAACAAAAACAGAGCTAACAGGAGAGTGAACTTATATAAAGGTAATCTGTCTGTCTACTTGGTATCGCCAAGTGAAAGAAACAAAAACAATTGATGCACATTTGAAATGGTTGTGTTCAAAAGAAACCCTCAGAGATATGTTTTTTAGAAAAGACTGTTGAAAGAAAACCCTTTCTGATAAAATCCACACGTGAGATCAAACTGCTCTTCGGGGGCTGCGTCTCCTCTGGGTGTCTTCATGGCTAATGTTGACTTTTCAGACCCCAGAGTCAGATCCTCTGTTTGTTACCCAGGGACATGGTAGCTGTTTATAGGGGCAGATTTATCCCTCCGTCTCCGCAGGGACGGAGAGCTGAGGAGGAAGGAAACGGAGGGGCGGTACCGTGAGAAGAAGCCACTGCAGAAGTGTAATTGGTACCTTTCCTTTTTTAGAAAGCGCTTTCTTACTTACCGAGGTCCAGCAAATGAGTCAGACATGCTTCATAAGCACACTCAGACACTCTCATATGGTTTATCATACTTTCCCTTTGTAGTTTCCACTTTGAAAGGGTTTGAGTTTCTTCCCTTTGTCTTTGATCCTTTGCGTATTAAGCTATGATGCTAGCTACTGGTTACGTGCATGACAAAAGAGCCATCTGGTGAAAATAAAGTGAGAGGTTTTCATTTTGTGAATATGTTATCTTTTGTAGACATTCGTGCTAAAAGGTTTCAGCTAAATGGCGAGCGAGCAGAGGTGTGTGGTCTTTCATTCACTCCCCTACATCTGTTTTCTTCCCCTATCACTTGCCTTAGTTCAGGTGATAACTCCAACGGGCCCGGGAGTCTTCAAAGAGCCGGCGAGGGGGGTAACGTAAAGATGAGAGGAGAAAAGAAAGAAAAGGAGAGATGGAGAAATAGCTGACTCAGACTTTGATAAACATCTTGGCTTAAACTGCAGGTGTGAAGTGAGGGACTCGGAGGTGAGGGCAAGACAGGTGGAGAGGGCTAAAATACCTGTAAACTCACCGCGAAGCTTTTGCATATTCAGCAGTTCAGCCTTCACACGGAACATCCAAGAGTTTAGTTTATGGGTATCACAATCAAACAATAGTGCAAGAAAAGATTCAGTGAGATATGATATGGTGTGTGTATGTGGGAGAATTCTCATACTTCTATCTTTGTGGGGACCATTTGCAGAAACTTCACAGTGAGGACTTTTCCACCGGTGCCCAGTTCTTCAAAGGGCTGTTTGAATTATGAGTGTGTGTGTCTGTGTGTGTGTGCATGCTTTAATGATAGGAGCATAGGAGGGCACTTATTGCAATATCTACCTAAATTAAAATAGAGAAAAAAAGAAATGTAAACTACAACTATCACAAATCCTTTTTGTGAAAGGAAACTCAAGACTACAATTGAATTGTTATAAAATTTAAAATGGTTATATTGCTTCCAGACTCACTAAAACAAATTTGAATGTGGTTGAATATAATAAGGCACATCTAAATGAAAAAATGAATAAAACTGCAATGGAGAGAACGTAGAAAACAAGTAGAAAAAGTTCTATAAATTAGAAGTATTTACTTCAGTTTAGACTTCTTCTATCAATAGATATATTACCCGACAATATAAACTTTACAATTAATGTTTTTTCAAGAAAATGAATGAATTAAAGCAATACTTAACTTACACAATGACCATTTGCATATTCATTACTCATCCTGCTTTCACTTGAATTCTTGAAGAATGCATCGTTTTTCTCTCATGTCTCATGTCGAAGAAACAAATTAAACTAATTTAAGTAAATGGCAGTCGCATTTAAGAACAACTAAACTATATTGAAATAAAATGGCAGCCGGCAATCACAATTTTAATTCAACGTAAGGTAGTTTGTTGATGTGTGTGTATATGCAGAGATTCAGCACCTGGAGCAACAATGGCTTTGAGCAGCTGTGGTGTTTGTGAAGCCGAGCTGAGCAGCAGCAGGACACCGGAGTGTTATTAAGGTCACAGTCAGCTCCGTCTGAGTCCACAGGAATAACACCAGGTCGCTTCAGTGCTCCACTTATAATGGCAGGTTGTGGCGAAACAGAGCAGTGGACATATAATTGCAAATGTCACAGATGTTGTAATAAGGCCAAACCCAAAATAACATTTCGGGACAGGCAGTTTGGCGAATCAGCTTACATTTAGCATCATCACTTTTCATGAGCTTGTAAAAGCGCCACAAAGAGAAAAAAAAATGTTTCAGGCAGCATTACATGAAACAGAGCCTTTCATTTTTTTGCAGATAAAAGAAAACGAATCACAAGCACATGGATGTAATTTAAGGGCCAATTATGTCAGAATTGAGTAACTCACACAGATGAAGTGCAACAACATTTTTCCGGTTACTCATGCATTCGTATAAACACGGCACGTGGATGATGTTAGTGATAAAAGAACACCTGCATGACCTTGAAATGCTGCAGGCATCCGTCTTCGCTCTTTGCTCTTCCCTCTTGCGTAACACTCGTACATGGTACGATGGATTCCAGCACCCCCCATTCTTTTCTCGACGGATGGAGCAGTTTCTGGGATGTGCTTCAGGAGGTGTCAGCAGTTTGTTTCAGTCCCATAAAAAGCCCCGAGGGCTCGAGAGGAAGCAGCTGCTGAGAAATGAACATCAGTTAGGAGGACAAGCCTGCTTGAGTTTTGACTTTCCTCCGGGACTGTTCCATTAACACCGCGATAGATTTATGAGCCTCTTGACATTCGTACTCTTTGTTTGGCTGTTAGAGGGAAAGTAAACAAGGTGGAAGTGCAGAGATTTTTAGAAACTCGTTTTTAATGATCTTGTCTCCTCCAACAAAACTCGTGTTTTGCTTGTTTGGGTTGGGTAATGATCCTGTTTTCTTTGAGGAAAAAAGAAAAACACCTTTTAACATTCCAATTACATCTCACCTGCCAAGATAAAACAGTACATATTGTGCCTCGGCACCATTAAAATTCAAGACCTGGCAAGAGATCTGTGTGGATCATTTTGAGAGGTGAGACAAGAGTGGATTCAATTACGTTGATCATGTTTCATTTCACTTTGTTTATCTGTCTTTGGAGAGCACTTTCCTAAACAAGCGCCTCTCTGTGTTGGCTCACGGAGAGAAAAATTCCTTTGCTTTCCAGGGGAACCCTGGGTAACATGACCACCTTTGGAACAAGATAGCACAGATCACTGTCACCTTCTAAGCGAGCGCACGCATCTCCCGCGCCGCAAAGCTTATGTATTCGGCGTTGATGTGCTTGAGCCGTGGCTGTGTGTGTCAGTGGGTTCAGTGTTTTTCATGTGCATGTGTACAGTGTGTGTGTTTAATTTTCCATGCAGTCACTGCCCTTAAGTCTGAGATTTACCAACGGGTCTGGGCCTGCTCTCCTCACTCCCAATTCAGCCTCGTGGGCTGCCAGTAATCCCTTGAGTACTGAGGGAGAGGGGTGGGGCTGGCAGGGTGGGGGTGGACGAGGTGCTCGGAGATAGTAAAAAAAAATAAAAAATTGTTGGTATGGTTTGCATCCCTACAGGTAAAAAAGGTAGTGCCAAGAACGGGGCTTGGCGTCCGGGAAACCCTGTGCTGGGTTAGGCGTCGGTGAAGCCCAGCAGCGCTCGCTGCTCTTCTTCCGTCGGGCCCTCCTCCATCCAGAGTAAACAGGCCACCGCCGCACGCCCAGAAATAGACCACACGCACCTGGCACACGGCACGCTTTTCCACTCTCTCTTTCTCTCTCTCCTGACATTGGACAGTCGCTGCTAAGACCACAAATCCGGTTTTATAGAATTTGCTGAAAGAAGCATGATGTGTGCGCTTGTGCGAGCTGAGGGAGGTACGTATATATCCCCATCAGCAAAGGATTACAGGAGAGTTGTTTATAGGGCAGTTCACCCCGAATTCAAAAACATTTCCTCGTTGCGAGTTTCATGTAGGAACTATTTTCTTTCTACCGAACCAGCTAACCGAATCACCGCGCAGAGGGAGGTAAGATGTAAGCGTTAACAGCGTCCTCCTTGGCCGAGCTGTAACGTTAGCAAGCCGAGTATAGATGCACGTCTCCTTCTGCACAGTGATATCGTTAGCAAGTTCTTCAGAAAAAATATTGTTCCTTCATTAACTACTTTTATGGATTGTACAATGGAACAAGCCAAGTACCATCTAGTTCCATTATACTGGAGAGAATGCAGACATCTCTACAGCCAATATCTCAGAAACTAGGCAACTCACACCAAAACAATCTAGATTGATAAATGGAACTACACATAAGAGAAAAACTGTGTTCTTTCTATTTTGGGGTGAACTGTCTCTTTGAAAAGAAGAGTAGTGTAGGAGGTGTTGCAGTTACACTTCACAGACCCAAAAAAATGCCTAACACTAACAAAATAAAACATTTCATTCATGTTTTCATGTAATGAATAAGACCAAACTGCTGATGATCACATCTACATTACGCTATAGGTGTGTTTGAGCTCATTTCGTAAAATGTTCCCTGCGCTTGCATGCACCAACAAGTGCAACACACACGCACACACACACACCCCTTCACAACACAGCGCTCTGACAAGTGGAAACACCGCATGTGGTTTTATTTTGCTCACAGAAATCTTCCACTCTGACGTGATAATTTAACAACGTTTATTTCAAATTGTTAAAATATGTACAAATGCAAATTTCAAATGGTAAGTGCACTATAAAGTTTTGGGTTGTTTCTTGAGTTGTGCAAAAAGCATCACAATTCAGATGAGTAAAAAAAATTGCCCCTACTTTACTATGAAAAACAAACAGCAAATGTGTGTATTGAGTCAACGGCTTCCCTAAAACCGACACTACAGCCACATCCCCCTTACCCTCACCCTCTAGAGACAACAAGCTGTAAATCCTGAGAGGGACAAAAAAACACGGCGTCATCACTCTTACACCCCCTGATATTACTCATGTTCTCTGACAGCACGGGAGGCTTCATAAGGACAAACTGGCATTACACCTACGAGGACAAAAATAGCATTGTACAAGTCAGGTGGGTTAAAAAAACAAACAAAGAGTAAAACGGTTCGTGTGAAATGCTGCTCTGTTGGCTGAAGGCTCCAGCCTCTCAGTCAGAGGGAGTTTCCCCAGGTCGGACTGTCCCCGCGGCTGTCTGCTGTCCTCTATGGCGCAACTCTCTCCAAAAACACCTGTGGCGTTATCGTCCAGGAAAATCCCCAACAACCACCGCCGTTTTCCACACCTGGGACTTTTAGCACCTTTAAATGTGACCTCATAAGGAAGACAATATGGAAATAACAAAAGTCCCACACAATCATCTGTGAAAAAGAAAGTGTTCTTTCATCAAGGTCATATCCACCTTTTAGTTGGGGGGGGGGGGTATTAATCATGTTTTTTTATCCTTTTTCATGTTTCACTTTTATACACTTCTTTACAGATCTGTCCCTCCAACAAATAAATTAATTCATTTTAAGACAGACATTTTTTACTACTGCAAGGGAAAAGTCTATACACATAGAAAATGATATCTTTAATATCTATATGAAGAAGTCCACGGTGTGATGTGTGTGATAAAGGTAGAGTTTTTGCAGGAGGAATGGTGGTGACCGCAAAGATCCCGATGACTTCAAATATTTTGTTCCACATTATTCTCGTCCCCTTTACCTCCGTCACATGCTCCCCTCCGTGCTCTTGAACACATCTCAGTGTGTTCGAGGGGCGGGCAGAGCGGTGTGCCATGCCGTATTTTTAGCTACACTTGCAGGACTTCACGATCATATTGGACAGCTGCTCCACCTGAAGGTGAAAAATCAACAGTAATGTGATTAATCATCGGCTAAAGTGTTGCTTTCACATAAAATGTTCTGTAAACATTTCACCCCAGAGTGACGGTTACTTGGCCGCGGCATAGATACCTTGTGTTGCCTGCCCACGTAGTAGAGGATTGGCAGTGGCTCCAGTGTCTGGGGAACACAGCAGGGCTGGGCAGAGGCTCCTGGGTTGTGATGCTTGTACAGGGCCAAAATCTGTAAACAATTATATGAAGGGGAAAGACATGAAAACAGAGAACTCGGCTCAGAATTCAGCAACACGAGGTGAAAGCAGCTGTAATAGACTTGGATTTACGGGTTAGAGTTACGAGAGTGCTTTTAGCTAGAATCCAGTTATTATTCACAAAGTGTTGCTTCTTGAACAGTCTTTGTAAATGTAATTTTAAAAAGGTGTTGAATTCGATATTCAGTGCAAAAAATATAGCAGCAAACAGCTATTATCCATTTAAAGATATAGAGTAATGTCGACCTGAGCAGATAAAGGAAGTCGCTCTCCCTCTGAGTGTGTTGTAATCCAAGCTTCTCTTTGCTTTGTTTACTGTACATAGCCGGGCAGACCACATTAGCTAGCTCATGGACGCAGCTCTGCTCTAACGCTGCGGTTACAGGTGATAACGCTGTCCTGACGTATACAGCGTTGTCGTAGTAGTTTAGCACCCACCCTCCGGTTCCCGCTCAGGAAAACATAACACGTCGGCTGCGAGCACTGTTAGCTGCGAGCCGCTGGCTTAGCTTTTGACATTTTAAAAGCCATTGTGTGGCAATGGAAATACTCCGAATATCGTATTTAGGACCTTCAATGTTTGTCAACAAAAACATTTCTTGACTGTTTGATACTATATTTTATGGTAATCCATTCATTAGTTGTTGAGATATTTCAGTCTGGACCAAAGTGGTTTTGATATCAAAGTCCATCCATTCATTATTTTCCACTTATTCGGGGGCTGGGCAGCAGGGGCAGCAGGCTTGACAGGGAATTCTATACGTCCATCTCCCCAGCAACGTTTCCCAGCTCTAACTGGGGAACCCCGAGGTGTTCCCAGAACAGATGAGATATATAATCTCTCCTGAATGTTTTGGGTGTATCCCGGGGCCTTTAATCAGTTGGACGTGCCTGGAAAACCTCTAAGTAAGCCGTACATTAGGGTTCCTGATCAGATGCCCGAACCACCTCAGCCGGACCCTTTTGACACGAAGGAGCAGTTGCTCTACTCCGAGGTCAACAGTTAAAGTGCTATGTTATTTGTATTGGGCCTGCAACTAATGATAACTGTCATTAACATTCATTTGTCATTCATTTGTATGTTATTTTTTGGATTAATTGATTAATTGTATAGTCTATAAAATGTCAGAAAATTGTGACAAAATGACTTCCAAATGTTTTGTGGGGTTTTTGTCCGACCAACAACAGAAAAATCTCACATTTGAGAAGCTGGAACCACTGAATGTTTGACTGAAATGTTTAATCATTTATTAGAATTATTCATTTTCTGTTGACCAACTAATTGACGATCAGCTCACCAGTAATTTAAACCCCCTAACAAGCCGTGACTCTAACACAGACTTCACCACTTGATGTGTTCCACACTACTGGTGGGGGAATCAAAACAGTCCTTTAGTTGCCAGAGGGGCAGAAAATCAAGTAGTCAGAAAGCTTTGGGTCTGAGTTGCCAAACCTTACATGACTGTGGCTTATTCAGCCATGTAAGCAGATGCGCTACAGTGAGGTGTTGCCCCATACCTGAGAATATTTGTTTTCAGCACTCCAGATGTAGGTGCAGGACCCCATGCAGTAATTGGCATTGTAGCCCGTTGGTTTATGTATCCATTTCCAGCCCAGATCTTTCCTGAAGTCGATGTACAAGCTCCGCACGCAGCAGGTCTCCGTCTGGCTGCATAAGAGAAAACGGGGGAACCATCAAATAGTGTGATGATACGGCTTAAAGATATTTGCCTTTAAAAAGGTACATTTTCAGATAGTATTTCTTCAGGGAGTGCAGCTAGTGGCAGTGTGGGCTCCATGGTAGCTCTGACAGCTTGGAGTGGTGGAGTAGCTGCAGGGGGCGGGGCTTAGCAAAGGGGCAATTGCTGCTGAGGGCCAGGCCATCGGCCTTGCACGGCAGCTCGGCCTCTTGTGTCAGTGGAATGAGGGGGGCATTGTAAAGTGCTTCATCCTACTGTAACTATCCTAAAATAACAGAACAACATGATATTTGCAGGATCGCTTACGCTGTGCAGGTTTCCTTTGTCTCCGTGGAGCGTTTTTTGCGCGAGGTGAGGTGGCTGCTGCTGTTCTGAGGGATGGACATGGTCAGGATGTAGGGTGGTTGCTTTGTCATAATTTGAAACATTCGTGTGTCTCCCCTATCAGTCTCGATCCCAGAGATCTTAAAGCTGAAGCCACTGTCGACACCTGTCTGGCCGCATTCACAGAACAGCCGAAGTTCGAAACCCTGCTCATCCACTGTTGAGACAGAAATTTACAACAGGGGGACATTTGAAACTGGTTGGTTACTTTATCTGTGAAGGTAAATATCATCTGGAAATTGCACTAGATTGCACGAACTAAACAACTGGACAGAGGTCACAGTGGTACCAGATCAATAAACAAAGCGTGTTTATCTCACCGGTCCCTTTGAGCCAGTTCTGCAGGGTCTCAGTGACATCGAAGGACAGCCATTTGTCTTTCAACTCATTGGTGACGAAGCGGGAAGCGAGGTAGCTGGGCGACGTCCCTGGTACGAGACCCTGGTACAGCTCCACCCGCTGCTTATCAGCTATCGTGGTTTGCTTGATGAGCATCCGTAGCTCGGCGCTGGTCAGCAGGCGGTAATCTCCCACACTTTTCCGTATCTCTGAGATGTTGAAGAACATCGGGATACTTTTGAAGGCCTTGGTGGTCCCTGTGTCGTTTTTTTCTGTGGGGATATATGAAACAAATACTTATTAGGAGATTTCACAAAAAATATTTTGGACAAACAAGTTCAGGCAAGAATTCATCTCGAGTTTTTGGATGCATAAAGGCACAATATGCCATCATGTTAGAGAGAAAACTCATAAGTAACTGACCCTGTCGTATAATTTAATGTCTCAAACAAATCTTATGCACAAAGAAGGGGCCCTAATTTAAATGCGAAATTTAATTCACATAACTTCACAAAAGTTATTTTCTCGAATCTGCCAGTTAAGATTTATTCCAATAGATCGTACAGCACCTGGTTAGCGGCACAAAAACCACAAGCGATGGCTAACATTAACTTTTCTTTGACGCCATCCGCAAAGATAGCAGCGTTATTTTTGACCGAGTTTCAGCAGTTTTCTTGAATTGTTTATGAATTTTTGTCCTGCCATTAGTTTGTAGTTGGTTTTCTATTTATATAACTGATGACTGTGAATTTAGATCGTAGGGATCCAGTAGTAGAAATGATCAGGTCAGGAATTACATATTGGACCATTAAACTACGAATATTTTTTTCTGCATTACACTACATTCATTTACTTTATTATATTTGTACACTGCGCTGCAAAATCTAACCCCCGGGATGTTTGTTACTCTGCTCTTCATAAACAAACTTCAGAATTCCGCACAAACACTCATAAAATGTAAAAGCCAAACTCACAGTGGTACTCACTAATCTTAACTGCAGCCAAACATTCATCTATTCCAGCTGCTGTAAAGTTCACCATAGAGAGCGTTTTGTTTTCTTACAGTATTCCTGCCCATATTTGCAACTTGTATTCCCTGAGGCGGCCCGCATCGTGACAGCGGGAACATTCCCCCTGCAGAGGCTGATGGAAAACAGAGCCAAGCTACTGAAGGCTTTAACGCCATAAATCTACCAGCGTTACATTACAAAAAGGATTAAGTTGGACGGGGACGTGCAAAGATAAGTGGAGGATGGGAGGGAAGAGGATCGAGAGTGAAATGCCATGTAAAAACAGAGTGAGAGAAGGTGTATAAGAGGGGGGGGTGCGAAAGAAAAACAGCAAAGTGAAGAATGCACTCATATGAATATAACTCACAGTTGTGAAGGGGTGGAAGGGTGTGAGCGGGTGTAAGGGGGTGCAGAGAAATTGGAGATGTGTATCAGTGGAGCCTGGGACCTGGCGCAGGCCCAAACCTTCCACTCTGCCTCAGCCTGCCAAAGCCGGGATTCTCTCCACTCAAAGTCCGGGAATTACTCTTTGACAGGAGCAAGAACGCAGCCTGTACTGGGATCTGCCGTGTCACGGCCGCCTGGTGTATCACTTACACAATATCACCATCTGTGTTGTTGCTTAGCTAGTGAGGCCAAAGTGAAACTGAAAAAGAGAGAGAGCTGTCGTGTGCTGGTAAGGGGAAATGAGATGACATTCTGCCGGCCCCACCCAGAGCAAAAGTCAAATGTTTGGTTGGGGGCGCTCGAATTGAAACCCAGAGCGTCACAGACGAAGAGAGAGGCGAACTGGCATTGATGTACCAAGCGACGCCAAGATAACGGAAAGTCTCCGTCTCCGGCTAGTGAAACCGAGATAAATGCGTGACGGGTTGGAGAAGTGTTTACTGAACAGGAAATGAAGTCACTTCCCCTAAATTGGCTGCAGCTTCATCCTCACTTCTACTTTACAATTAAGTCCCCGTCACTAACTGCTCCATCTGATCAACAGAATTTCTGAACCAGGCCTCGCTCTGCCAGGTAGGGGTAAAGACAGCACGCTGGCCTGCGCACTAACAAGGGTGTGGGGGGGATTTGTGTGTTGAATCAGGGCCTATCCGCAGGTAAGCCGGGGGACAGCTGTTGTGACAGGCAGGGAGACAGCTCTGTAATTACCAGTGGGAGGAACCAGATTCCAGCAACAGGCTAAATACCTGCCTCCTTTATATATATACGCTGGGCTCCACCCTCCCACAGCCCACTCGTCAATGTCTAGTTTCCCCCACCACGCCGTCCTGACACCCCCTTGCCACTCTTCTTCATTTACTCTAGGATATAACGAATACTTGGTGAACTAACTGCCCCGCCGAGTGGGGCGCAAAGTGGGCGCTTTCCAAACGGGGTGGGGGGGGGAGTGTTCTCTCTGTTAACGAGCACAATTGGGAGAGGTGAACTTGTGTGGGCCTTCTACGGGGGGATGTGACTGATAATTAACCAAAGGGAATCCAGCCTAATCCGCCACGCAATTACCACGACGGAGGCTAAAACTATTAAGTTCTAAAACGCACACATATATGCATCCCTGTAGGCCGTTTAGGGGAATCAGGAAAGTGTGAGTCGTCCACTGAGAAAGAACCACAAATTGAGGTGACGAATAGGATTTGTTAATGAATGTATAAAAAAGAAAAACTTTTTTTAAATGGCTTTGCTCACACACAGTCGTCTGTCTTTAACTCACAGAAGCTGGATTGTCGCCTACACCCTCCTGTGTGTGTGTGTTTTTTAAAATAATTGCAAAACACTTCTCGCTGGGCCTGCACACGTCCACTCGCACACTTGGCTCTCCCAGTGTGTTTTTTAAGGAGCCGTGCCGAGGGTTAGGACGGTGGATGGCTGTTCTCTGGCATTCCACAGAGGTAGGAAACACATGCTCCCCATGGGCACCGCTTGCACCGGACCTGAGTCACTCGAGATCTCAGTGGCCATCGGCCTTGCCTTCCTTCCTGCCAAGCTGCCCCGTCACAAACACGCTGCAAACACACTGATAATAAGCTCAGGAAACAGAGGAGAGAGAGAGAGAGAGAGAGAGAGAGAGACTGGTAATCATGGGCGGAGAGATATGGGAATGAAGTGGAAAATGGTCAGGGAGAAGGAGATATGATGGAGGACAAGTGACAGGATAAGCAAAGGAGAACCCGATGCTCAAATTACAGGAAACCCCCAATCCCTGAGGGAGGGAGAGAGAGAGAGAGAGAGAGAGAGAGAGAGAGAGAGAGAGAG
>NW_022280059.1:1626470-1629733 GCF_004355925.1 Anarrhichthys ocellatus
GGGGGGGGGGGGGGTTCCATCTAAGCAGAACAAAACTCAAGCCCCTTCATTTTTTAAAGTTCCTTTCTTCTCCGTTTGGTCTGCACACTCCTGAGCACGGTCCATCCACTCAAGTCTTCCTTTTGAAGTGGTGGATAAAAGAGGGATAGTGTGAATGCCTGCCTGATAGGGTGAGGAGTATAGACATGTAGAGAACAATGGAGCAAAGAAAAAAAAGGCTGTTTATCATCACAGTTTGGGAGTCATTGCTTGATTACAGCCAAATACCATTTGGCTGACCAAACAGCGCATGTGAGCTAGCCAAACAAACAGCGCTAATAAAGCAGTAAAAATGCCACAGATAGCAGGAAAGGCAACACGGAGCGTCGGATCAGATGCAACACACGGCCCTGCTAACTGGTAGCGCCTGTGATCTCTGAACTCCTGAAGATGTTGGGTGGAGATCAGATGGAGGTACACATGTTGGAGAGAATTTATGGACGAGACCGGAGCTGACCCCAGCCCACGGGGTGCTGATTAATTTGGGCTGTAGCCGCTAAATCTGTTTATGCTAGCACCTGCATTACGGTTTAAATATATGCAGAATTGCAACCCAGTAGCCACCAATGTTTGAATGTTTGCATTGAATGTTTCTGCAAACCACTGGATGCGTTGAATGACGGGGTTTTCTGAACCAAAAAAAAAACATTTCTACACATTTCATAACAGCCTTGTTTTGCGCTAGCAGAAACACACAATGCCACGTGGTTAACGTTGTGAGATGGTTGTTTAGGTGTAGGCACTACTTACGAAAAAAGATCATGGTTTGTGTTAAAATAATAACGTAACGTAACAACCGTAACAACATTACCTAACATAAGCAACAAGTGTAACAGCGTTACGTAACAAGCGGAACGTCAACGTTTTGTTTTGGTTTCGCACGGGACAGCAACAGCGGTCTACTGGGTAAAAGTCCTGTGTTTGACCAAATCCCCAGCCCTCCAATCCGCCCTCAGTGGACTCTTTTTTGTTACTTGTTATTACTGGTTATTCATACCGAGTAACTTTCAATAACGGTCACTCGATATATTCTACATCTCTTGTTCTGCGAGTCGCAAGAACGTACAATGCCAAAAAACTTTCCTGCCAACTGAGCTGTGAGTCGTTGTAGGCCAACGAAATGTCAATGTGAAATATCGGCTTTGAGCGACAAAATGCCTCAGACGGTCTTTTGGTTTGATTTGCCATTATTAATGTAAGATCTGAAGAACAACCATTTTTGAAAATGGAAACGATCTTCTCCAGGATCGTTGCTTCCATGTGTGTGTTTCTTAAGAAGTACCTGTAAATGTAGGGGCATAAATCACAGCCGTTCTAGTACTTGACATTCTTAGTGCTGCAGTTAAGCCATCAGCAGTTCCCACCCATTCTTGACAATGACATGTGATGACTGATGTATCTGGTACTCACCGGTCATGTTGAACTTGTGCAGCACCTTGGCGAAGTACTCCTCCTCCTCCTGCTCCGTGGAGATGTCCGTATGGACCTCGGTCTGCTGCTCCTTCAGCATCTCCTTGGTGCTGTTGTAGAGGGACAGCAGGGTGGTCGGGATCTCCTCCTCGTCTCCCGCCTGGTCTGCCTCGGGCTCTTTCGGCAAGCGCAGTTTGCTGAGGATCTGGCTCCTGATGGCCTCGATGCGCTTCTTCTTCACCATCTCCAGGTCCAGCGTCTTACACGTGGACATGCCGCTCACGTTGCCCACCGCGTACACAGCCACGAGCGCCAGGAACGCAAGCTTCATGGTGGCGACCGTTTGCACGCTTTGGTTCTCAGCGAATCCTCCCTCACCTTTTCTCTCGCCTGCTTAGAGAGCGGTGAATCACTCGGTGGGTAGGTGTGAGTGACGCGAGGTGTTTACACACCAGCAGAACAAATAAAGCAGTGTGGAGAGCCCGCAAAGTTCTGGACTACTGGTGCCACCGCTGTCGCTGTAAAAAAACAAAACACTTGCGTCTTCTTTGAGGGGATGGATGGAGAGAATCTCCCAGTGGGCGGACAGACGTCTAGTGACGAGCCAGCCCTCTGACTCAGCCACACAGGTAACGCAATGACGTCCCAGACGCTGAAATGAAGCCTGGAGCGGAGCTGTCAAATGCTATGAGAGCGCCAGCCCAGCCAAACGTGCACACAGACAGCAACACCCAAAGACTCAGAAGACCCTCAACGAGTCCACAATAATCCACCAACCCTCTGAATCCTGTCTTACTTGAGTATTTTAAACCTCCACGTGTCGGCCCAGTCTCCTCTTTACATGTCCTCAGGGAGCAGCAGAGCGAATGTGAAGGGAGCCGTGTAACACTCGGCAAAATGAACGGTTCTGGCAGAGCTCAACGTACTTAATATCGGAGTCTGACGCGTTTCAGCTGACACTGCTTCCTGTCCTCCTTGACCCACAAGGTTTCTTCACAGAGCACTCAGGGCTGCCCGGCACATGGACGCGATGTCAAGTAGGCCCTCTCTAAATGTCGAGAAGGAAGGGAAAACAGCAACGATGACCTCCTGAGCTTGAAGTGAACAAAAAAACGGTCAATTTTGAAGTTTGATCCGATGACCCCAGGGGCTTAATTAAGCGTCGACCCCGGAGCTGATCAAATATCCTCGGCGCGGGGAACGAAAGTCCAACCCAGTATTTTGGAATCTCACTGACTTACTCTTCACCAGTTCACAAAGCGATGCAGTCAAGCCATCAAGAAATGTCCCCGCAGGACAAAAAAAAACATCTGATAAAGTGGTGTCGCTCTCCCGCTCTGACTACCTCTTTTTTTTTTTAGCAATAACAGCATGTGATCTGTGCACAGCTGCAGTTCACCAGAAAACGCTTTCAACACCTCATGCCTCACACACACACACTCACTCACACACTCACGCAGGGCAGCTGTATCTGTGTCTTCATTCTCAAACACAATAATGTGATATCGGTGTATCAAGTCTGAGCAGCTCAAGCACGCTGTTGCCCGAACACTGTCCTCTTGTAGGGAAAGTTTGACACACCTTCTCTTTAACTGAGCGTACCATCCACAGACACAGCAGCAGCAATCGAGTTCCTCAACACTGTTCTGAGAGTCTATCCATCCATCGGTGTTGCCTCCTTGTATGCCCTGTGCAGCTCCTTCACACCTTCCCCCTTGAGTCTCCTCTGACACGACTCCCCTACTCGCACCTCTATTTAACTCCCCGTCTCTCTCTCTCTCTCTCTCTCTCTCTCTCTCTCTCTCTCTCTCTCT
>NW_022280059.1:1629743-1690436 GCF_004355925.1 Anarrhichthys ocellatus
CTCTCTCTCTCTCTCTCTCTCTCTCTCTCTCTCTCTCTCTCTCTCTCCTGGTGCTTGTCAGAGCTTGCTGGTGACAAAGTGATTTGTGGGAGCTCAGCTAACTTTTCTCTTGCACTCCCTCGCTCTGCCTTTCTCTCTCTCCCTCTAACTCCTCTTTTTTTTTTTTCTGGTTCCTGTTACTCGTCTAATAGAGCGAGGAGCTCTCCGCCCAGGAAATGAGGGTAACGGCCTCAGTGTAAAACATCTGCTGCTCAACAGAGCTCTGCCTGCCTTCTGTCCACACCAGGAAGCCAGGAGCCGAACACCCTGAATGACTGACTTTAGAGGCACCGGCTCCCTAACATTCTCTGGCCTGTCTGCCACTGGCCGACCGTGTCAACAGGCCCTGCATGGCACTGGTGTGCCGCCAACTGACCGCCACATTTACCTGGTGGCTGTGAAGGCGGGCAGGGCTGCCAGGCCCAGGGATCTGAGCCACTTGGGGCTGGCGTGTCTAAAAGTAGAAGGGTGAATTTCAAGGGATGGAGATGCCAACAGGGCTGGACCGTGCGGCGCACTGACATACGTCTGGGTGCCTTTTTTAGAGGTTGGATTGTGTATTTTCAAAAGGAAGTCTAGACTAAAACAACCTGAGGATGGTTGTAATGCTTTTGTTTCTGTCTGAGGGAGGGTTCAACAGGGAAGTACAGATAGTAGATGGACATAGTATTCAGGCTTTGGTATTTTTATTTTCCTTTAGGTTTTGCCCAAAAGTGTTTCCCCTGGTTGTTTATTGTCTTCCATTCACAGCTATGAAGAATGAGCTATACATGAAACACTGGCAACAAACGGTGACATTTAGCAAAGGGAAACTCAAAGCAGAAATCCCCTAAAATACCAACAATGATAACAACAGAACAAGATGATCGCTCAGACAAAGACACCAACAGTGTGTCCCACCGTGCCAACAGCACGGTGTCTCTGATTACCATTAATTATACCAGGGTGAGACTAATACGAGTGAGGCTTTAAACCGTCAACAACTACTACTCTAACTTGTGTGTTGGTCTGTGGGAGCTCTGGTGGGTGCATGCTGCCGCCTGGTGGCCAGAGATGGTGCATTTTGGGGGTTGACTGTCAACTTCAAGCCTGAAATATTTAGTCATCTTTTTCTGATCCACACTTGTGTTCTTTTCTCACAAAATAATTGTCCATTACAAATGTACACAACTATTATAACAGTATTGAGTTAGAGAAAGGTCAATTACACATCTTCCTTCTGTATAATTTTGTCTGAGAGATAAAATAACTATATATATATATATATATATATATATAAATAGGGCTGCTCCCTCTTAGTCCATTAGTTGACTAATCGGTTGATTTGGTCTTAGTCAACCAACATTCCTTAAGTCGTTTTTATGCTTTTTTTTCACGCTGGATGGCATTTTTCCAATAGCACATCTTTGGCAAACACAAGACTTAAAGTGGTGCTTTTGTGTAATTCTTTGTGGAGAAACCAGGCGGCAACCTCTGGTTCTGGTTCTCTGTATTCTCTCCACTAGCCATCAGGGGGCGACTCCTCTGGTTCTAAAAAGATGTCAGATTGTATCGAAGTCTATGAGAAAATGACTACTTCTCACTCGGTCTGTTCCCTCAGTAAATGATTTAGGGGCGGGGCTACCTTATGATTGACAGTTCGCTACCAGAGCCGTATATGGCGTCTCTACCACAGCGTCACTCCTCAGCAGTCCAAATATGGTTGCTATATTTAATATATTCACTGGTTGCAAAAAACCAAGATGGCGACGGCCTCAGCGGTTTTGCTTTGGTTATTAACATAGCTCCTTTAACCAGAGATGCATCTTGGGATAAAAATGAAGGGCCTCTGAGTATTAGACCAAGAGAGTATGATAAAAGAGGAAGCCACTGAACACACACACGAGTTGCAAATAGATAAAGCCCGATTCAAACCCACCTACTGTATTTTCTCTGCTCTCCGGTGGTTTTCTAACGTACCGCAACGGGCCTCTAAAGACAACAACCTATACGTGCCTCACTGACCCCGTTCAACCGACACGCCTCGCCAGTCTGCCATCGGCCATTTCATATCCTGCACCCACAAGGCCCTCGATGCCAGCACCTCAAGGTGTCAAGGTGAGTGTCTCCAGAGCACAACGCGGTCCGCTTTCCCATCATTCGCCGTGAGGCCCTAAATGACATCTCGTGTGATTCTGCAGAGGATCCCATAGAGCTGCGGGAAAGCCCAAAGTCTCTGGGCCAGACGAGCAGAGGGAGGGACACTGGGGGAAAAAATATTCACAGTCAACAGAGAGAACAGAATAGTCTATAAATCATGCAACCACATCAGAGTTGGTCATGTCTGTGGCAGAGTGACACGACGCTGCAGCTTCTTTCAACAGCGGTGTGAGGCGCTCTCTGGAACTTTGTTTTTGATAACGGCTCATATACTAATGGACAAGCGTGTAAAGTACAGAATGTGTTTCAGTGAAAGGGATCTTTTAGTCAAGTAAAAGTGGCAAAAAAACAACATAAAAATACAAAGACTTTCACTAAATGTTCCAGGTAACAGGACTACAGGGATCAGAGGCTCAAAAGCAAAAGTCAACCTAGCAACTTGGACGAACTTGCAGGGAAACGGTGGAAATAGAGCGGTTAAATACCACAGGGCTGACGAGGGTGGAAACAGGTGTGTAGGTGGGTGGGGCAGTCAGGTGATGGGGAAAAGAAGGAAAGTCTGAGGGCATCTTGTGGATGAATGGAAAATGGTAATAAAGGGGCCTGAGGAACAGGGGATGTAGCTGGAGGAGGAGGAGGAGGAAGAGGAAAAGAAGGAGGAGGAGGAGGAGGAGGAAGAGGAGGGACTGAGGGACAGACAGACGGTGACAAAATTAAAGACCTGCATTTAAAATCATACTCAAGTAAAAGTACAGAGGTGTCATCAGCGAAATGTACGTAAATCATTAAGATTTCAGTCCTGGTTCAGTTAGCATTTCTGTTTGAGTGAAAAGAGTTTAACAGTCTGGGGGTCTTGGTCTGCGGTTTTTTAGAAATGTCTACATATAGTTCCATTTTGTTGTGTGTAAATGACGGAGAAAAACTGTAATACAGTATTTCTTTTTCTGGGAATGTCACTAGACACCCAGTTTATAATACTGTAAATAAATGAATTTCGCAATACTTCCATCAATGGGCCATAGGCTCAATCCCCACTGTGTGACCTCCTTCAGCGATAGATAGTGATTGAATGTACATTTATTTAAATGAATATATTCAGAGATTGCCACTTTAAGTACCAAAAGCAAAAGTACTCATAATCCACAGACTTGTGAGCCATGATGAAACTTATATATCTTGAGTAACCAGTTCATGGTTTCTGGAAGAGACTTTGCTGTTGAGGTTTTCAAATGTATTCTTTTACACTTTAAGCACCACAAGCCGTTAAGCTGGAGAGAGTGCAGACACATCTCTACGGCCGATATCTCCAAGACGTGGCAACTTACACCAAAACATTCTAGCTAAATATACAGCACGACAGATAAGAGGAAAACATTTTTGGGGGGTGAACTGTCCCTTTAACGACCGTCCACCTCTCCTATTGGCCCGTCTGAGCCAGCAGTCTCCTTGGTTAAAACGAGCGTGCATCCACGCGCGCGTTGTAAACTCACGTAGCCAGCTCTGTGAATTGGCTCTATATCGGTTACCTGTTGCTCTTTTTCTTGCGCAGTGTCAAACGTCCTAATGAGTCCTTATTATCTCTGTGTTCATGAATAAATGAGACGTCGTGTCGATACGAAAACGAGGACTCGAGAGTGAGACAGTGGACTGACCGTCTGTGTGTCGACGCGAGATAACAACCAGAGAGGGTTACCAAGGGGACGACGCACCGGGACGAGACGGAGAGAGACCGCCTCTCACTACTGAGCTACTGTATTTCATACTCACGCTAGGCATTGACGCCCAGAGGACATGTAAGCTATAGCTTTGCGGACTTTCGATGGACTCCCCCGCAGACTCGCTGCTGACCTGTCGATGAGGAGACCCGTTCACATTCTGCTGCGCAGGTGAGTGCGCCTCTCGCGCTGGTTGCGACACTTACAACTTGGCGTGAATTGGTTTTGTCAACACACATCCTCTGAATGTCCCTCAAATAGAAATACATTTGACCAGGTTTGTAGGAAAACTGCAAACCCCAAAGGAAATAGACATGCGCACTTAATGCCATTTTATTTCGGGGATTCCATTCGATTTTGGTGAAGTGCCGAGCGTGCTTTTCTCTCTTGACAGGTGACAGCCGCTAACTGCCGATGGAGAAATATGAAAAGCTGGCCAAAATCGGCGAGGGTTCGTACGGCGTGGTGTTCAAGTGCAGACACAGGGACACGGGCCAGATAGTGGCCATCAAGAAGTTTGTGGAGTCTGAAGACGACCCCGTCATCAAGAAGATTGCATTGAGAGAAATACGCATGCTGAAGGTGAGAACAGAGCATCAGCCCCGCAGTATCAAGTTGGGCCCACATCTAACACCGCGGAGTGGGCACTGTGCACGCTCACAGGTGCGCATGCACGCAGCAAGGCCGTGTGATCTTTTGTTACACTGTGAGGTCATGCAAGTGTAATTAGCCTACACACAATAGACAGGGCAGCTTTAAAGAGCTTGACAAACATTTACGTTTTTGGAAAACAAACTTTTAAAAAGACAGAATAAAACTAAGTGTAAACATGTATACAATGTGTGGAAGAAAATCTGAAGACAAACAAAAATAACAGCCATAAAGACAGCATTAGGATGCATGCTTTAGATCCTCTATAGGTTGAATTAAGTATTTCGTCCAACATTTTGTGCTGGTCGAGCGCTAAAAACCGTGTCCACGGTGTCTGTCGGTCCCGCAGCAGCTGAAACACGTGAACCTGGTCAACCTGCTGGAGGTCTTCAGGAGGAAAAGACGGCTCCACTTGGTGTTCGAGTTCTGCGAGCAGACGGTCCTCAATGAGCTGGACAAACACCCTCGAGGGTAAGTCTGGGGAAACGCAGCCGTGGCGTGTCCGTGAGTTGTGGGAGATGCTGAAGGGCCACAAATGTAGACAACTGAAGACATTCCTTCTCTCTCCTCCAGAAGCGTATCTGTTATCTATTTCGCTGGTACCTCTTTTCAAAATTCATGACAAGATTGCAGTGGTGGAATTTACATTTCCTCATAATGTAAAAACACTTTTGAGGCACTTTAGTCAAGTACTTTCCTTTTATGCTACCTTGTACTTCACTACATCTTAAATTGTACGTTTTACTCCATAGTTGAGAGTGAGGTACAAGTTACTTCTCAGACACAACGACACAAATATACTTTAGTAACTTTTTATATGTTGGTTACATTTGACTGATAATACTTCCTTTTACTTAAAGTCACAGTGTGTAGGATTTAGTGCCATTTAGCGGCGAGGTTGCAGATTGCAACCAACTGAATACCCCTCCGCTCACTCCCCCCGCGGTATCGTGAGCCGCCGAGTTCAAAACCTCGGTGACGGCGTTGGCCTCGCTCAGAGGTCATCCTCGCTGTAATAACACTACTTTAAGAGCAAAATGGTTCTTTTCTCTCCATTCTTTGAGCACTCCTCAGACACATCTAAAGTCACAAGATCAGATTTGTACTTTTTGACATCTGATGTCACACAGTGCTCACGCCCAGGCCACAATGGCCAGTTGCTATCGGACCATTTCCCCCACAAGGCTGTGCAGCAGAAACTCTAGCTGCTCCAGAAAACAAAGGCGCTGTTGCCGTTAGAGACGGGCCTAAGGTTACCCGGGGTGACACGAGGTGCTGTGTAAAGCACCACTTCTGTTTTTAGTTTTTTAAATAATAGACGAGGAAAAGAAGTCTAGCAGAAGGTTTTAGTTGAGTTCCTCTTACGACGATCAATAATCCTTTGTGTGTCGTCCTCTGCAGGGTCCAGGAGGCTCAGCTGAAAAGCATCGTGTGGCAGACTCTGCAAGCTGTTAGCTTTTGCCACAAGCACAATGTCAGCACATTTTTAATATGGATCTTTGTTTCATGTTTTTTTATCTGAAAGGATACATTTGGAGTTTCCAAGACTGGATTAGAACTTTTCTTTCTTTCCGTATGAACAGTGCATTGAACACATTGTTTCTGCTCTCTCTCTCCATGCTGGTTAGACAGTCACACATTCACAGTGGGACAAGTCTTTAAAAGCTAGGGGACAAAGTCCACAGCCTCACAGAAGAAGGCACTTTGTTTTTAATTCACAGAATGCGAAAAAATGACGACTGTATTTTGTCCACGAATGACTACAGCAACAAAATGTACTTTGTGTACATCCGATTATTGTTTTAAGAAGTTTTACTGTTGACTATTTTATTTTTCCCCAAACATTATACAGTATCTATATATATCTATGTATATATTGCTCTACTACTCTGCTTAACTTTATTGCTACATTTACCTACATGAGGACTTTGTATCTGTATCATTGCGTTACATATACCATATCAAGTTGTTATTATTATTATTATTAATTACTTAACCAGGTCAACATTTATATTTTAAAGTAGGTAACTTGCTGACTGTGGCTGCTCACAGCATTATTTCGATCATGTTTTTTGTGTGATAGCAGTTTGCCATTTCCCCAGAATCTTTCAAAAGATCGTGCAATCTTAGACAGATAGAATTTATGTCGAACATGTGACAAATGTTATGAAAACTAACAAGTAGAACCAATGAAATGAACAGTAAACATATACAGCAAATAAGAAAACCAACCAATAACAACAACAGCAGTAAGCATCACGGTCCTAAGAGAGACGAGGCCCGTTTCCTCATTCTCTCAAAAAACATGTTCATCCATCCTCTAGAAAAATGTATTCACACCTCGTTTCATTTCTCCATCGAAACCATTTCATAGATTCACCCCACAAATTGACGTACCCATGCAATATAAGCATCTCTCTCTCTCTCTCTCTCTCTCTCTCTCTCTAAGAGATTGTGTATCACGTTGCCTAAATCCTTGATGCCGAGCGTTTGTGTTGCAGTGCATCCACCGTGATGTAAAGCCAGAGAACATCCTCCTCACCAAAACCGGAGTCATCAAGCTCTGCGACTTCGGCTTTGCCCGCATTCTGAGTAGGTCAATCCAGAGAGCCAGTGCATTTAGTGTTAATCTCTAATGATTTATTCAACATGGGACCCGAACGGGCTCCTGTCGATGGCCTCCTCACTTTCAATGTTATAAAGAAGGCATTGCACAGGTGGGCCGCTCTGCCAGTTAGCGTGTCTCTGTTTACCCTTCCTGCCTTGGGTTTCGGGTGTTATGTTTCCATACATTAACATGTAGTCGTTGTAATCCCTTCCTCTACGACGCTCGTGTTATTTGGTGTTCAATATGTGACGTCTAAGTGCATGTGCGTGTCCCTACAAGTTATCTCCGTCTGCACACTCAGCAGGACCAGAAGATGACTACACGGACTACGTGGCGACCCGCTGGTACCGGGCCCCTGAGCTGCTGGTGGGGGATACTCAGTATGGGCCCCCTGTGGACGTTTGGGCCCTGGGCTGTGTCTTCGCCGAGCTGCTCCACGGGAATCCACTGTGGCCCGGGAAGTCCGACGTTGACCAGCTCTACCTCATCCGAAAAACTCTAGGTACACCGAGGGGCCACAGTATACCGATCGCATATGACGTTGCTCTCTTAAAAGGTCTCTTTGGTCCTTTTCAACCTGGATTTATGGACTGGGATATTTTTCCCATGTTTTTGCGTCACAGGGACTAACGGGAACAATGATTTTTGACATTGGTCCAGTATCGAAGGAGAATGCTGCAGCCGCTAAACAGGCTGCAATGTAATCGCTCAGGACAACTCCTCACTGTCAATGTAGTCAATAAAAGTGCTCGTTTTTGCCACTGACGAGCTCAGATTATTATTAGAAGTGTCTTCCAACATTATGGAAAGAACCCCACAGAGAAATGAAACTGTTTTTTTTGGTTTTCTCTCGATATAGTTTGTTGGTTAATCTGCATCTGGCTCTGAGAGGTCTCGTTCTGAAATCTCACGTTGCTTCCACATGGTGGAAATCAGCCAATTATTCAGCCACGACATTGAAAATCTTCTAGATAACACTAAGCTACGCTTTCTGTACTTCAACACAACAAAATCCGACAACACCGACGCTCCTCTTTCCGACTCTCACTCACATTTCCACCGTTTTTCACATGACACAATAACAAACAGACCGGATCAAGCAAAAGGTAAAGAGAAAAAAATATATTTTTCCTTGACGGTGAGGAGTGGCCCCGAGCAATTACATTGCAGCTGCAGCGTTCAAAACTAGACCAGTTTAAAAATTGTCCCCATTACTCATTTACAAAAACAGAAACATGGAAAATAGGGTCCAGTTCCCACAATCGGCAGATGGATTTAATAGTTCATTTTTTTAAAATCATAAAATACCATATCTTCTATCTCAGTCTTGTGGTTGGTTTGCTTTGCTTTCCCACCATAAAGAAACTGCACCAGTAAGCTTGAAAGCAGACTTTTCAAGCGACCTCGGTGCGGTCGTTTGACCATTAACAGCTTTCACACCAGTCTAACTAAAACCAAACGGGCACATGCTCCAGAGTTCCAGTGAACTGAATCAAACAGGTTAGGTGTGAAAGCAACCGTAAGAAACGTTCACTGAACAGGAACCTTGGACTTCCTATTTCCTTTCCCAATTGCTCTTGTGGGTTTGTTGAACCAGTATAGAAAGCAGGCCCTGCCCCTTTATTGTTAAGGAGATAGTTAGATGTTATATATACATTTACATGAGGTTTCTTTTGAGTCTTAAGGTTTGCGAACCGTTTACCGCACGCGCGCACACACACACACACACACACACACACACACTCTGATTGTAATGATCTCCTCTCTGACCTCAGGTGACCTGATCCCTCGTCACCAGCAGGTGTTCCGCTCCAACGTGTTCTTCAGTGGAGTCAGTATTCCTGAACCCGACACGACGGTACGAATCCGGCTGCCACATGTTCTCAACAGAGAGGCGATGAAGTGTGGTTGTATGTTCTTACTTCACATTTATTTTTTTGCTCTCAGGAGCCCTTGGAAAAGCGCTTCCATGGTGTGTCTCCTCACGCCCTCCATGTTATGAAGGTATGTTATGTTTATGAGTGACAGAGCCTGGCTTATATACCGGCATTGCCGATGACTCCGTGTAAATCTATGCGTCTTCCTGTGAGCAGTCATGCCTGGTGATGGACCCCGCGCTCCGGCTGTCCTGTGAAGAGCTGCTGGAGCTGCCGTACTTCCAGGAGGAAGCAGCCAACTGGGGCCGCGAGAGCGAGCGGCCGGGACGACGACACGACAGGGGCTCCCGACGCAGGCAGCCGGGGGTAAGCACGGAAAAAACGCGGGAACTCGTTGGTGGAAGAAACCGTCCCGTGACTCCCAAACGTACACGCTGTGCACGCTGCTACAGCCACCCTTTTTACCGCCAGGCATCCTGATAAAGCGTCATCTCACCCAGTTTCTCTCCCTCTCTTCCCCTTTCCTCCCTCTAGGCTCAGTACCTTCCTCAGTTACCAAACAGCAACATCTCACCAGCACCGGATGTTAAGAAACAGGTGAAGCATAAATATCACCTGCCCAACATTTAGCAAAGCCGAGAGAGAGAGAGGGAGATGGACTTGTGCTATGTTTTGAGCAATTATTTGAATAATATCCTTGGTGTGACGGTGAAAAAGTGTATTTTCACTTTCATTTGACTTTCAGATTTGTCATTTGTTATCGCTTAATATTCTTTACACAACAAACAATAGTTTACAGTTGCAATTAGGCAACACACTTATAGTAAGTGTCGGGTTTTCCTGTCTTTAAAAATGATATTAAACAGCTCATGAAAGTCACAACTGTGCCGTCATCACTCGGACAAAAGTACTATTTGTTTTGTTTTGTTTGTGGCGCAGTAAATGACAACAAATGATCAGGTTTATATCGGCTACAAATATATACTACATGTTAGGATTAATCCATTTAACAAGATGCTCAGTCAACACCAATTCACTTTATAATAATGTTTATTTCCTGATACATTTTATTTATAAAAAATACAGAGTGAATAAAAGCATTTGTTAGCTCATGGTTAAAGTACACACGTACATTTGTGTTAGAAAAAACATTAAAAAAGTACCGACTACATAACACAGTTCCACATATAATGCTGTGTACCGGATGTGTTAGTTCCTGGGTCTTATCAGCGTTTAATAAAACCTGCCATGATAGTTATCGGAGCCTCAGTGTTTGACAACGACCCCCCACTTATGACATCGTCCATCCCACTGTTGCTCTGACACAAGCCAGAGATACGCTGGAATATGCATCAACACACCGACAGGCTGACGCCGCGGTCAGTCACCGGATGACCGATGTGGACGAAACATCCAGTATTTATTGTTTATCAATTTGTAAACTAATTATTTTTAGGTTTTTATAATGCGATTCATAATTTTTTTCCCGCAAAAGCAACCTAGCAAAGAGTGAGAAAACCTAATAAAGAAAAGGCCCAAATCAACTCTTTAAATCAACACCAGAAGAGGCACTTTGGAAGATCTCAAGATGTGTCAACACAGTGATAACTGTTGAACAAGTGCCCTCTTGTGGCAAAATGTGCCACATGTCCGAGGAACAGAGTGCAAAGTGGACTTTACTGCAGCAATGTGGTGCGAGTTGAGTGCATCTCTGAACAATCTGCTCCTTGGGATCATTTTAGATTATTACTAATCTTTATGTGCACTGTGTATTCTGACGGCGTCCAGCAAAAGAGAAACACCACTGTGACATAAAATCTTTGGTATACATTTTTTTTTTAACATTTAGTAAAAGCTTTAATCCTCGGTTGAAGCTAAAACATTTGAGATTATTAACGGAGAATCTTGAGAAGATGACAAAGATGTTCATAATTTTGGAATAATATTATGACGCTACAATACAAGCACTGGACATGTTGACAGAATATGTGTAAACATGATGTGAGCAGGCAAGTATAGATTAGGTTAACTCGTTCAACAAGGCACCGTCTTAAATGTTACCCTCAAAATATTTATTGGCAAGAGCCCAGGAAACTCACATGACAAAAATAATAATAATTCCTGTTTTTTTTTTTTTGCTTTGGCACCACTGAAACCACTCTGTGCAGGGGGAGTTCAATCTAAAGACCATTGAACTCAGCATTTATCGGCTGTGTACATGGCAAACCTCAGAGTTACAGGACAGAGAACTCATATCAAAATACCATTAGCGCCGGGGAGTCGCGATGATCTCGTACCTGCGAGGCAGGTTGGCGAAGCTGCTGTATTCGGGGCTCAGATCCACACTGTTGGGTCCTCCGGGGCAAGAGAAGGTGAAGCGCTGCAGGAGTGACGCCAGGAAGAGGAAGAGCTCCATGCGAGCCAGGGACTCTCCGACACAAGCCCTCTTTCCTGAGAAAGAAACCGGTGAGAATAAGAATACGAGATCAATGGAAGACGATGGCCTGCGGACTGGTTTGTTCTCTCGATGACATCAGAGCTCAGAAAAGTGCGGCCATATTCTCTGAGAGTCTTAAAAAAAAAATAAAAAAGGACATTTGCTTAATAATTTACCTGCAGAGAATGGCATGAAAGCAGGGTTTTGCTTAAAGTTGCCTTTCTGTTCCAGGAAGTGCTGCGGGTTGAAGGACCAAGGGGTCTCCCACTGTTTCTCCTCTTTCAGCACAGAGTGCAACAAGGGGATGATGAACGTAGCCTGTTGAGACGAGACAGTCGTTTTAATATCATCTGGAAAAAACGTCGACAACACTTTATGTGACGACATCGGGATACCTTGGGAATTGTGTAACCCCTGAACGAGATGTCCTGGAGGGCGTAGTGGGGGATGTTCATGGGGACGATATCCATGAGACGCTGGATTTCATGGAGGACTGCGTCCGTAAAGGGGAGGGACTTCTTGTCCTCCATGTAAGGACAACGCTGCCGTCCAATCACAGTGTCGATCTCTTGCTGCATGTTCTCTTCAGAATGAGGGAGACACAGCTATTTAACCGCTGCTGAAACAGTTAAGTCGATTCACTGACTGGCAAATAGAGTGAAGTACAATGAATGGAGAGGAGGTGGAAAATGCTCAGCTTCATCAGCATTACATGCAACCGGTGACGATCTTGTAAAGTTGAGAGATGTGTTTAAACTAAATATTCCATGTAAAAGTAATTAGGCTTGTAGAATCTGCACACTGACTTCTACCTTTTTACACAGGTTTCTGGGACCTACCCTGTATTTTGGGGTACTTGATCAGCACATTCAGTGCAAATCTGAGAGTGGAGCTGGTGGTTTCGGTTCCTGCCAGGTAGAGATTCAGCACCGTTGCCACCAGGTTGTTATAGTGGAACTCGCTTGTGGGAATGTCTTTCTCCTAAAGAAACGAAACAAGAGCCCTTTTTTTTTTTTACTGATACAAAAACACCTGCTGCAGGATCACAGTTCGAGATGTTCAGATGCACTGGAGGGAGCTCAGCTGTGCACCTAGCGGTCTGAGGTGCTCAGTATTTGCAGAACCATCTGTTGTTAGAGGGACTATGTGCTTTTGCATCAGTGAATACGTAAGTGTAACTAGTCAGCATGCTTAACATGTCCACTTTAAATGAAACTAACTCTCAGTTCACATTTTTCCACTTGATGAACCGAGTTGGGTCATACCTGATTGAGTCGAGTGAGGAAGCAGTCGATGTAGTCTCTGGGTGATCCGGGCTCCAGTGTGTCCTGGTGCTCCTGGATCTTTTTGATTATGAACTCCTTCAGCTTTTCAATTCTGGCGAAAACTTTGTGGTGTCGACCCGGCAGCCGCTCCATCAACCGAGGGAAGATATTGTAGAGCTGGGAAGGGAGAGAAATCCTATGAATGGCGTGTTTCACAACCAGCCTGCATCTTTCTCTGAAAAAAGACAAACTGAAAATATATAATCACTTTTTTTTTTTTTTTTAATGAATATTTGAACGCAGTCTAGCTTTTACCGTGGCCAAGAGACTGCAAAAATTAGAATAAAAAAACAAATTAAGCAAACATCATCACCACTTTAACATACACAAAACACAGACGTTTCCAGGGCACACTAAAAACTAATCACAACAAAAAAGGATTCATGGCCAGTATATCAATAACATCTTAACCATGCAATCAAAATGATAAAAACCGAAATAAGAATAGTTAGGTCCTTTTCCATCAGGTAGGATGTTCCACTGATTTATGGTTTATACAGAAAAAGCTGATAGCCCAAATCACCTTATAGTACACTTATATAGATGATATTCTTGAGGGTCTAAAATAATCTGACTGAGCGAGTATACAAAAAGACGCGTAGTTAGGGAGGGGAAACCCCCCCCCCCCTCTTACCTGACCAAAGGGACTGCTGCTGAACCTCAGGGTCTCATTGATTATCTGCAGGAGGGACAGGAAGTGCTGGTCGTCGTAGCTGAAGCGTTGGCCGAACACCAAGCAGCAGATCACGTTGGACACGGTGCAGCTCATGAAGTAGGTGGGATCGAAAGGTGTAGCTGGAGGAAAAAATGAAAAAAATAAAAGTAGAGATGGGGACTTGGTCTTAAGTCTCACACACATGGTGACTTGAGACTTGTGAGCATCTCTAGGTTTGAAAGGCTGGAGAAATGTGTTCATTGATGGTCGCTGTCATTAGTTGGAGACCCAGTGGAATTATACAATATGGTAGAACTCTAACTGTTTGTCTATATCCATTTTTAGGGGAAAAATACAGTTATTTACTGAAAAGGAACGTTTTCATTGTGCGTGTTCCTTTTTCATATTGCATTGCAATAGCCCGTTTAAAGGGATCACATACCAAAGAATGAGTAGATAGAGGAGTGAGGATAACAGTAGCCTGCATGCTATGAACACCTTCGGTATAGCTGCGATATGTTGGAAGCTGAACGGATGGCATGCATCGACTTGGACTCGCGAAAGATGACTTGTGAGCTTCTCTGGTACTCAGAAAACTTTCTGCCTGACTGATAAAAAAAGCCAGCACCACTTGGACTATTCTGTCCTTCATCTGCTCCATCTTCAGCTTTGCATTTTGGGTTTGTAGTTATGACCCTGCGTTGTGTATGACTGATGAGAAATACACAATCGGAGCAAACATACAAGGCAAAACACATGCATACCTTTGGTGTCATCTATGCGGGCCAACAGGTGTGTACTCTCCTCCTGGATCCACTCTTCCATCCCCTTGCGTCCCATCCCGAAGTCTCTCAGCGTCATCAGGGTGAAGCGCCGCAACTGCCGCCAGCGCTCTCCGTTGCTGATCGCCAAGCCTTTGAAGATGCAGAAACGGTAGTTGGAAGAACCTCACAATGAGTCAGAAGCTACAAACACAAGCTATAACATATGAAAGAAACTAAAGAATTATCGCTTCTTACAGCGGACTGAAACCAAACTCAAACTCCAAAAAAAAAAAAAAAATAGACTCAGAAAAGCCACTGGGAAATTCAGATAAAAACATTATTGTTAGATGTGGATACAAGAGAAGAGAGACTTAAAACTTTGGGCCAGAGGAAACCAGAAACACAAGGATTGCTGCCTGGTGTTAAGGACACAGTATGTTGTACTCAAACATAGTTCTATGGTACATATCATGACAAATTTCCCATAGTACCATAGCCACTGGTAACCCTCATTAAGAAAGGAATAGGTCCTCTGCCAGTGAAGTCATCTGCCTGGTCCACCAGTGCCTCCTTCACAGCGTCATACCCCACCAGGACCACAGCGCGCTGAGAGCCCAGGTACACAGTCATCACGGGGCCATAGCTTTTACTGAGCTGGGGAGCAATAAGCATGCATTTGAGTCTTGTACAGACATGCAAGGAACAAATGAAAGTCAACATACCCGGCGCACTGCAGAGAACAAAACAGAAGCCCTGGGACTCCCAATCACAAAACCACATCCATAATATAAAACAACAAACATGTAGATCTGCAAAAGTAGAGGTAAAGCATGAAATGTCTCATGATTAAACCGTCCAGAACACTATCCATCTACCGAGCATCAGTGATATTGGTGACAAGAGGTGCTTGCTGCTGCATATATTATATATATATATATATGATTTATCTATTTGATTTTTTTCTTATATAGCAAAATGGGACTACAAACTGCATTTTGTTGAACAATGACAATAATTAATAATAAAAAGCTCAGCAATGGAAATAAAAGTACGTCATGGGGACAGGACTGTTGCTTCATAACTATTTATGTATAACTCCAGCGAGAATATATGATCACAGACTGGGAAACCAATAAGTTGTCGACTTCTCATTCTCACCTTCAGCATAGTTTTGAACGGAGCTCTTTTGTCCAGCTGGAGCAGGTTTCCTATGATCGGTAGACCGGACGGTCCTGGAGGTAAACAAACGCGTCTACGGCTCCGCAGTCTGAACAGCCAAAGCAAAGCAGTGATGAGCCCCGCTAAAAGCAACGTGACAGACCACTCCATACCGGTGCTAGTCTGTCCTCTGCGGTGCACTAAAGGTCTTTAGAGTACAGAAATACATGCAGGTGTCAGAGCTGCTGGTCGGACGGTCAAACTTTAGCCGAGTTTGCGGGTTGATCTGCGTAAACAGGAAGAGAAACAGAGTTACATGGAGTAACCCCCGTTCTATGAGTGGGTGCACAGCGCTCCCTTTGCTGCTGGTTCGGTCCGGGGCGGATCAGATCAGGGGACTACCAAGAGTGCTGATCTCCATTACTATTAATTAATAAAAGACAAAGAAATATTTTTTTCTTGTTCTATTTAATCAATTGTTTCAAATATTTCAGTTTGGTCCTACCATTTTATGACTTGGTATGTTTATGTTTTTTTAAAGAAAAATGTGCAATTACATTTATATAGAATATTACATTTAAATATACGATTTCAGAAAACTTGTAATACAAAAAATGATTTACTCATTATGAGTAATTAACTAGGGAAGTTTCATATTCATATTTGTTAGTTATGTTTTTTTATCCTATTCACCTGTCGTGCCCTCAAAATGTATGCATTTTACAAAACATATCTTAAAGGCTGGTTTCTCTAAATTAGTTTTTTCTGAGCCAGAAATCTCCACTTCAGTAGCTCTTACGTACACCAAACTTTCCAGTTTCATTCCTATTCTGAAGGTTTTTACAGAGGGGTGTGTTCATGTGTCAGTCTTGGCTGAATTACAACACATTATTCTTAAAAACATGGTAAAAAGGATTTTTTTATGGCGGTATTCTCTGGTTTATTGCGTGATAAAAAGAGATATCCAAGATTCCCTCTGTAAAAACCTTTGACTCTAAAATGTCAACAAAATGAGACAAGAATTTAGAACCAAGCTTTATCCAATGTTCAAATTTCTAAGGATTTTGTGTTTGAAAATATGTTTTCTCTTTCAAGGAGTGTTTCAATGTTATGACTTTATTTTAAAGGCAGAGCTTTTGGCAAGTTTTTAACAGAGACGATACATTCGATGTCTTCAAGACACAAGTGAGTAAATTACCTCGTTGGTTCTTTCACAGCAGGAAGTGATTCAGTGCCATTTGTATGTATATATGTATTTGTTTGTATGTACTTTTATAGTAGTAATGTAGCAATACATTTTAATAGCAGTAGAAAGCGTGTTCACAAGTAACACAGGAACAAAGAGTTGATTAAAATACATTAAAGACTGAGTATGGGGGACTCAGGGTGCTTCAAGCGATGATCGACGGCCCAGGGGGAGCACCTCGTCTCACCGCGGCGTGGCGATGATCTGGTACGTGCGGGGCAGATTGGCAAAGCTGCTGTACTCTGCAACAAGGTTTATACTGTCAGGGCCTCCGGCGCAGGAAAAGGTGAAATTCTGCAGCATCGACACCAGGAAGATGAAAAGCTCCATACGAGCCAGAGACTCTCCAACACAGGCTCTCTTCCCTGTGAAGGGACACAATCACAAACATTATTAGAAATATATTACTGCTCGTGAAAGTGAAGGGGCAATGAGCACGATATTTAACACAAAATGTACCCGTTAGTCATGGGCAAACCGCGCTCGCAAGCAAAACTCTTAACGTAAAGCACAGAGCCATACAGGGTTGTTCATGATTTATTAGCTGAAGACCGTGTTTTACCTGCAGCGAAAGGCAGGAATGCAGGATTTTTCTTGAAGTTGTCATTCTGGTCCAGGAAGTGCTGGGGGTTGAAGGACTGGGGAGTCGCCCATTTATTTTCCTCTTTCAGCACAGAGTGCAACATGGGAAAGATTATTGTGTCCTATTGAGACAAAGTAAAAAAGTAAGTAAGTCAAATTTAGTTATATGGCACTTTTCACAGACAAAAGTCACAAAGTGCTTAACGGGAGCGATATTTTAAAGATAGACAACATAGATAACACAATGTGAACATACAAGGGCCACTCATTTACAAGAACACTAAAACATGAAAACATAAAACGTATTTAAGAAATCACAATAAACAGTGAAATACACAATAAAAACGTATAGATCAAAAGCAGACCTGGAGCATGAATTTTACCCAAACGCCAGTCAACACAGGTATGTATTGAGCTGATTTTTAAACGAATTCACAGAATCAGCAAACCCATTGGTGTGCAAGCCGAGCGTTCCATAGATTTAGTGCTACTGCCTCAAAAGTTCTGTCACCACAGGTGACAGAAAATTGCACGTTTGACCTGAGAGCATGAGCTGGTAAATGAGGGTGAGCTGGTTCAGCCACATATGCAGGAGTCTGACCGTGTAGTGCTCTGTAAGTGAGAGTGAGCATTCTAAAGTGGATCCTGTACGCTACAGGGAGCCAGTGAAGAGATCTGAGTACGGGGTATGTGATAGATGTGAGGGTTAGCATTCTGGATTGTGTGTTACAATAATCAATGCGAGAAGAGATAAAGGAATGTATGATCATCTCTAGTTCAGCTGTTGGTATTACAGATCTCAGTTTACTAATTATTTCTTTGGTGGAAAAAACAAGATCGAGACAGCTGCTTCACATAGGGGTCAAACTTCATGGATTGGTTACATATTACCCATAGATTACGCAGGTTAAAGGGGGCAGCAGAGGAGAGTGGACCAATACCCTGAAACAACTTCATCTGGTGCAACAACCAGAACCTCCGTCTCATTAGCATTGAGTTGTAAACTATTTTCTGCCATCCTGTCTTTTAATAGCATTGAGACAGTCTAGGAGCCGAGATAACCTGAAAGCCTCACTGGGTTTGAAGGAAAGGCGGAGTTGAATATCATCCGCATATAAATGATACGCAACATTATAACTTTATATAATCTGTCCGTCCCAAAGGTAACAAATATAAAGAAAGTAAGAAGACAAGACGTGATGTTAGTATAATAATGCCCTTTTCCCCCCTCTCTAATGAATAATATATCTCGGGATCGCCAATACCTTGGGAATCGTGTAACCCCGAAAAGAGATATCCTGGAGTGCGTAGTGAGGGAGGCCGAAGGGGACAAGGTCCAGAAAGCGCTGCACCTCATGGACAACTGCATCTGTGAAGGGGAGGGACTTCCTGTTCTCCATGCTGGGAGCACAGCCTTGTCCAATCACAGTGTCAATCTCCTTCTGCATTTTCTCTGTACAAAAAAAAACATTTAATGTAGAACAGGTAACGTAAGATGACTGTGTCCTCCATTCGGGGACCTACCCTGTATGTTCGGGTATTTGATCAGCACACTGAGGCCATATCTGATGGTGGAGCTGGTGGTTTCCGTTCCTGCCAGGAAGAGGTTGAACACTGTGGAGACCAAGTTTTCATAGTGGAACTCGGTCTTGGGATTGTCCTTTTCCTGAGAGAACAAAGTGTTAAAAGTGCCATTAGATGCGCAACAGTTTAAAAAGACATTTTAAGCAACAGGTGGCAGAAGCCCACTTGGGCATATGCTTTGTTAGAATTTGAATAGTCATACAGTTTTATTCCAGAAATTAGATCCATTCTTAGCAGCCATATGTTAAAAGTTATTTTACAGGAGTTTTAAGATGAAAGTCCAGGATGAACTTTGTGGTCTCGTGTTCCGAGAACAAAACACGATTTCCCACCTGATTGATTCGGAGGAGAAAGCAGTCAATAAAGTCCCTCGGGGAGCTGGGGTCCAGTGTCTCTTTGTGCTCTTGGATCTTCATCTCGATGAACTCTCTCAACTTCTCAACTTTGGCAAAACAAGTGTGCTGGGGGCCGGGCAGACGCTCCATGAGCCAGGGAAAGATGTTGTACAACTGTGGGATGATAAAAAAAATGTGTATATAGAAGATCATGTGAAAACCAGACTTTAAAATAATGGACTATCAGCCGCTTACCTGACCGACAGGGCTGTTCATGAACTTTAAAATTTCAGATATGATGCTGAGGAGGTTCAGGAACTTCTTGTCCTCGTACCCGAAGCGTTCACCAAACACCAGACAGCAGATCACATTGGACACGGTGCGGCTCATCAGGAACGTGGGGTCAAATGGCTTGTCTGGAGGAGAAGAGGAAACCCTAAATGGACTCATCTATTAAAGGAAAATCCACTGAGAAGACGTTTACACTGCCATGTCAATGTTTTTCTTAGCTGGGGTTGTGCAGCTCACTTTGGACGTTTTAACAACCACCTGTCAACAGTGACCAGGGAGAAAAGTTTGCATCTTTAACTGATTATTTATTTATTTGTTCAACTCGGGTTCTGCCATGTCAGTGTTTTTGAATTGCCTGAAGCATTGAGCTTGAAAGCACAGGCCCTGTGCACACGGCACAAAGTTATCTGGGTGTTTGCAAGATGGCTCCTCTGACACAACCTTTTTCATTTTAGACTCTTCTTCAATCATTAACTTTTATTGATCTTCATTGACAGTATTATCTAAATTCACGTAAATATTGACGTTCATGTTGATGTGTAATCCGAGCTTCTCCATTCTTTGTTTGCATGACCGGGCCGGATGCATGCTTTTCATTGCATGTCAGTGCATGTGAGCGTGCAGCAGCAATTGCGCTGCACCTTACTGCTTATTTTTGCACTTCTGGTTAGATGTTAAAACTGCATTTTGTTGTCCTCGTACTTTTACTCTGTGCAACTGAAAACGCTGCTCCGTCCAACGGCGTTGTCGAGGGAGCGTAGCACCCAAACACTTCTAGCTCTGCAAACACTTTTGCCATAGTTTGCACTGTCAGCCGCCGGCTCAGCTGTCGCCATGTTGAGAGCCATTGAGAGGCAATCACAAATGCTGTCAATCTCGTACATAGCGCCTTTAAATGCAGTTTAAAATGCTCTAGTTGAAATCTTCAATCTGTCAGTGGTTTAGTGGGTTACGTAACACATTCTGTGTTTACTTTGCACAAACCGCCGTCAGACAGAGATAAGGATGAAAGCAGCTGAAGCAAGAGAGATAAACACACCGAGCAATCCAACAAAGCATGGCAGTACACACTCTCTCTTCAGTTGTTGACCAATTTCATGCATTATTCTTTCTGTCGGCTTTGTGTATTTCGTTCAGGCTCCATCTGACGGACATGCATAAGGCATTGTGATTGATAAGGTCACATTTTTTGGTCACATTTCTTTTACTGTCCTTTAACATGGACGTCAGAAACTCTTTGGGACTGAAGCTGTGATCCAGGCCAGCACAAAGTCAACTTAAAGGGAAAATCTGCCACCATTTCTGTGGATTTGCAATCAGCGTTATGTAGCCAATTCAAGCAATTCTTCAGTTTGTGCTATATTGATCAAGAAAGCTGAGTTTGCAGCTGTTTTTTCTGCACCCGGTGACGTAGTTAGAGGCAAAGGACGAACTACAGTTCATTCTGAGGAATGCATTGCTTCAATTGACTACATTTACAAATAAATGCAATAATCCCGTTTCATATCAACCCTGTGTGAAACGTATGCTCTCAAAACAACAGCTGCAAACACACCTTTGAATGACTCTATGCGGGCCCTCAGGTGTGTGCTCTCCTCCTGGATCCACTCCTCCATCCCCTTGCGTCCCATCCCAAAGTCTCTCAGGGTCGACAGTGTGAAACGTCGCAGTTGGCGCCAGCGCTCCCCGTTGCTGATCCCCAAACCTGAACAACAAAAAAGAAATGTGTCACTTGTTGACCAACTGGAGCCAGAGACATGCGTGCACAGATAAGCAGTGGAGAAAACCACCGATCCCTTGACAGAGACGACAGATTTGAAGTGTCTCGAAGTTACCATAGCCCTTGGTCATTTTGATCAGAAACGGCAGTGGCCCTCTGCCTGTGAAGTCGTCTGCCTGGTCCACCAGAGCCTCCTTCACCGCGTCATATCCCACCAGAAAAACCACCCGCTGCCAGCCCAGGTAGAGGGTCATCACAGGACCGTGGGTTTCACTTAACTACAAGGAGACAAGATTTTTAGGGTCATAAACATAAAACATAAACTATTTTTGTGCAAAGGTCAACGAGCTCAATTCAGCATGGCTGACCAAAGTAATGACATCTCAGATTACGGGATAAGGTATTACACAACATCAAATCAATGTAAATGTTGCAGGAAATTCTTACCTTGACAATGCTTTTAAAAGGGACATTTTTGTCCAGTTGCGGCAGGTTTCCTATGAGAGGAAGTGCAAAGGGTCCTGGGGGCAACCGATACTTCCTGCTGTTTCTGACTATAAACAACCACAGCAGAGCTAAGATTAGCCCCGCCAGGATCACTGTTGCAGAAAGGTCCATGATGCTTTTTTCGCCTCGTCTTCTCGACTCTTTGCTGGTCGGCAGATCTCTCTTATACTCTTCTTTCTGAATGGTTGTTTATTTTTAACAGGGAGTTGGCAGGGGTGCTGCATAGGGACACAGGTGAATCACGTGACTCTGTGTGCTTTAGTGCACCTTCACCTGCTTATTGCTTTTTATTGGCTTGGAGCCAGAGAGAAACAAACAAACATCTGACTTGAATTATACGGTCAATAAGTCATTTTCTTCCTCTCTCGTCCCCCAAATTGATGTTGAAGAAATTGACAAGAAGGAATAAAAGTGTATATGTTTCAAAGTTCATATGAAAACCAGAAGTGTTGACTTTTGGTGTATACTTGTCATGCTGAAAAAAAAAAGTTGAAACCAGGAGGCCAACAAGAGGCCAGCAGTCGTGGCTGGATTAACAGGCTTTTGATCAAAATATTGGTTGAATTAATTTGATGTTAGGAAACAAACAACATCTGCACTGTAGCTCCAGTCGTTGTGGTATAAAGAAAATAAAGCCTGGTGCCTTTTTGCCATATAATTACACAACACATACAGCAGTCAAACACACCTACATACAAAGTGGCCGAGGGGAAATAGTTATCACTGAAACAGCCTTTTCCTATTTTCAGCCAATAAACTGATAAATTGATCATCACTAGGATTTACCATGCACCCTGCACTCAAATCAAAAATGTAATTTAACATAACATAGGGTATGCTGCGTCTCAGTAAGTCAGGTGAGTGGAGCTTCAGCGTGTTGAACGGTTATGTAACATATTCTACTTAGCATGCCATCAGAAGATGAGAATTTATGGATCCGATTGAGGAATAAATGTGTAAGAGCAAAGCTCCAACTAAGCTTTGGCACTCTTTTGACTGAAAGCCTATTGCTTTATGTATTCGCTGAATATTCAGATCCGCACTTTGTTTAGCTGCTACTCTCTCTTAGCATCTAACTTGTGAGGTCACAGTTTATTTCTCCTGAAGGTGTCTGAGGCGTTGGCTTGTTCCTGTTTGGATGTGGTGAGTTTGATTGGATTTGGTCATTTCGCATCAAATCTGTGAGAATTGCGAGTGGATTTACGACGACAGCTGGAAACACCTTTGAATGTATACTATGTGTTTAATCTTCTCGTTGCATCTATCCCATAATCCTTTTGTGATCCCAAAAACCTGACTGTGTTGTCTGTGGAGAGAAAATGATGTTATACTGTATGAACTTTACAATTGAAAACTCTGACAGGTTCCCTGTGTGAGAAGACATTGTGTCTGTTCTCTGGTTTTAAATAAGAGGAGTCTGGCACTGGTTCCCTCGACAAAATGCCAATAGGATTTTGGATTATTGCAGAAAATAAGCTCTGTAGCAAACAGACGCTCATGATACTTACTTAGTTTATTCAGCAAGATAATCGTCACAAATGAACGCCACTTTTATGATTATCTAGTAAGCTAAAGGCCGACGAGTGTTCTAGTGATGACGTTTTGTAGTCTCGTTGAGACACTTTTCTAAGACACGTAAAAGCTTCAAAATTCACGGAAGTGCAAAAATGCTGACTCCTTTCCTGGTTTTGGGACTCATTCCTGCAGTGCACTACTTTTTTCGACAGTCTCTGGCTTTGTATATGAACAACGTTTTCGTATATATTTGACAGGAAGTTGGTATGAATTTCACTGAACTGGACCAAGACTGCAGGGTTCCATATTATAAAACCTTAAACCAATGTAATTATTAATAGCCAGACTGACAGATTCCCTGAGCGAGGGGACGTCCAGTTGGGTCATTTCTCTAGTTTTATATAAAATAAGATTAGCACTGGTTTACTCGACAAAATGCCGATGGGATTTTTACCTTTGGATTATTGCAGAAAATAAGCTTTGTGGCGAACAAAAGTTCATCATACTTACAAGCTATTTCAGCAAAATAATCCTGACGAACTCCACTTTCAGAAGTAAAAAGCTAATGTTATAAGGCTATGAAGGAACTACAGCACAGTCGCATGACTTCACGTCGCCACCGCTAAACTAAAGGCGGACTTGTGTTCTAATGATGATGTTTTGTCGTCTCATTGAGACACTTCTTGGAAGTTTTAAAATTCACGGTTAAGTGCAAAAATGCTGACTCATTTCCAGTTTTGGGACTCGTGCCTGCAGCGTTGTACTTTTTTTGTACAGCGGGTGTGAGGATTTATTTCCCTAAATCCTTCTGCACAAGTGTTTCTAATGTAGAAAATTGGATTTATTAAACAGTGTTGTGGTTCCAAGCTCATTATAGCTGATTCATATCGAAGCAAACAACCAACCAGAGATTCCAGTATTCTGTGATGTTAGAACCGCAAGAAGAAGTTAATATCATTAGATGTCTTGAATAGTAGGAACAAATGTGTATGTTTAGGCCTATCTCGTGATTAATTCATAAGTCAATAACGCACAGCTAAATACATTTAACAGGAAGTGGGTAGGAGCACGACATTTTGTGAGAGGTGTACTGAGATGTAGCATAGGTTTTGGTTAATTATTTGAAGTGAGAATATATAAGAATCTGAGCACAATATCAACTAGATTTGAATTCATTTTAAAGCTTTAAAGACAGAGGAGCAACACCCACCCGTGCTTTAGTTGTGCATATTCTCAAACATGAATTTACAAACCCACACAACGTGTTCCTTTCAGGGGCGGGGCAAGCAGGGTAGTTGGCTGTTTGGCCTTGTTGGCAATCATGCAAGTATTGAGCAACAAGGCTTTGCATAACAGGAATCATATGACATATAGTGATGTACATGGTGATCAAAAATGACTTCTAAGCAGAAATATTCATTGTAGGAGGGGAAATATTCTCTTGTATCTGACAAAGGAAGACAACAAGAAGGCTTGCTCCATCTTTCACTCAGTGGTTTGTGAGCAGAATGTTGATCTCAGCACATATCGCCCATCCCGGTGTAAAAACAACACATATACACAAGAAAAAAAAAATGCACGGTCATGGTGACAGCAGGATTTATTTAGAGCTCACCTTTGGAATGCATTTCAGGTTATGTGCAGACGGTGGGTAATGGGGGTCATTTCTGAAAGCGGGGCAAAAACAAAGTGCCAATGAAATGGAGAGAATGATGAGGAGAGAATATTCACAGAGGTCAAATTTTAAAAAACAAAACAAAATATACAGTAGAAAATGAACACAGTGATGAGAGACAATGAGCGGAGAAACACAGCCTCACTAACATCTGTCACTAACATCTGTGTGGTGTCTGGAATCATTACTCTGCTCCCTCAGCCGTCCTGTGGCATGGAAAGACTGATACAACACAGACAGTGCTCAAGAGTCAAGGTCATGAATGATTACCTGAGGAGCATGGGCATAAGGCCAGGAAGAACACCTTCATTCATTTATTAGAGGCGTCGATAACAAACGAGTGATTACTTGATGCCCTTGTGTTATAAAAGGTAATACCACAAAAGGATGAGAAGAAAGGGTTTCTCAAACAGTCTCAGTCTCTCTCTCTCTCTCTCTCTCTCTCTCTCTCTCTCTCTCTCTCTCTCTTTCGTGTCTAAAACTAAAAAGCAAATCCTCCACAGTCAAATGCATCAAAGTCGGAGTCCCCCTCGAAGTCGAAGCTGTTGAAGTGGGGGGAGTCGACGTCCTGGCTGCAGGCGTGGAAGGAGCCTCCCGCGGGGAGCTCGGAGAAGCCCCCCGCGCCGTGGGCGATCTCCGGGGCTCTGCTGGCGAAGGGGGAGGACGGGGAGCAGGAGTTGAGGTAGCCCAGGGCGGAGGAGGCCGCCGCCCCTCCCATCAGCAGGCACACCGCCCTCACCGCCCGGGCGTCGCTGCTGTTGCCGTGGCGAAGGCAATCCGACGCGCGGTGAGGGGGGGCCCCGGAGACGCTGCGCAGGGGCCGCCGGGGTCCACCCACTGTAGAAGTAATTTGAAACAATTATGAGCAATATATATTACCGGATATACCGGATACATTTTTTTTAAAATTATTATTAAAAAACACCAAATTAGTGATTTATCCAGACTTTGTGAGTCATTCCCCTTTAACCTGAGACACTTGTGCGTGTGGGATCAAGTAGCAGCAAGCTACCTCTTTGGACTCAACATAAACACTAATATCAGCCATTATATATTAGTTCATCAGAAAATGATGAGCCACTTTCCAATAGTGTCTGTATTCATCATATCACATCATTCATCAAAATGATTTCAACCCCCACTCTGCAGTTCTTTGTCAGACAGAGACAGAGAGCTAAGAGCGGCAGGTGAAGAGTGAAAAGCCTTTTAAATAAAGAAGTAAAAAAGTAAATAAATAAAAAGATAATAGTATAATGGTGATAATAATAATAATAATAGTCTTTTACTAGTCCTTGTACACTTCTGTGTTTTTCTTTATGCCGTGAATGTCGCCAAATCGTTGAATGTGTTTCTTAATTTGCTCATGTTTTATTTACATGTAGCACTTTCCCCCCCTAAATGCAACCTTTGAGTTGTTTCAGTTGTTCTCTTCGTTTGCTTTTTTTTCTCCCTCTAAAATGATGCATGTGCATTGAGCTCTCTCAGCCACCGTACTACACCCCCTCATGCAGCTCTATGTTGGGAGTCATTACATCTGGATGACCTGATGGCGGACCTTGACTTTGGCCTCCGTCTTTGAAGGAGCCTCCCCGCTCCGTGACTCGAGACAGAGGAGGGGTGCCCTCGCTGACCTTGGGCGACCCAGGGTCTTTGTCGCTGGAGGAGTCGGGCAGCGGGTCTCTGTCGGTGATGCAGGGGGTGATGCTGCGCTGTCTCTGCAGGGTCAGGGGTGACATGACGCCCTAGATAATATGAATAAGAACAGTAGATATTGCATGTGTTGTTAACATTGTTTTTCAGATATTCTTAGAAACGTATGTAGAAACACTGCTAGAAATGAGAGGTGAGGTGTTGGGACAATGACGAGGCTGAATGAGGCGACAGCACGCAGGAGGACAAGAGTCGAGTCGAAACTGCCGACTCACCTCTCTCACTTTCCTGATCAAATTCAGCCACAGACTGTGAAAGGTAAAAAAAGTGGGAGTCATTATGTTTGAACCAGATCCAGACCTGCAGAGTCTTTATGGGGACACAAGAGAAGATGCAGTATTGTCCCCAATCTGATAGCCCTGTGAAGTAAACATGTCTGATAGTGAGGGGGACAAAGGAGACCTTCCAGCTTGACACCCTGTGTTGTTAACGTCTGATGACGAACGGGGCAAAGGACATGAATCCTGTGTGTGTGTGTGTGTGTGTGTGTGTGTGTTCGTATGACAGAGAGAGAGACTCACTTGCAGACCTCTGGGTTTTCAGTGAGAAGCAGCAGGAACTTGTTCTGCGGCAGGATGAGGGCGAAGCAGCAGTCCCTCCTGCCCCCTGGAGGCAACCTGGGCAGGTCGAGGATTTCCCGGCCCTCTGCGATGGACTCGCAGTTGGTCTGCAGTGCGACCACCTGGTCCGGGGGGGACTCTGCGTCGCGGCACACCAGCAGGCTCCCCTCCAGGGTCAGCACGAGGTACTTCTCCTTCCACTGCTTAAACATGAAGCCCCCTGCGGACACACAAGAGAAACAGAGGCCGTTTTATTGTTCGGTTTTTTTGCTTGTGTTGTCTTGGGTGATTTATGGTAAGAGCGACAGAAGATAAGCTGTGGATGAAAGGTGATGTGAACATTTTGACAGAGGCTTCCACAGTTGTGCTTTGAGCTAGATGCTAATGCTGGCATGTAGTGTGTTTGGTATCATTTTGACCATGTTCACTACACCGAGACACCGAGTGACACAGCAACATTTCCATCCAAGAAAATGATCAGTCATCTTTGAAATGACTGCCCATTTTACAGAAGCCTGCCCTATGTCAGCATAGTGGAGACTTTGTGATTGTTTACCATTTTTTGTCATTTGTATTTTTTCGGCATCAAAAACACGTGGAATTTTGAAAGGTTCACTTAATGCTAAGACCTCCTTTAGTTTTTTGTGAGTTGATAACATGTTTGGAAGCTGCTTGACTGCACTCTATAATGATAAAACATCATTATGAATACACATTGTGTCCAATACAGTGCAAATTAATACAAAAACACAACAGCACAAACCACAGCCTCAAAAACATGACCTCAGAACTGAATGATCCCATCTCTGTCAACAACTGAACTTAGCATTTATAAAATAGCAGTTGTTTAACACTGGACAAGAGGTGCTTCTTTAGCAGGAAATAATCTGTAGCAAACATAGTGTTGCTTGAACGTAAACTTGAATATGAAAATGACAAATAGGAATAGGAAAAAGCAACAACACAGCCTGAAATCCAAAATAAGTGCAGAAATGTAAACCATATAGAGCACAGAGCATTATGTCAATAATCATAATGTAAATCTCCTTGTTTCCAGACCATTTAGGGCAACATTAACTCGTAGCAATAAAATGAAAAGCCTCTGTTTTTAAAACATACTGAGAGTTCTCAGGACAGGACACACACACTGCCGTTAGACTGTAAGTGTCCCAGACAGCCGTCCATGGTGTGATAACGGTAATAGATGGGCAGCGCACGTTGATGATCGGGGGAGATCTGCTTTATTCCTCCACACAGAGGATTAGAGATGAACAGGTGAGTTTAGTATTTCACTATTAGAAGTCCACAGTTAAGAGAGAACGATTTTTGTTTTTTCAATCTGAACTGCTGACATTGCTAGAAAGCTGTATCTTCTGCCTCTGTCCCCTGAGCCCCCATGACGCCACTATCAAATGAAACCGATGGAGATATGAAACATGAGACGTTGGCTGAGTCCTGCAGTCTGACTTGGCTTTGTAAGCGAACATCTTGTCATTCTGTTAAAAAGAAAAATACACATCTGGGAGCGATGATATCACACAAAGTGACTCTCAGATCGATATCACTCCTCTTCCAGTTGGAGTGTTGATCTGAGGCAGTATTCCTCTTCACTCATTGTTTGTTCTTCGAGGAATAAATACCAAATATGTATTAGTCCACGGGGGGGAAATATAACAAGCACAAGTCTAAAAGTGTCATTTTGTCAACTGAAGATGACGTCCTTCAAAAAGTGTCATAATTTGTTTTCATTTTGGCTGTCGATGTTGGAAGAGAAGTTGTTGTTTTTTCTTTATGTCCATTTCTGATCAAAATTCTCGACCAAATAACGGCAACTGATCTTTAGCTGCCTGCTTGTGTTGCACAGTATAAAAACACACAAGCGTACACTGCAAACACAGCTGAACCAGATGTCTAATAGAAACAAAACATAGGCGGATAGGGAGAGTATTAAAAAACAACAACACTGTGCATTTCAGTAACCTACATTTAATGGTACAACAAAACAAAATGAATGTTATGGAATGAGCACAAACATGAAGCAAACAACAATGGCCTGTTGTTGAAGGCCGAGAACTGCACACCGATGAGGGAGTCAAAGCAGGCTTACCGTATTTCCTGAGGAAGCCCCGATGGATGCCTGCCGCGCTCATGCTTGTGTTCATCGCAGCAACAGGAAGTAAATGACAGGCAGAGCATTTGATGCTGAAAATAGGGTGAGAAAGAAAGAGGGGTAGGGGGGGGAGGGGGAGAGAGAGAGAGAGAGAGAGAGAGAGAGAGAGAGAGGGATAATAATCCCCACTATTCAGGCCTTCCTTCCTTAAACCCATGCTGTTGTGACTGGAATTGGAACCGTCCCCGCTTATGCACACATGAACATCATACGAGCGTAAAAGCCAAACTAATCATAACAGCGATGGATAAATCCCACCGCAGAGATCACTATGACTTTCACGGCGGCCATCGCCAGATGTCACGCTAGACTCTTCCCCCGATTCGGCTCCTCTCTTAGGAAAAGCACGCACAGATCTTTAAGCCTCTGTTTGCGGTCTTGCGTGTGACATATGGGCGATTCGTAATAACTTATCATTAAACTGCCATCAAACCGTTTTGTCCCAGTGTATCTACGGGACCTTGGACCGCCCCCAGACCAGGGCAAGGGTCACCTCCCTGCTCAAGCAGATTAAAACAGAGGGATTATTATTGCTGCACAGCTGGAGGGCTGTTGTTGCAGTGCGCTGGATAGGCCCAACCAAGATTTGTAATCTACTCAGACCTGGGATACATATGCCCTCACACAAGCAGCAACCGCCAAGATATTAACACAGTTTTTAAATCATGGATCCAAGCGGGATTAAACGCCACTCATTGTGTTGGCATGCGCTTGTTCATCACAATGAGGATAACATTATGTAACACGAGGGATCTAGGAGAAACACCAACACACCAGAAGGAAATCCTCACTGAGGTCGCTGAATGGGATTGATACAGAAGCAACATACCTCAAGATCGTTTACTTTGGAGCTTGATTTCATGGAAGCACACACGTCCCGCCTGTTTACTTTAACCCAGTTTATTTTCTTCAGGGTTTGGGACATAAAAGTGCTGCCTATTATAACATATTTCCCTAGGCCACCCCCTGGAAGTGTCTTCGACAGAAAGCAAATGGACTTTTTCTTTTGGATTTTGGCTTATTGCAGAAAATAATTTCTGTGGGAGAACACAGAGGCCAAAGAACAAAGGAAAATGCGCCGGTATATGTAGTGAATGACTGACTGGGGAAGTGGGAACAGGTGCACAGGAGGTCCAGACAGTGCAGTGCTAACGAGGGACAGGTGAAACTAGTCAGGGCGAGGCAGCCAATCAAAACCGGCGGGAAAACACACACACACACACACACACAAAGGCGGGAAGTGAAGTGATCTGAAGCGAGAGGAGAGGTGAGTAGCAAAATAATAATATGAATGAAACAAAAGAAAAAATGTCAGCTGGTTGAGACAGAAATGCACTTCCTCCCGATGATGTAAAACATCCAATGAAATAAGGTACATTGTTCAACTCTAATTTAAAAATCTGCTTTTATATTAAAGAAGGTTGGTGTACAGATGTCACAGTGTTAAAGGAATCATGCAGCCCTCACTTGGAAACACTTTTCATAGACTGCAAACCATTTTATTCACCGCGGGAGTTTTCCTCATTCATTCTGGTCGGTGTTTACATCCCACCTCAGGCCTGTGAGTGAGGCGCTCCAACACCTGGCTGATCAGATCACCAACATGGAGCACAAACATCCGGACTCCCTGCCCATTGTTCTTGGGGACTTCAACAGAGCGAACCTCAGCAAAGAACTGCCAAAATACAGACAACATATTAAGTGTAGCACCAGGGACAAAAACACACTGGACCACTGGTACACTGTAATAAAGGATGCATATCGCTCAGTTCCCCGTGCAGCTCTGGGACTCTCTGATCATTGTCTGGTCCATCTTCTCCCGACCTACAGGCAGAAATTAAAATCTGCAAAGCCTGTGGTAAAGACTGTGAGGAGATGGACCAACGAGGCAAAGCTGGAGCTACAGTCCTGCTTTGCCTGCACTGATTGGAGTGTTTTTGAGGCTGCTGCTACAGACCTGGATGAGCTCACTGACACTGTGACATCATACATCACTTTTTGTGAGGACATGTGTGTGCCGACTAAAACTTTCTGCACATTCAACAACAATAAACCCTGGTTCACTGCAAGACTCAGGCAACTTCGTCGGGCTAAGGAGGAGGCCTACAGAAGTGGGGACAGGATCCTGTACAACCAGGCCAGAAACACACTGATGAGGGAGATCAAGGTAGCAAAGAGAAGCTACACTGAAAAGCTGGAAACAAGTTTTCAGTCAACGACCCCTCGTCAATGTGGAGAGGCCTGCAAGTACTCACGAACTACACCTCTGGTGTGGTCTGAACAACCTGGAGCTGAACAGGCTCAAAACTGTCGAGATGACAGTGGACTTCAGGAGGAGCCCCCCAACACTGCCCCCCCTTGCCATACTCAACAACACTGTGTCTGCTGTGGAGACCTTCAAGTTTCTGGGATCCACAATCTCCCAGGACCTGAAGTGGGCTCCCAAAATCGACACCATCAGGAAAAGGGCCCAGCAGAGGTTGTACTTCCTGCGCCAGCACAGGAAGTACAACTTGTCTCAGGAGATGCTGATTATTTTCTACTCCAGCATCATCCAGTCTGTTCTCTGTTCCTCTATCACTGTGTGGTTTGGATCGGCCACCAAACAGGACAGAAACAGACTACAACAGATTGTCAGGTCTGCAGAGAGGATCATTGGTTCCAGCCTGCCCTCCATCGTGGACTTGTACACCTCCAGAGTCAGGAAACGGGCTGGAAAGATCACTGCAGACCCCTCACACCCTGGACACAAGCTGTTCCAACTCCTCCCCTCTGGTAGGTGCTACAGAGCTCTGTACGCCAAAACCACCAGACGCAGGAACAGCTTCTTTCCACTGGCCGTCACTCTGATGAACAATTAATCAGACATGTTGCATCTTCATTTGCACTATTACCACCTTCTGCACTAATATCCCGAATCCATTGTCCATTGGCATTGTTGTTGTTCTTTATGTTCTTTATGCTCATATATATTTATATTGTACATCTTAAATGTTAAATGTTTCTGCTTAGTTTCTCTGTTCTACTTTGTTGTCTTTAATGTCCTTGTTTTTTTATATTTCTCTTGTTTATTGTATATATTTTATGTGCGTATGTACGATGAGAGTAATGTGTAACCGGAGTCAAATTCCATGTATGCGCACGCATACATGGCCAATAAAGCTGATTCTGATTCCGATTCTGAAAAGAGAAATGCTGCAATAGGAGACGGGGCACATCATGCTGCCCAATATCTATCAACATGTCACACGTACACACACACGCCAGACATAATGTCTGGTGAGAGCAGGGTTTGAAAAACAACAAAAAATGTACACAAAAGTCTGTAAAACCCTTTTTTTCACAAACACACCTAATGTCCAAAATCGGACAGAAATGATCTAAAATGTATTTATTTTTTGCCTGCATTATGTTCTTGGGTTGTCCGTCAGTCCACCCACTTCATTCTTGAGAACGAGTTATTTTAGGAACGCCCTGGACGGACTTTCTTCAAATTTAGTACAAACGTCCACCTGGACTCAAAGAGGAAGTGGTCAGATTTTTATTGGTCCAAAATAGAAGGTCGAGGTCACTCTGACCTCATGTTGGCAATATCACAGGAACACCCTGAGGGAATTCCCTCAAAGTTGGCACACACATCCACTTCCACTGAATGTTGAGCTCATTCGAATTTGGCGGTCAAAGGTCACTGTGACCTCACACCAATAAACTACTGTTTATTGAGTTATTGTCATTTCTGCCAGGGAGAGTTTGGTCTAATTTGTAGCATGAAGGCTTTGCATGTGTCACCAGCAGGGGGCAGAAGAGCCCCTACAAACTTTAGCCGGTCACGTGTCATTGTAGTCCATAGAATGGAAGCAGTTTGTCTGGCTGCGGCATGAAGACGATGAAGAAGAGGAAGGTCTTAGCTCATTGTTAGCATGTGTAGCTGGGAGAGCAGGAGGAAGGTGTTTCCCATGTCTGCCAGCCAATAGGGAGTCTTCTACACCAACAGGTTGTTTTGTTCAGCAGGCAGTGGAGACTAATGATGAGAGTCTGCCCTTGTGAGAGAACATAATAACTGGTGTCCATATGACTTGTTGGTTTTAAGACTGAAAGCAATAAACTCTGTTAATCCACTTCACCCAAAAGTCCCTAAGTCTTTAAGTCCGTCTGTTCGGTGAAAACAGGTTTGCTGGATTTCGGTGTGGCCTAAAAACCTAAACACTGCGGTGCTGCAGAGCCGATGCCCATCCCCCTCAAAACCCAAACACTCACTCCTTCCAGGCCCATCCAGCCCAAAAACATTGTGTTTCAGAGTAGAACACCCCTCTTTCTTGTACAGGACCCCCTCGGTGACCCTCCTCCCTCCCCTCTCTCTCTCTCTCTCTCTCTCTCTCTCTCTCTCTCTCTCTCTCTCTGCCTGCTTCTATCTGGGAGCAGTGAGAGCACCATTGCTCAAGCTCCCATTGAAAAGAGAGCATATACAATGGGGTCTTTCTCAGTCTCCCTCTCTTGTCTCCATTAAAGACCCTGGGAACACAACACTGTCCACAGAGCCACTCTTAAAGGGACAGTGGGACCCAGGTCTTCGCAACCTGAGTCCCGGAACCTCCCATCGTTTTCATGGGAAAAAACAGGAATCTACGCAGCAAATCAATTATTCATGAATGGTATGTGAACTCTCGCTGCGCCACCTCCATCCAAACTCACACAATCACCTCAGACATCACAGTCTACAACAACACAGCGAGCTAACCTCTGCTGATGTGAATCATTGGGGACAGCCTGCTTTTATTTAGACTACAGCTGACGATGCTTCCGTCTGTTATGGCTGAAACTGTAGATCTAACTCAAACTCATTCTGATGACAGGATGCTGGTTATGTGGGGTTGCAAATGCAAACAGAATAGTTTGATTATCATTCCTATTACTTTACTGTTATACATTTCCCCCAGCCTCCATCACTGTAAATAAGACTGTAATAAAGGTTGGACCATTTTAAACAAAGTGACCTGACAGTTTCTAGGCCAATGGGTGAAACTCATTGGAAGGCAGAGGTTCTTATTAGCCAGTGTATTAAGCCAGTATCTTTCAAGGACTTGAGGAGCCATTTGATTTCACTCATTTAATCTTTTGTTTTATACATGAAAAATTTTAATCAATCAAACCGTTTTGAGCATAAACAGGATGTCAAATATGTAGAATAATGACAAAAGCAGAGGAAATCATGCACAAATATGAATTCAGTGTCAAGACACAAATACAAACAGAGTTAACAACATACAGGTATTGAAACCAAATGACCCAGAAATAAACCTGTGTAATGTGAGAATGAATGAATTAAACATGGCTGACAACAAATGAAGTTACTAAAGTTACTTTAAAAGAATATGATGACAGGTTTTAACTCAGTTTGTCTCATTTATTTTCAAGAATAATGGCTCCTCTGCCATGACTTAATGGTACCTATTATTTTGTTGATCCACACACGGACAGTGCGCAGGTCCGTCTTTGCCGCAGACTGACACACGGACTTTGTTTTCCAGCGGAAAACGGGGTGATAAACTGCGCTATTTTACAACTTCAGGAGATCCAGTGTGTAATTAAAAAAGCGAATGGGGGGGATTGTGCTGAGACAATCAGCATGCCGCAGGGTTTCTCACACCCCCTGAGAAAAAGGAGGGAGACTCAGGAGGAGGAGGAGGAGGAGGAGGAGGAGGAGGGTGGAAAGAACTTTGAGCTGAGGAATTTGAATCCTGTTTGAAGAAGGGAGAGAGGGAATGTCTGAGGGAGTCGGTGGGGCAGGAGAGACGAGAGGACGACAGACTGCGGGAAACACTGTTTAAAGAAATACTCCCTCGGTTTGCTAGAAATAGATTTGGTGAAGTTTATCAGCCGCCGAAAAGTACGGAGCGCTTTTTTTTTTTTTATTGTGCGCGTTTTCTTTCTGGGGGACGTTTAGTGGACAGTTTCGGGATCAACCAAAACAACAGCGGAAGAAGTGAAGAGACAAGACTTTTGAGCAGTTTTTACATTCTGTCTCCTTTAAAAAAAAGGGGGAACCGAAACGACGGGATCCGGTTTACTCTTTGGGCTGATCGGTGTATAATCGTCACACACTTCCAGCATCGGCCGGAGTCACAGACAAACTTTTTTTTCCCACCGCAGAACTTTGGTGTTCTCGGAGCTGCTGAGATGAGGTGATGGAGTCCGGGGACGTTTCCAAGATGACTGCTCTTCTCATGAAGCACATTCTCAGAGGAGGAGACACCATGAGCGGGTCTAAGTGGTCCTTTCTGCTCCTCGCCGTCATATTCTCCGCTTGGAGGCCAGTAGCCGGCGGCACACTGACAGGTAAAGGTTTTCATTTGGCACCGAGCAGCCGCAGCGGTCTTTCTCACAATTAACCATCTGTGATTAGTCAGCTTCACAGGAAAAACAAACTAACGAGCAATTAGCCCAGTCAGCATTCTGCTCCTAACTTGTTAAACACATTTGCTTTGGGGTGGCTGCAGCGGGAGCCCAACATCTGGCCGACATGAAGGAATTCATTACGCCCATAAAGCCCTTTGAGACAAGTGAACGATTAGTTTCATTGGCTCGATCAGGCTCGAGCTCCTCGTGATGGTTCAGTGACAGCACGTAAGAGGGGGGGCAGGAGAGTTCCTTCATTGGTGTTTGTTTTTTTCTAGATCAGGTGCAGCATGAACACCTCTGCATACTTTTTGTTGTACTTACTGGGAACAAACCAGTATCTACAACAGGATTCCAGTGGTGGTTTTGTTTTCCAGAATACTGTGGAATTTCGAGAGATGCATTCCAGGCAGGGAAAGAGCTTAAAATAAATCCTGCTGGGAAGTGAGAGAATCACAACACTGGGAACTGCAGTTCACAGGCATGTAGCAGAGCAACAAGGAGAGAGGTTTTGTTCTACAGAAAACCAGACTGTGGAATCCTGCTGGTCTACATGCCTGCAACAAATAGTCGACCAATCAGTTTGTTGTGTGTCAAATAATCTTCATAATATATAAATAATGAGTCATTTTTAATGCAGAAATGGCAGAAAAGGCTGTTTTCAGCATCTGAAACATGGAGATCTCCTAGTTTTCTGTTTTATATTAAACAGAATATATTTGGGTTTTGGACTGACCAGACATTTAAAGACATCACTTTGTACTTTGAGAAATTGGGATGGACATTTTTCCCTATTGTCTGACATTTTATAGAGCAAACTATTAATCGAGAAAATAATGGTCAGTAGCAGCCCCAGTGGTCTAACCAACCATCACTCAGAAGTCCTGATCTGTTCTTACAATCAAGTCAGACGGCTACAACCGCAGTGGGTCGAAAACACGGGGTCCCCACAGGGGCCTCCACCTGTCGGCTCATGTGTTTTGACCATTACAGTCACGCTGTCTCCGCGGGAGCTACGCCTCTGCCCTCAGCAGATGTGCGACCAAGAGGGACAGACATTACGAGACACCGCAGAGATTTATAAGCTCATGGCCGATGCTCTCAAACAGATTTTTTTTTACCGACGTCTCAGTTCCTATTTGGATGCAGGGATAGCTGTGGCCCAGGAGTGAGAGGGGATGTAAGGGATGAAGAGGGTGTGTGTGTGTGTGTGTGTGTGTGTGTGGGTGGGTGGGGGGGGGGATGCTTTGGTTTGTGAGTCAGAGCCGGTCTGACTCAGACCCAAGCATCGGAATGATGGATGGGGTAAAAAGGGGGCAAGAGCGATGAATCCGAAGAATGGCATGAAAAGGGAGGCCAAATGAGAAAAGGGCAGAGGCCCGGCAGTGAATGGAGGGGCCTGAGTTACGTATAGCGTTAAAAAGCCAGAAAGATAAAAGGAGGGAGAGAGGGGAGGATAAATGCTCGGACTGTGTCGGGTATTTTTGGTATGTTTATGTCCACTGACATTTAACTTTTTCTACAAGAGAGAGAGAGAGAGGGAGAGAGAGAGAGAGACAGTAGGAGTAGAGGCGGGGTGGAAAATAGTGTGGGACCTCGAGGGAATTCGGGGGACAAAAGGGAGGAGATGGAGTAGTGAAGCACAAATGAATCACTAGAGACGGGCCACACACACACACACACACACAGAGGTTAACCAGGGCCTGCTCTCTCTCTCTACCGTCTACCTCTCGTTCTCATAAAAAGGTTTTAGGAGCTTATTATGATATGAATGCAGCTCTCAGAGACAGAGAAAGAAAGTAGGGCTGCTTTTGTTCAACATGGCACTGAGACAAAAAAAGGCAAACAAAGTCAGGGCCACGCTGATTCATGAAAGGGCTCGGTCAAGCTTAAAAATAAAAGGGAGGAATGACTTTTAACGGCAAAGAAAATCACACAGAGGAGGAGAGGCGGTGGGGCAGCGACCCAGCGGGGCCCCTTCATCCATCGCCAAGAAGGAGCTTCTTTGAACGCACATTTACAGAACCGAGGGCGCGTTCTGCTCACGGGTAAAACGAGTGCTGTTAAAGTGTGCTGTTTACGCTACATGTCTGTTGTCAGCGGTTGAATTATGTGCGTGTCTGCGTGAGATGGGCTGCAGCGGAGTCCTCTGGGGGGGGGGGGTCAGAGGTCGAAGGTCGGCCATGAAACAGACTAGGAGGGCGGGTTGACAAGCTTGAGAAAATCTTCATGGGCGTCGCTCGGTGAAACAAGGGGTGATTTATTGTCGTCCTGAACTTGATGCAAAGGTCAAGTTTGCACATTCTCCTAATATTTTATCGAGGAGTTAAGGAGAGCCTTGGCATGCTCTGTCATTGGCATTTTTATTTGATGCTGTAGAGGAAAGATTCCTGCAGGAGAGATCCAGGCCCATGCATCCTTGCCAACTTTGTGTTTAAGATCGAGGCCGTGACGGCCTTTGACAAAGCGCGCACTCCTCAGCATCATCAGGAATGCCTCTCGTTTCTGGTGAATGTCTCAAAGTTAAGAAAAAGCACAACCCTTTTTTAAGGATGTTGAACAGATTCACAGGCCCATCTTTGCGGTTCGAGAGAAACCCTGAATACGTTCAGTGTTTGTGTTGAGCTCTCCGTGCTCCGACACTGAGCGAGCGGTCGTCCTCCAACAAGGAGCCTTTGTCCCAGTATCAGCTCGGTCCCCTTCAGGTCAGCCCCCCTGTTAGCGGGCACAAGAGGACGGGGCTCAGTGTGGCGGGGGGGATAAACACACCTGTCTGTTATCACATGTTATCAAGTCAAACCTGTCCACCACAAATAAACGTTGAAGTTTTTGGTGGCGAGGAGATCAGCTGGTTGATTGATGAGTCAACAACAACTTTGGTAATCGATTCAGCCTTTAAGCCGTTCATTAAACCAAAAGTGGGAGGGTTACAGCTTCTCAAATGTCAAGATTGGCTTCTTCTCTGTGTTTTTGTGTCACTATAAATCGAACAAAACAGACGATTTGATTTGACTGTGTCCACAAGAGTCCTTATGAATAAGCCAATGTTGGTGTAACTTTGAGGTCGCCTTTTTACAGTAGGATAACAGGAGGAAAGCTGGCTGTTGTTTTAAAATATGGCAGTAAAAAATGCTACCATGTTATAAATGTGTACTCTCTGTGTAAAGTTTAACGCAACCACTGACAAAAACAAGTCTTTATTTATCCTTCTAGTTAACCTCTAATCCTGATTCCTCTCTCTCTCTCTCTCTTTCTCTTAATCAAAGATCTGGAGTTCGAGCGGAGCCCCAAAACCGTCATCTCCTCGCTGGGCAAACCCATCACAATGCACTGCACCCTGAAGGGCACGGGGGGCGAGGAGGAGGACCCCCCTGATGTGCTCTGGCTGAGAGACAGCGTGCCGCTGCTGTACGCCGACACCAACCAGTTCCAAGTCCACACCGGCAGCGACAGCTGGACGATCATGAGCACGCTCAGGTAGGCGGCGGGTTTTCACTCTACTGTGAACAGGCGAGCTGCTTTTGTCGTGAGATTCAAAAGATAAAGGTTCATCCGTCTGTAACGGCAGCCACACCTGGCCTAAAAATGTTCCTCATGCCTCTGCTGTGATTGGATTTATTTCCTGTTCCTCCACCTTATCCTTTCACCTAGCTTAACGAGTACTGTTGCTGGATTACATCACCACGTTGACTTCCAGCTGCTGTGGAGCAGTTTGAAATGAAGTCTGAAAGAAATGACATAACCCGAGCAAAACAAAAACATATTTAATCCTGGTATGATTGCACTGCAAAATGTGCAAAGAAAGTAATCAGGGTCTGACCGTGTTTCTGCCTCTATCATCCAGTTTTCATCAGTTTGGTTTGTCATTGCTTTATCTTTATATCGCCTATTAAATCATTCCTTTTCATGCACACAACAGTATTGACAAGGTCCAGCTTCCCGACATGGGCGCCTATCGATGTGCTGTTCTATCCGAAAGCCACCAGACCATGTCTGAGGAGGGGAGCGTTCAGCTGGAGGGTGAGTTCATCTGGGGCTCTCTGGTGTACACAGAGGCAGCTACAAAAATAAGCACCACGGCTGTATTTGGAAGTTGAGTCGAGACCCTGATTCAGCGAATTTATTCTTTCTCAGGCCTTCCTCATTTCTCCGTGGAGCCCCAGCACATGTCTATAGTGGCCAACGTATCCCTGAGCCTGAGCTGTGTGGCCCACGGTCCTCCAGAGCCGGTCAGAGTCATCTGGCTGCAGGACGGCGCTCCTCTCAACTCCCTGGATGACCCGGTGGCTCTGTCACCCTCCACGCTCAACCTCACAGGTAACGTCTGTCGCCCTCTGTTAGCTGAGCGGTCGAGGCCGTGTGCACACAGCTTATAGTCACACCCATTAAAACATGCAGCCTCAATCAACTCCTCGAGGGCTAAATGATCAGCCAACAGTAACACAGTCCGGGACTGCATTTGTTGGAAGGTGCTTTATACGAGATCGGGAGCATTTCTATTGCCTCCACGCGGCTCTCAATGTGCTAATTACGACAAAACATTGTTTACCTGAGGGGGAACCAGAGGGCGGGCTCCACCTTTCCGTGATGGCACCGTTGGTCGCGACACCGTTATCAGCGGTAACCGTCGCCGGAGGCTCGCCAGTGGGACCCGGAGGATCCAAAACACAAAGATGTTCAGTTTACAATTGGATACAAAACAAAAACATTTGAAAAGTTGGAATCAGAACGTTTTTTGGCATTTTTGCTCAATAAAAGAGTTAAACAATGAATTGATAATCAAAACTATTGACGGTCACTTAATTAATCGACTCATTTCAGTACTACATTAGTCAAGTAAGACGTCGCTGTCAGCAGCTTGTGGCCCCAAGTAGCAGAGTTTTAAAATGACTAGAAACAAGACAATTTCAAAATGATCGGTTTTTAATTGAATGTATTTTAGACTATATCATAGATTACAATGTTCTGCCTCAACAGCTACACAGCAACTATCCTCTATAGGTTCAAATGCCCCCTCGCTGGTATAAACAAAACCATCAAAATAACCACTCTCTCACAGAGAGAGCCGGTTGGCTGACACGGTGCCATCGGATCCATTTGGGGGATGGGCCTTGTGGTCGTGTGGTTGATGGGTTAAGGCAGAGCAGCGGGCGCAAGAGGGCCTACTGGAGGGAGATAAATAGATGGGCAGAAGGAGATAAAAGACAGAGGCTTGAATGCAAACAGCTGCCTGCCAGATAGCTGGCCTGTGTTGAGTCCATTGGACAGGAAGAGCGGGCTGAGCCAGAGGGAGGGAGGAGCAGGAGGCAGCGGTCGGTTGCAGGATCTGGTTTGACTCATCGGAGCATCGGAGTGATGACCAGGTCCCGCTTGACGGTAACCTACACTCACGTCTCTGGAATGGACAGCTGCTCTGGCTGACCACAGGTCCAAAGACAAATAATCTTGTTATGCTGTAAACCGTAAAAAGAAACGGCTCAACGTATTTCAAACATTAAGAAGTCCAGGGCAACACGTCTCCCTGTAGCTTCAAGTCTTAAGGTGGTTTCCAACCACATCTGATGGACAGTGAAGCAACCACAGCTCTTTATGTGCCTTGTCCAAAAGCTGTAGGACGGAGAGCACTTAAACAACTTGAATTGCACAATAATAGAGGGTTTAAAATCCCAGAGAAGCAGAAATTAATTTGCTTTTTGGTCAGAGTGACAACAATCAAGAACATACAATGGTTTGGGCCAAAAAAATATTTTTGTGTCGCTGTTGATCCGACAAAACCAACAATTTGAAGACATCGGCTGTTGGAAATTGTGATGGGTGTTTTTCACTGATGTGGAACATTTTGTGAAATAACTTTGTTAAACTCACCTAAAAAATGGTTCAACTAAAGCTTGGGTCGTCACATTGGAGCAACCAGCAAGAGTGAGCTCGATTTTCAAAATCATCCATCCTAAAAAACACCCAGCCCAGTGTTGCCAACTGTTTTCCAATGACGGTAGCTACAGCAGCACTCGCTCCAAAAGTTGCTGAATCTAACGAGAAAGTCGCCAAGTCGGCAACACTGCCAGCCCGTCTCTTCAGGCCTCCCTCCAAAGCCACTCTCCGCCGAAATCATCATAATGAGAATGAGAATGATGGATTTCAACAAATCGAACAAAAAATAGTTTGTAAACAACATTGCTCACGCTAGCTTTAACAATGAAAACAAAATTAGTTGCAGCTGTGAATCCAATATGCTGGAGTACATAAACAAAACAATGATGAGCTCAGTGAGTCACGGTCCCAATACTTTAGTCACCATAAAGGAAGCACCAGGCCTGTCTTCTGTCATCCCCAGCTGACATTAACACCATTGGTCAACACTGTGATGCTCGTGAGCTCAGGAGTTCCTCCCAGTGACCGATTATGACATGTTCAGCTGGTCGGGGGGATGTTGTGTTGCGGTTTTCTGATGGGGAAGGAAAAGAGTCAGAAGGGCGAGTGGCGCAATCTCGAGATGGCCCGATGAGCACTTCATTCTCCCACACCGCCAGCGGTCATCCCTCACCCCTCACCCCTCACCCCTCCCTCCTTTCCCTCTCTCACAATCCTCCTGCTTCACCCAGCGAGGATCGTACCCCCTGTTCTTTTTCCGGCCCCAGCACAATGGAGGCATGGTGCTGTCAGCGCAGAGCGACACACACTGCGCGGTTCTGTGAGAGTCTGGCTAATTGACAATGTCGGCATGTTAGATAACCAGTGGTTAAAAACTTGAGTGTCACATGTTTCAGTATGTGTGTGTGTGTGTGTGTGTGTGTGTGAGCCTGTGTTGTGCTGTGGAAGGGTTCGAGTGTGTGAGCACGCTGTGAGTCACTTTGTGAGAGTACTCATTCACTGTTGAATATCAGAGTGTGTGTGTGTGTGTGTGTGTGTGTGTGTGTGTGTGTGTGTCACAGTGCGTTTCGCCCCCTTCAGAGGAGCCCCAGCCTCACGAAGGCAGCAGCTCAGCCCTTTTTACACCTGGACCCTCAACACGACCGCTCTCTTTGTTCTCAAAAGCACACGGCGGGAAAAGATTCGATGCGAGAGCGAAGAACCACAATCATGCAGTGTTTTTAGGAAAAAGAGATTCTTTAGTTTAAGAGAGAGTTTCGGGCTTTTGATACAAAGTGAAGTTCCACATTCTTAGACTTTGTGCGAAGCTGGTTTAAGAAGACAGTCTTCACCCTGACAGGGATTTGAAGGTCAAAAGACAACTTCGCCCAAGTTTGGTTGAAGAATTTGTAGACGTCAGATTAGAAATAACGTTAATAATGTTTGGACAGCATGTAACAGAAATAAATAAATGAAATTGTGTTGAAACAAATGTAACCCAGACTTAACCTTTTCAACCAGATGTAGCACAGTTTCAACCCAGACATCTTTTGATCTGCAAATCACCAAATCAGTGCTCACCGTGCACGCTTGTATCGATTATTTTCAATTATGTTTATCTTCTACATCAGTGTTCAGACAATGTAGCGGGATTTTTGAAAGTCTTAAAACAGTGAAAATGTGTACGGATCAAGGCTTTGCATTACCGATAGGGTGGGTAAGGTGTTGTTGTTGATTCACATGTTTTACAGAAACTTCTCAGGACAAGTCTCTTCCTTTAAATGGCTGTGACTGGTCCGGTTTTGACGAAATGGCGGATTTGATGTTTATTGTGCAGGCCAATCTCTCAAACATGCACTTTCACATCCACAAACGCACGCTGACGCCCGGAACTAATCACAACACTGTTGACAGAGAGTTCACCTGACCTTATGGAAACTATTACCCTCGCATTATTCTCACTCCAGTCTGAACTTTCACACCGCTTCTCACGCTGACTTAATGTGCAACTCAGCATGCTGAGCAAGGACTCTTAGTTTTAACCCCCCCCATGTCCCCCGATTCACACACCCATGTTGTCTCTTTGTCTGTCCAGGTTTGAACCGAACCAGCACTTTTTCTTGTGAGGCCCATAACCGCAAAGGAGTGGCCACCTCTGGATCCGGTACCATCACTGGTAGGTGTCACAAGCACTCGTGTCAGCCTTCATTCCTGTTTAAACATTGTTGTGGTTATATCTTTATTTTTATTTTTTACAATGTCTTTTCGTGTCTTTCTTTAGTCCTCCCGTCCAAGCCTCAACACCTGGAAGCCATGGAGATCACACCGACCAGTCTCCGTTTAACATGGCAGCCCGCTTTTGGAGGCGACTACCCGATAGTCCGCTGCACTGTCCAGGTGAGATGAACGTGAGAGGAGGCGAATACAACAACTAGCTGAGAAAACGAGTCACTGCTGAGTCTGACCTGCATGTTAAACTAACCCCAAAGAAGAGAGGAGCTTGCTGTCCTTTTCTTCTCTTAACTCATCCTCTACCCCTCCCTGCTTTATTCGTGTACTAGTGGATCAGGTTTCGCTCTGGGAGAGTGGCCTCCTGGACTAATCTGGTGTAGGACCACTCCCTCTCTCTGTCTCTCTCTCTCTCTCTCTCTCTGTCAGTGTCTCTCTGCCATTCTTCTGTTCTGCGGCCACTGCAGCTCGTAGTTGAGAGGGGGGGGGAGGCATTTTCCCCTGGAGAAGGGAGCAGTGCAGCAGCAACACCCCTAAATGTCTGGTTCTAATAAAGCTGCCCCTTATACCTCTCGTCTGTTCTTGCCCCCCCCCTCCCCGCACTGGGGAACAAGGCGAGGGGCCGGCTTCGGCAGAGCAAAAATCAGAATTAACAGTTCATTGCGGGGCCGAAGAGAGACGGGGGAAAAAAGCTTCTGAGCAGAGAGATGTTACTGAGCTGCACAAATGAGGCATAACAAACAGAAAGAAAGACAATAAGAAGGAAAGGAAGAAGGAAACAGGGGAAGTGCAGTGACAGCAGGTATTGAGGGTCTGAGCCATACGAGGGGAATGCAGGCTCAAGTGTGACTCAGAGCTGATCCGCACAATTAGATTAAACACACTTGTTTGCAGGCGGGACGGTGATTCACCGAGTCGGGAATGACTCGCTCTCTCGTACACACACTTCTTTCACAGTCCTCATTCACACAACTTAATATTCCTCGGGACGTCACACCACCTAACTCACGCCATGTGGAAGAACTCTCCCACCCAGCTCCCTCTGAATACTCATGTTGTTTTCAAAAAGGCATTGTCAAAAGCAGAGCACAGCAGCACCAGCTGAACACACACCCACCTGATCTGTTTGTGTGGCTATTATAGACCTGTTTCCAGCTCTTACTGTAAAGCCCACCCTGTGAAGTGCAGCCAGCAGCCTGCAGGAGCCACAATTATGCGCCAGACCGGCAACTTTAATGTGGTTTTTAAGATTGCTGCAATCCAGGGTTTTTCTTCCCCCTTCTCCCTTTGTGTTCCTCTTTAAACGTGTTTACCATAGTGAGTTTGCAGAGACAGCAGGTTTGTGACTCTGATTTTTAGCCGATGGGTTCTTCTTTCAGTGCACCTCACTGAGCCTGGCTCACGTTCGACACAACAATGGGGCAGATTTTTCACTATCTCTGGCAATTAACACTTAATGACCATCCTCCACCACCATTAAGCACAGGGACTCCAACCTCCCAGATTTCTTCCACAGTACCTCCAAAACTTATTTAGCCTACAGAAACAGGAATTCAAAGTTTCTCTATACTATAAACTTATATCATTTTCTTTGAACATTAAAGCCTGTTCTAGTAGAAACCCCAAATACAAGTGTGAACCTGAAAATTAGCATGATATGTCTCCTTTAAAAGCTGTGACATATTATTCTTAACAAAAAACGTATCTCCTGCAGACCAACTCCAATCTACACATTTAGTTAAATATTATCAAATGTTGATTTCTAACATGCGCAAGTAATTTGAATTATATATACTCAGCACTACTGTAACCATCTTTCCATGCAATTGTTTTATTGCTAATAAAAATAGTGATAATTAAGAAGAGCATAATTGATGGTATTGATTAAGGACACACTTTCCATTTGAATCCATTACAAAAATTATATTTCTACATGTTGTTGCTCTGCTCAAAATGATGAACGTGTTGGAAGAAATTTACCCACCAGTTCTTCTTCTACTGTATTCGCCTCTACCTATTGGCTTTATGTGTGTTGGCACTTAAAAAACAGCGTCCTCTTCCTGTTTGTGCCAAAAAGCAATGAAACAGATCACAATCAGAATCTGGTCACTCAATCTGAAATCCAGTGTAAAGGTTGCCCAACTCGCAGTACATAATATGTAGCAGCACATTTTATATTAGGGGATAAAAGTGGGAAATAAAGATTATTAAACAATGTAACAAATTTAAGTTTATTATCTAAATGTTCCAGGCCAAACATTCAGGAGAGTCCGCAGCAGCAGGCCCGGATAAAATGATCCACAACCAGAATGTGAACGTCCCACCAGCCACGCACTTCATCGGGGAGCTGGAGCCCCACCGCCTCTACGCAGTCAGGGTGGCCTGCCACAGCAGCCAGGGCCCATCTGACTGGTCGCCCTGGGTGGAGCTGCGCACCAAAGAAGGAGGTGAGTCCTCCGGCTGACTGAGGAGATGTTTGTTTTCACCCTGGAAGTGTGTGTGTGTGTGTGTCGGGTCACTGCCTCTGAAGTGAGTCCAGGTCAAGGCTGTGCTATCTGGCTTCTGATTGAGTCGTCTCCTCCCACTCCTGCTGTGTACTGTAACCAGTGCAAGACACATGCTACGCTGCAGCTAGCAGGCACCATTGATCCGCCTTTTTGGCCTGTGCCAAAGATCATTTTATTGAACTAAGTATTACGTACGCAGTCCTATGTGTATCCTATATAAAATGGATGTACCATCTGAAAAAATACCAGGCCTTACAGAGCCTGCTTTTTTTCTCTAGTGTTCATCGGCAAATTGCAACTGATGCAGCATTTGAACATTTCAAAGCTGAGTTAGTGTATTTTACATATAACATTGAAGTACCTTCAATGTGCAGGCCTAATGATTAAATATTAAAGATGCGTGTTGCTTTCTTATTGCTTTTCGATTTTACCAGATCAAAATTGTGAAAGTCTAAATTAAAGGGTAACTTCTGTGTTTTTCAGCCTGGACCTTGTTTTTCCATGTTTCTTTTGTCTAAGTGACTAATGGAGACAACAATGTTTAGCAGTTGTCGACCACAGCGTTCAATACTGGACCAATTTAAAAAAATGTTGTCCCCATTACTCTAATTCAAGCTTCCATTGGTTCCAAAATGTCAGCGACAGTGGCCCCTGCCTGGGATGCAATAGTCTTTTCTTCAGCAGCGTTTGTTGTGTTTCTTTTTTGCCTAAAGGCACATATTTTCTGAGCTTGTTTTGAGGTGAATCGACTTCACTGCAGCTTTAATTCTGTCGACTGTTTTTCAGCTTGATTCAGCAGGATAAGAAAGGAGTCAGAGAGTCAAGTTACAGTGCACTGTTAGTCATTACGTTCCTTCCTGTGCCCCTTCAACTTAAGTCTGTGTTTATGAAGAATACCAGACACCAGTCACTGTACCTCCACGAGCTTTCACATGTAAACTCTTGAGGTGGAAGGCTGACTGGGACTGCGGGGACAGATTAGGCGGAGACGGGAAGAGGGAGAGGGTGGACGTTAAAATAATCCTGAAAGAACTCAGTTAGGATCGCAACACTCCGTCCAAACTGGAGCGCTAGGCTGCCGTGTGTTGGGAGTTTAAACTGAGGTGGGATTTTCCATGCCAGCTCACACCGTCTCTATCCCTGGATGAATAGGAATGGAAACCGCTAAGAGGAGAGATGTGCCACAGGAGGGATGATGGGGGCTTTCCATCATGGAAGCCGCTCACAATCCGAAAACACTAAGCACATAGTGTTTGACATAAATAGGAAAATGGAGAAGTAGCAACTCCTACTGTAAAGGAGAAGGACAAAAAGTGGTTTTGAGATACCCTGGTTGCAGTCGGAATGTTCAAGTTTCAGTTCTCTATTCACCAAAGTTGAAAGTTTTGTTTCAGTGGAAAATAAAATCCTCTGTTTTGCCAATTTATGTAACATCCTTTTCGACCATTTATGTTTCATCTCCGGCAGCTGTCTCTGCACTTGCTCTGATGAGTCAGAAGATGAAAAATAAAAAAGCAGAAGATAAGATTCAGCTGGTGGTCAAAGATGGTTCAGGAGGTGTTGAAGGTCAGAGGGAGTGAGAGAATGAAGGGGAGAGGTAGACCGCTCAGACTATATTCCACATCTCTCTCTTTAGTGTCAAGGCTGCAGACTGTGTTTGAACTCCCATAAGGCTCTACTGTCTTTCTGTCTTCGTCTCTCATGAAGAAATTGTGCAGATATGTGCTTCACTATCTCTTTACGTGTCTCAATCTGGCACAGGCTGTCCCCATTTGCTGTTCCTCCCTTAAATTCTCAAGTTTTTCACTTCATTACACTCTTCTCCTGCCAGCTCTTTTTTTTTGGTTCTCATACCCAACCCCCATTTCCCTCAAGTAGACGGCGCTAGCATGCTCTCATTTTGTTGCAGTAGTCTTTTCCAACCTCAAATCCTACACACGGCTCTGTGGAACTTATTTTCCTGCATCAAACAAGCAAACAACAAGCTTCTTCACTCCTTCATCTTTCATTTCCCCCCCTTTTTTTGACCTCAGATGACCTCTGATTTCCCTTTCCAGAGCACACAGCTATAGGCACTGTGGGAAAAAAGAAAAGAAAAGCGGGTTGATGGTGGGAGAAGGCAAGGAATGGATAGAAGAGCAAGGAAACGAGGGAAGGGGGCGCTTTGAGAAAACACTCATTTAGCTATTTTCCCAAAGCTCACTATTTTCCCCAGAGGATGACAGAACATAAAGAGAAGAGGGGGGGGTTGACATATTTATTCCGTAAACGCATCCAGAAATGCCTCTTCCCAAGAAACAAAGACAATGAATGGACAAAGGTCGGGCGTGGCAACAATCAACAAGAGTTATTGTGTACTTTTTAAGTAGTTTGTTGAGGCAGATTCCCTCTACACATCTGTCTGCACCCCTAAAGTGACGCCAGAATTAGTCCAGAGTTACTGGACACCCGAACTCACCGCCCCGATGGAAGTGAGTCACGGCAATGACGAGGGACAAAACATTCACATGTGTCACATTTAATCTTGTTTAATAATACTGCCAGCTAACAAAATACAAAGGACCAAAGACAGTCTGCCATAAAAGTTTAAACGAGACATTTTTGATGACACTAACATTCGTGCTTTGACTGATCTCCAAAACATGTTCTGCCTGAGTTTGTTTTCATTAATGGAGAACAGATCCCAGGGTTATGAGTCAATGCTTTTGGCTGAGGGGTGACCCTTTTCCATCCGCGTGTTGACCCACGTGGAGGACGAGATGAAGCGCACAGAAAGAGAAGTGATGTTCAAATGGTTATCCGGCACTGCTTCTCCGATAGCTTGAAACGGTAGTCGTGAAGCCATGCAGCCGTGCAGATGTTAACCACGTCTGCTGTGAACTAATTGTGGCTCAAAAGTGTTTGTTTCTCAGCCTCTGGCCAAGCCCTGGGCTGCTTTCATGTGGAAGAGAAAGGAACAACAGGTTTGTTCTCTGTAGTTTCTGCATTTCAGAACCAGCGGCACACGTGTAGTTTTGGGGTTTTCCTTTTCAAACTCCCCAAATCTCTCAACTGGAGCTTTTTCAACTGTTTGTCCCCCTTTATTACACAAAGTTTTACGTCAACAGTTAACATCTCTCATAGCTCCATGACAAAAAAAAGAGAGAGAGGCATTACCACAGAGAGGGCAGCGAGGGAGAAGAAAGGACTTGGAAAGGAGGAGATGGAATCATGTTGGATGGGAGACAGGGAGGGAGGGAGAGAGAGAGAGAGAGAGATGAAGAGGGAAGGAGAAAGGGGGAACGGGAACAAAGGGGTGGAGAAGGAGGCAGAGAGAGAGGGAGATGACGGATCGTAGGTGGAGGCGACGCACTCGGAGGTTGTTTTCGTTGCCGCTGGCAGGCAGAGCAGGGGCCGCATGTGGAAACAATCATCCTCCAAACACTTCCTGATAACATCATCCATATAGGCTGGGCCATGTTTCCCAAACTCACACTGACTTTGAGTATGTGTGTGTGTGTGTGGGTGGGGGTATCCAGCTAGTTTGTGTGACTTTGTAAGCCTGCAGAGACAAAGAGAGCCCCAACTCAGACGGCAACAAAGGAAGTAAGCGATGTCGTCTCCTCGCGAGAAGATTGTTGGATCTATGTGTTGTTCAGAGCATCAATCACTCTCACACACTCTCACACACACACACACACACACACACACATTCCTCTCACTACTTCTAGCATTTCTTTAGCTAAGGTTGTCTCTCCTGGGTGTTTCTGCTGCCAGCAGCCTTTTTTTTCACTCTCTGCTCCAAAGAGCCAGAAAAGAGAAAGCCAGGCCAAAGAAGAGAGTGAAGCAGAAATCGGGATGGACAGAAGAGGGGGGTCAGCATGAAGGAGGGGGACACAGCGTGTGTCCACCCGAGGCCGTCCAACCACGGCTTCTGAATTCGGCTAATCGCCACTTAGCTTTTAGTCTCTGTTGTCCTAATGAAGGTAAATTCCCCACATTCTCTGAACATCTTCTCCCTCCAGCTGCTGTAGTTGTCCACACCCTCGAGGCTGCAGGCTGTCAAAACAGCACACGCCTGGCTAACCCCCCCCCCCGGCCCCGGGCCACCACAGTCACTGCACTGCGGGCTCCTCATTCATACCCAGAGACTTCTTCGACACATACGCCGCCACGCCCTGAGAACGAGTTAAAAATCCATGTAACTGGGTGAGAAGTGAAAGGCCTTCAAGTTGTGTTTTTGCCACTTTGTGTTTCAGTGCCAGAAAACCCGCCGGTCAACGTGAGCGCAGCGCTGAACGGGACAGAGGTGCTGGTGACGTGGGAAGGGCCTCCGGGGAAGCTGAACGGAGAGCTCCAGGGCTACCTGGTGGAGTACAGCACGCCTGCAACGCAGCAGGTCAGTCTGGGACGCTCATAAACGAAACGCATGAGGCGATGGTGTCTGACGTCGCTCCGAAAGATACAAAGAAAGTGTTTAATCTGCTTCATTATGACCGTTTCCCTCTTGTTGTTGACAGTTTATCGTGAACACCGCCCTGGACACAGAGCTGTCAATCAACGTTTCCGTCCCCCTCTCCAATGTGTCTTTTCGAGTGTGCGCCTATACAGGGGCGGGGCAAGGACCCTGGACCCCCATACAGACCCTGACTCTTATTGATCCCGGTGAGTGACAAGAAGTGTCAAAACTGCCAATGAAAACATATGCAATAACTTTTTAAGATTCCTATTTCATTTTTGTAAGGAATAGTCTGACCTTAACTTTAAAATTACCGTAATCACTTTTTCCTCCAAGATGTCAGATGTTTCATATATTCTGCATAAATAAACCAGCGCCAAAATATTGACATGGGCTCTGTTTTTTTTTTTAACTCCCACAGAAATGGAGGAACTTAAGGGTGAGTAATGACCGGCTTCACACATACAAACCTTCAAACACCCTCTGCTGTGACCTCTCAGAGTGACACATAATGACACAGTGACAGTGAGCTCATGGCAGGTTGTTTTTTTCACCACAGGACTTCTCTTTTCTTATTCTCTGTCTCTGGGTTCCAGAGAGTTCCTTCCTGTGTATCTCACGAAAAAAAGGGGAAGGGAGAGAAAAAAAGAGAAGAGAGGATCTCAGAGAGAGAGACGGGAAAGGGGGGGAGAGGGGTGGAATGGGGAGATGCATCATAAATATTTATAACGGGCAGGAACAGTGCAGCATCTCTGTTTGCTTAGTCTAATAGAGCCAGACAGACAATTCAAACAACAAGAATGGCAGAAAAAAAAGGAGGCAAGAGAAGTTGGGGGAGGGGGGTGGGGGGGTGGAGGGATGTGAATTCAGAGGACAAGTTGAAAACTGTGGGTGGAGGTTGTGAAAGAATAGTTGCGGCTTTGGGGACATGGGACAGCTCGAAGACAAAGTACATGTTTTGAGAGTGAGGAAAAGAAGGATGATACTTTTAGTCAGTAGAAATTGTTTCGATGTAACTCAACAAACATGGAGGGCAGGAATGACCTCATCTGAAACATAGTTTTCCTCACAATAATGCTGCGTATGTGTGTAAAAAGTACACATTGTTTTCTTTACAAGCCTTGCGAGAAGATATCACAAACATGAAATAACCATGGAATGAAGAAAGGGAATTTAATTTCAAATTGTACACTGGCTCTGTTCAGTTGATCAAATAAATCAAAACATGATCTCTTCTTTTTGTCCATCATCCTAAAAAGACCCACATGACTAAACCCTCATCCGTCTCTGTCCACACGCCCTTCCTTTCCCCCTTCAGGTCCATCCTCGCCCCCGGCCTTTTCCTGGCACTGGTGGTATGTGGTGATGGCCGTCGCCGGCGCTGTGTCCATAGCTGTGCTCATGGCCGTTTACGTGGCCAAGCTGCGGAGCAAGGAGACGCGTTTTGGGTGAGTATATGGGCTGCTGCTGGCGCTCCTCCTGGGTGAAAAGGGAGGGACGCCATAGCAGTGCCAAACCCAAAAAAAAATCAGTTGCCTCACTTTTGCATGCATGCTGATGCATTTGGACGGAGTAGAAGACAGTTGTGTTTACGCAATCTGCCAGGACGAGGCCTCTCATTGTGTTTTTGCGTTCGCAGGGAGGCGTTCGAACCCATGATGGAGAGCGGAGAGCTGGTGGTCAGGTACCGCGCTCGCCGCACCTACAGCCGCAGGACCACAGAAGCAACACGTGAGTTCCCCCCTTCCCTGCCCCTGCATGCCAGTGAGGAAGACTTATAATCCCTCCCGACTGCCCCTAAAGCAGCAAGAGACGAGTCTCTCAGCGTGCCCAAACCTGCCTCTGTCCCCGGGATAGATAGTGATACACAAAAACAAAGGTAGCAGAACAGCATCATCTCTCACGCTCTATGCTCCGATCTGACAGTTCAAGGGAAGGATCTCCTTTGGCACACTAATGGTTCTGTTCTCCGCGTTTCGAGATGGGATTTGCGTTTCTTTGGTTGATCAAAGGCAGGAACGCGAACAACGCAGCCCCACAGCTGTGAAAGCAGCCCTGGAGTGTTCAAGTCAACTGATGTACTCCACAACAACACTGTAGCCCTTCTGATCTGTAAAGCAATCTTTCATCTTTTTCATAGTCACATCGATTAGATGTGCAGTAAATCCATTGGTGGAGCTGCATGACCAGGCGTGAACGTTAGATTTAAATTTGGCTACATTTTAGGATCTTGTACTGTTGGGGCTATAAGATGAAATGAAGACGACATCGACGTACCACTCCTTGACCTGCTATGACCGGTCACGTCACCTCTGGGGTGGGTTTAAAGGTCTCTTCCAGGTGGAGCTAGGACCTTGTACTGGTGGAGGACAAAGCATGTGATTAGCACTGGTTTGTGTGCCATCGCCAGCGAGCAGCCCCCCCCCTCCCCTTGCGAAGTCCTCGTGATTACAGACAGAGATACGTACCTGTGAACACAGTGCGCAAACTCAAATTTCACACAGCTGGGTCCCATTAGAGGCCGTGACATTGTCCCAGGTGTATGTGCGATATTTGTGTTGAACCTCTCATAGGCAAGTCTCAGCTTGCTGCAGCCACAAAGAGGCCAGGGGGGAAGGCAAAAAATAGTTATTCAGTGCGTAAAATCAGACCAGCCCCTAAAAAAAAAGAAGAAAAAAAGAGATGTTGAGATAATTTGTACTCGGAGTGAATGGAGGGGGGTGGGGGAGCTCCCTGGAATAAAAGAAGGGGTCAGATTGGAGGGATTTGGGCGGGATTTACGCTGCTAATGTTGACCAGTGATTTGGGGCCAATTCTCAGGACACAGTCGAGGAAAAAAACTCCAGAGGCTCCGGTTTATGGCATGCATCGACTAATAACCGGTCGCTCCAGCATGTGTTGGAACATGCCTGTGGACTGAGCACATTGTTGTCGGACGCATTGGCAGATTGATAGTGTAGCAGCAGCTGGACGAGGGATCTCTGGTGCATGTCGTTGCCTTGTCACCGGCCCAGATGTGGAAACAGAGCTAAGCGTCTGTAGCGCAGTCTGCACGCCAACGTAGAGCTCACTGACAGCCAGCTGGTTGAGGAGAGCCAGGGATGTTTTCAAAGCAGCTCAAATCCTCTGACCTCAGCTCCCCAACCGGGTCCCCTGTGGGATCGCATGGTCACGTGTCCCGCGCCTGAACAGTCACACACTCTCTGCACAATTGACTTTTTAAAGTTTTTGAGTTTGAGTTAGTCTTTATTTTTGTATAGTTTTCGCCTCTATTTTCCGCTACGCTGAAGTTCAAGTTGGCATTTTTAGTTCAAGTTTTATTTTTGTTTTACTTTTACAAAATCTTTGTTTGATTTTTTGTAAGATATAATAATTGACATTTAAAGTATTTTTGGAACAGGACTTTGTGCATTAAAATACTGAATCATTTATTACATTAATAAAAAGCCAAATAATGTAATGTTAGGCCCACGTTAACCATCATTTTTCTGCAATTAAAAGTTTTACAAGTAGACAAGGTGGTTTTAGTTTACTTATAGTCCTATTTCCATTGTTATTCAAGCTGGTAGTGTTTATCAACACTTTGTCTTTGGCTTAGCGTCGAGCATTGTGGTTTTACAGTCACGCTGTTTTTCTCTCTTTTCTGCGATGTTCATTAAATTGCTTCGAGTCTCACACACCATTAAAATTCCTCTTTTTTCCCCCTCTGCTCAGTGAACAGCCTGGGCATCAGCGACGAGTTGAAGCAGAAGCTCCAAGACGTGATGGTGGACAGACATAAACTAACCCTGGGAAAGACGCTGGGAGAAGGTACTGCTTTGTTCTGGTCGGTTGTGTCAGACGTATTACAAGGAAAGACTGGGGTTGATATGTAACGTGGCGTAATATGTTAGGGTTGGTTTATAGTCAGGTATTATCCGCTATAGCACTAATGTCATGTCCGTCTTTGATGTTGCTTCTAAACTGGGTGTTTGATTGCGTCTTCCTCTCTCTCTCTTCAGGGGAGTTTGGCTCTGTGATGGAGGGGCTGCTGACTCAGGAGGAGGCTGTTCTCAAAGTTGCAGTGAAGACTATGAAGAGTGAGTAGACAGTGCAAGTACTCAGCAATCACCACAATGAATCCCTTCATCTTGGGAAACACAGGCCAATTGATGGACATCCCCTCGGGTCGGAGATTAACAAGTGTTGGGGGGCAAAAGTTTCCGTTTTTTTTTTATCGAAAAACAGATAGCTATGCAGCTTGTGAAGAATATTGGCGGAAGAAAAAGTTGACCCCACATTGACATTGAATCGCAGTGGCAAAGTAAAGACAATTGTGTAAGAACTGTTAAGCGGAAAAAGATGAATTTTTAGGGATAGAAGATTGGGAAAATTTGCCATTTCTGCCAGTTTCAACTTACTTAGTGGTAAAAACTACTAACAGAATTGGAATCAAGTTAAATATATTTTGTGTGCAGCAAGTCATACAAAATCGTCTCACCACATATATCATCTCTTCCCCAGTTGCCATCTGCACCCGCTCAGAGATGGAAGATTTCCTCCGCGAGGCGGCCTGCATGAAAGAGTTTGACCATGCCAATGTCATGAGGCTTCTAGGTGAGTAGGGATTCATTCTGCCCGGCACGTCACGGGTCAGCTCCTGAGGATTCTTCAGGTTCCCTTATAAATTACACTACACTGTAAACAGTTTTAAATGGAACTACATTCTACCAAAAGAAATAGTCCTGGTTTGCATTTTCTGTAGATAATCGAGAGTAAGAAGGACGCTGTCCATGTAAAGACGAAATGTTTGAGACAAAAACCTGGGCAAATAAAACCATAACTATGTGCATGATTAAATACCACGAAAAGTAAGTGAGAACATGTTTATTTTTTGTAATTTGGGTGAACTGACCCTTTAAAATACAGACTTCTTTAATTAGCAAATCCAAGACTGAGCAGTTTTGAGACATTGTGTTAACTTCTATAAGCACAGAAGATGTATGTAGTGTGTATAACACTAAGCTGCTGTGTTTTCACAGGTGTGTGTCTGCAGACTGTGGAGAGTGAAGGTTACCCCTCCCCCGTGGTCATCCTGCCCTATATGAAACACGGAGACCTGCACAGCTATCTGCTCTACTCGAGGCTGGGAGACTGTCCCGTGGTAAGTCCAATCTCACACAATAAAAGCCATGAAAGCAGCGCGCGTACACACACACACACACACACACACACACACACATCCACACACGTGCAAACGCAGGCAGTCACACGCACACAGTCCCACACTAACAGCTTAATGGGTTCAGGGTTTATAAGTCCACCTGAATGTCTGTCAGCAAAAAGGGATCCAAAGGTCAACAAAGACGTCAAGTACAGTATTTTTTTTACAGTCCCCACATACACCTTTTTTTCATGAAAACACAAGATATGTGTCTGTCGTTGCTCTCCGCAGCTTCACTTATTAACGGATGAGATGTTTTTTTGGAATCGAGAACTATTACACGCAGTACGTCCCCGGAGAGCCGGGGTTGAGATACACAAGCCTAATCAAAACAAGAATCCTGCAGAATGTTGAAACATCCACGAGTTTCTGGAGTCGTTCACAAAACACAGCGGCGCTGAGCCTCGCTCTTCCCACAGGAGGAGGCGAGTACCCGGAGCAGAGAGCATTCAGTTCAGAGAGTCGGACTCTGGCTCCCTCTACTGTACAGGAAAGAAATGTCAGCTGTGTGTGAGTGTGTGACTAAAACCCTGTTGTCTCTGTGCTGTCCTGCAGTACCTCCCGTCTCAAATGCTGGTAAAGTTCATGGCCGATATTGCCCGAGGGATGGAGTACCTCGGCAGGAAGAACTTCATCCACAGAGACCTTGCTGCTCGCAACTGCATGTAAGCACAACAACCTTCCCCCGCTTCCACTTTTCTCGGTTGCTGTTTGTTTTATCACTTTCTCTTTCTCTTGAAGAGCTGATTAAACAGAACCAAAAGTAGATTTTGCGAGAAGCGAAGTCATGACACTTTTGCATGTGAGATTTTATTTTCCACCATTCCTCTTTTCCCAACAATGCAGCACTGTAACACTGCGGTTTCTTTGCCTCAGGCTGAACGAGAACATGAATGTCTGTGTGGCCGACTTTGGCCTCTCCAAGAAGATCTACAACGGAGACTACTACAGGCAGGGCCGGATCTCAAAGATGCCCGTCAAATGGATCGCTATCGAAAGCTTGGCCGATCGCGTCTACACAACCAAGAGCGACGTGGTGAGTTCACCTGTGTGTGTGTGTGTGTGTGTGTGTGTGTGCTTGTTTTAGACCCGAAATCAGTTCAACATTGTGGGGACTCCCCTCCCATCAGGGGACCGGTTCCTACAAGGTTAACAATATATTTTAGGGTTATTTGGCTTGAGTTTACAGTTAGGATAAAGATAAAGTGACTCTTCTAAAATATATCTTTTGAGGTTCAAAAAGAGCTGAAGTTGTTGCTGAAATTGGATTGTTTCAGCGGTGGTTAATTTCACAGCAGAAACAAAAATCAAAACCTCCATCTAAAGGCCCTGATCCGACGCATCCGACGATCGGAAGCATCCTACTCTACAGCTCATTGGCACGCTGTATTGTTTCCTAATCAATCATTATTTCACCAGTACATGATTAATTACATTACTTTGAGGCAAATATTTGGAGTTTCAAGGAGAGTGACAGCACCAGACGGAAGCTGTCACTGGAATAGTTGTCTGACATGGAAGAAAGTACTGTGCAAACCTTTAACAGCCACCTTTCATGTCTACAGGGGCTGAGTGTGGTACAAAGAAGATGTTGGGAGACTGTTGCTTGAAGGTTACCGTAATGTTAAAGGGATAAGTGAGGCATGAAGCTGTTATAGGAGAGTTTACCCTCCAGAGAATAGAGTTTGAGTCATTTTTACTCTTTAAAAACTGAGAAGTGTGTGGCAAGGTGTGTAAAAGCTAAAGGTAGTTTAAACCTCTTTAACCCTTCCCCCTCGCCTCTTCACTATCTGTCTCTCTCTCAGTGGTCGTTTGGAGTCACCATGTGGGAGATCGCCACGCGGGGCCAGACTCCGTACCCCGGCGTTGAAAACAGTGAGATTTATGATTACTTGAGACAAGGAAACCGTCTCAAACAGCCTCCAGACTGTCTGGACAGCATGTGAGTGTTGCCTCCTTCACTCTCACGTTCCACACAAGACGCTCTCTGATAGCTGGCAGCTGATAATGAAGTACCTTGGAAATCTTTTTGCCTTCTGATTGGAAATACCTTTTTAAACCAGTCATGGCTAGAGGCTAAAAACAGTCTAAAGTCTATCTGCTCTTCATAGAGGTCTGATGATGCTTTGTTTCATAAAGATTAAAAAACACTTTACTGAACCATTCTTTTTCAAATATAGATTCTTCCAATTTAACAAAAGCTTGCACCCTTCCTCACAATATGCTTGAGACTGATATTTTAATGATTTTGTTAAATTACATTTTGAAAATTAATTTCACCTTAAACTGCTAAACAACACTTTGAAAAGCAGCTTTTTTCCTATGATTTATTAACGATGTCCTAGGAATATTCCACAGAAGGGAATATATAATTTGGTTTTAATTATAGGACAAATTCAGATAACTTTCAAAGCCAGCAAGTTCCTAGTTTGTAAAAAGCATGAAAAGATAGTTAAAAGTAATTCAAATAGAAGACATAGAATTGGTATTGGAGAAATCCAGGTATATTAACAACAATAAATCTTAATAAATTACTATAATTTGTGCAGTCTTGTCCAAACAAATTCCATACAAAATATGACAGTTTAATGGAAAATATTAGGCAACCAGCGACCAACACAGTGAAGTGTTAATGTTTTTCACATGTTTTGAGTATGAAGTTAACATTTGCTCATCCCCTCCAGCTACTCCCTGATGTTTTCCTGCTGGCTGCTGAGCCCCAAGGACCGCCCCTCATTCGAGGCCCTGTGCTGCGAGCTGGAAAAAGCCCTCGAGGATCTGCCGGACACTCAGGACCCGGACGAGATCCTGTACGTCAACATGGACGAGTCCTCCATGGAGCTAGGGGCCGTCGGCGGCCGCGACCCCGCCGGAGGGCCGTCCCCTCTCTGCCTGAAGGGCCTGGACTCCGTGACCACCGTGGAGGTCCACCAACCCAACCGCTACGTCCTCTGTCCCCAGCACGAGACCAACCGAGCCCTCTCGGACTCCCTGGAGAGCCTGGACATGCCGGTGTCGTCCTCCACAGCCACGCTGCCTCTACAACCATCCTGCCACTCCACTCCCAACCCCACGCCAGCTCCCACCCCGACTGTGGAGCTGCTGGAGGACAGGGAAGCGTCCAAGAGAATGCCCTGGCAGTGATGGCTCCACTCTTAAAACATGACTCGTCACTGCCAAAGCGTGCGGTCCCTTAACCCCTAGTCCAAGAACCGAGATCCAGCCTCTTGCTACTGACTGTAAGAAACCCTAATGTGCCCCGACATACAGATTTTTGCACAAATGCACGCACAGCTGAAGGCATTCCGAGGAAGTGAAGGATCGGAATTATTTCCTCTCTCTTCTACATATTGTACATATTGTTGCCCACGAACACTGCAGCACAATCAGAGAAATGCATTCCCAGTCGCTATAGCAATAAAAGACCGGATCTGCACAGCTGCTTGTATACAGCAGATCGATCTCCTCCATGTGATTAAGCTACAACAAGTCTCTGTGAAACCAGCTCAGACACTGCCAGGCTGAATCCACAACCAAACACACTCAGAGGCCTGAACGCTAACGCGGAGGACTCGCACCGGCCGAGGAAAGTCTTCCTTTGACGGAGAACCCTCACCCATCCGAGCCCCTGCTTCTGTGCAACTCAAAAGCAAAAAATGGCAGGAAAAGACAGGAAGAAGCCGCAGAGTCTCTTTCACTGACGGTGTCATCATCTGATGAAGACCACTGGCTGCTCTACGGTTATATTCTTTCATGAAGAAGAGTTTAACGACAGGAATCCCTCAACTGAAGTTCACCAAACCTGAAGTTAGAAGACTTTTTCCCTACAGCAGCAACAGAATATGAATGAAATTATATTTTTTTAAATAAGTAATAACAAAAGAATTAAGAGACCAAAATGTACAAAGATAATATCATTCCACTGCAGGCTTTTGGGACTTTTTCGTTTGAAGCAGTTTTGAATGAGGAGTCTACCATCCACAGTCGTATGATAGCCTAGCGTAGCGCTCTGGGTCGTACTGCTAGTTGCCCATTAAGCACAACGAGACGTTTACAGGTCACGCAAGGCTTTCGTCCCGAGCAGGAGAGACGCCTGTGAAAGTCCTGATTCAACCAGTCTTCACTTCTTTTGTCATAACTCAGGACTTAGACTTTGCTCGACGGGGACAGAGGTACTAGTCCAACAATGAGGGACAGAGGTCCTGGTCTAACAAAGAGAGACAGAGGTACTGATCAAACAAAAAGGGACAGATGTCCTGGTCTAACAAAGAGGGTATGAACAATCAGAGGCAGGAGGATGGACTGATGGACGGTACAGACATGGTGGAGTAACCCAGGGCAAACGGCAGGATAAGCTCCTCGTCTTTGCTTTTGGCTCAAGCACAGTGTTATTACACATTTTGTAATTATTATTTTTTTAATGCTGATTTTTGTATTTCTACAACTTTGCACTAATGTTTTTTTTTATATATATATCATTGTATGTTTGTTTGTAATTTGTATATATATTTTTTATGCTTTTTTTTCATTTTATGTCATAAATACTTTCTGTTCAGTCCTGCAGACGCCTCACAGGGAACAACTTGCATATTCATAAAGGCAGAGAATAAAAGCCTAATAAAGCGTCGCAGGGCGTCCAAGGGAGCGAGAGGCCGGGAGGCCGGGGAACGCGATGCACCTCGCCTCCTGTCGCCGTCCTGCCACTCTCTTATTCTGGGCTATTTTTCTTTCTCGAGGTTTAGCATTTAGTAAATAGAAGTCTGGCACCAGCAGAGTCAAGGAGGAGGAGGAGACAGAAAGCAGCAGC
>NW_022280059.1:1690836-1717857 GCF_004355925.1 Anarrhichthys ocellatus
ATATATTTTTATATATATATCTTTGCTTTAGTTCATCATTTTGTCATTGGAATGTAATATAGTCCAACACATATTTTTGGGAGATCATTTGTTCCAAATAAGGCGTTGTTTCTCTCAGATGTATACATCAAAAGGTACTTATATATATACACTCTATATATGTATATATATATATGTATATGTATATATATATATATATATATATGAACCAGTTTACAGTGATATAGCATTACTGAAATTCTTTGTTAAGATTACATTTCTTGCTATACATTTGGTACTGTGTTATCGTATGATAGTCCAGCATCAATTGTGGTGCTGCATAAACATTTTTACCAATTTTGAATGCAGATACTGTGTCGCACCAGCCAGTGTGTTTGAAACACTGTTGCTTCTTTTGGACAAAAAGAAACAAATTATCCTCCAAGCAACTCCCTCTTCAGTTCAGCCTTAAACCTCAGAATGTCACAACTTTACCTTCAGTGCCTTTCAGAGAGCCAGTATTTTGCATTCCAGTAGACGTGTGTGTGCATATTCCCCCGGTGTGTTGCATTGGGAGACGACTGTACTATAACTGCCTTTATACTGTCGCTGATTTGTAAACAAAAGTTTTATACAGTACACGCAGTATTTTGTATAAGAAATAAATGTGTTCATCGTGAATGAGCTCTCTCCCTGAGCTTCGATGTAGCCAATGTTAATCTCATCCGCATCACGTGTGTTTGTTCAAGTTTATTGATTCAATACAGCCGATGATGAGGTCAATAATTGATATTCATGATCAAACAGCAGGCTGACACATCCTTTTGAAAGATCATCCCGTAGCTGAAAAATAGCTGAGTAATGTACAGAATGTATAGTTCCTATAGGAGTGTGTGTGTGTGGTCTCAGAAGTGGATGTAGGAGATCTGCAGGTCGCCTTCTATCTCCAGCTTGTCGATCTCTTTGAAGGACTGCAGGCGGTGGGAGAAGTCGAACAGGTGCTGCCCGTTCACGAACACCTTGAACCTCTGGTCCCCGCAGCGGATGGACATCTGAGGCACGAGGACAGGGACGTCAAGACACGGCCGAGTCGAAATGATTTAAAACACACATGAAGGACAGACAATACTTACGTCGAAGTACTGTCCCTCAGCGAAGGGGCTCATGCTGAGCTCTCTTTCCTCCTGGCCCCAGTTACCTCTGATCATGCTGTTCCTCACCACGACGCCCTCTCTCACCCTGGGGTTCATGTGGAAGGCGATGTCCCGAGATCTGCTCACCACGAAGTTGATGCTAATTCTGCAACACACACGAAGGAGTGTAATCCGGGTCTGTTAGCAGCATTCACACTATAGTGATGGCGGTGTATGTATACACTCACACACACACACACACACACACACACACACACCTGGCTGCTCCATAGGGCAGCATGCCTCTGATGATGATGGTCCTCTTTGGGTACATCCCTCCTGGGATCATGTTGGAGTAGGGCACCGGCTTTAAACACACAACACAGTTAAATGTAGTTATAACAGTTAAATGAAAAAACAAAGATCTTTTCCCTCCATTTTTAAGAATATAAGTATAAGTGTTAGTTTGGTAGCATTGATCACCAGGCTAACATAATCAGTGTTCATTTGACTACTACTTTTTTTAACTATGATTTCGCCAACAAAGCAGATTTAGATTTGAAAAGCTTGCCAGCACCAGTGGTAACTTGTAATTAGTGTCATGGAGGCCTGAGTAGCTTCCTATCACGAGAAGAGGTAGATTACCCCATCGCTCATATGGCCCTGCATGTTCACCAGAGGTATTAACCAGCTGTCATATTTTAATTGTTTGTTTTTTTCTTTTTTGGGGATCAAATTGAATGTGTTGCAGTTCCTCTTTGTGACCACTAGATGGTCTAAATCAACTACATTTAAAAAACTCTAGTACGAAGTGAGGACTGAGCAAATAAAAAATCTTTTGAAATAGAAGTGGACTATGCGAACAGTGACGTGTAATTTATCTATTTGTTTACCCAGAATCCCCATTACTGTCAAGGTAGAAATGACTCTTCCTGGGGTTCGAACAAAAACACTACATACAAATGGAAAATGGAAAAAAACATTAAATTAAAATCCAAAGCAAAAGAAGGGAACACATATTACTTACAGGGTTGTAGACCGGCTGCCCGCCCATCCCCTACAATCACAACAACAGATTCATATTGTATTAGCGGACAGTCTCACACACTGAGGGCTTTATGAAGGTGTAGTCATGCAGTGTTCTCACCGGCAGGCTTGATCCTGGGAATCCTCCCTGACAGGAGAAAAAATAAAGCTATTTGTATACAAACACTGAATACACACTATTATTTACATGCAAACTAATTAGCTTGGCTTAGTTAAGTTTAGAAAAGGTGGGGAAAACACAAAAGGATCATTTTAACGCGGCTTCATACCTCCATACCACCTCCCATGCCTCCTGGATATCCACCCTGTGAAGAAGAACAATGTTTTATAAAGAAAGACTTTATATATGATTTTGTCATTTATTGTAAGTAGTTCGACCTTGGTAGGCGTTATTTAAAAAAAAATTAAATGAATGAATAAAAAAGAAATAGAAGACTTTATTCACCCCCATGCCACCTCCTGGATGTCCTCCCTGTTGAAAATAAGTGACCGTTTTAAATCCTGTACAACGCTGTGTCGAATTTCCTTGTTATTTTTTAAATATGCATACTTACTCCCATTCCTCCTCCCATTCCTCCTCCCATTCCTCCTCCCATTCCTCCCTAAAAACACCAAATAGAAGTGTAAGACTAAACAGATGACAAACCTCATTAACATACACTCTATTCAGCGTTGTAAAAAGTAGTTGTAGTTTTTTAACACAGCAGATGATGTTGCACACTCTCACAAACACAGACACACTGTTGCTGATACCACATTACTACATACTACTGCGACTTCTACCACTGGTACTGATACTAGTTTTGGTAGCATTCACATTACAGCTTGTAACAAGGTAATAATAGAGTAACATCTTGTAATAGCGGTGGAAGAACAAGGTAATAACAGGTCATTTCAAGGTTCATGGTCAAGGTTCAGGTTTACTCTCATGTGTGCGGACTTCATGTCCACGAGTGAGCAACACCCTTAGCAGCCATTAATGACGCCCGAGCAACCATTAATAACACTCTAGTAACCAGTAGGAGCCCAGTAAGGTTTCAGCTTTGCTCAAGCTTGAAGTAAAACGAAGCAAGCACCAACATTTCACTGTTTTACTCATTCCCATTCCTCCAGGGTACCTATTCATGCCACCTCGAGCACCCTGACGCAGAAGCAGAAAGCATTTAGGAAGCATGCTCTATGATGCTGCTGAATGTTTTTGCCCTTAGCAAAGCCCAAAGCATCGAGCTGACAGCTTCGGGGTCAGTGAGCCTCACCCCGATGATGTTGATCGTCTGGATGCAAACGTCTCCAGCGATCTGCATCGCACGGACTCGCTCCAGAGGGAGGCGGTGTTCGAAGGTGTAGAAGTCGTTCCCGTTGACTTTGAACTGCAACAGGATCACGTCAAATGTTAAGCAGAGTGTGTGTCATATGTTCCAATGATAAAATATTGTGTATACGTTAATATAATATTGTTTGCAGGTATGCGTAGACCTCTGGTTGGTCTCACCTGGTAGCCCTGAGAAGTGGCCATGATGACCATTTCAAAGGCCTGGCCCTTGCAGAAGGGCATGTCGTGGATCTTGTCCTCAGACCCCCAGGACCCCTCCTGACAGGAGTTGAAGACCACCTTGTCCCTGCCGTCAAAGCGAGGGTTGAAGTGGAGGGCGATGTCACTGGACTCGGACTCATCGCAGAGCAGGTTGAGAAAGAACCTGCCACAAGTAACAGCAGGTGAACCACAGGCATTATGGGTAAAGCAAAGGAAAGCAAACAGTGCAGGTGGGGCCGATTGTAAAAAAAAAAATGAGGATGTTGTAAAAGAGTTAAAGATGTAAGGATAAAGTGGGTGTGTGCAGTGCTTACTTTGTCCTCAGTGTTTTGCTAAGGGGAGGGTTGGCTGATAAAAATGGAGCTGTGTGTTTCACACATGTTCTGATATCCAACAAGACAAAGAAACCTGCTCCACCCAGATTTTGAGCTTACACAAGGTGTTCCCAGAGTCAAAAGATTTAGGCTAGAAATGTAATAAAAGTCCCATTGCTAACAGCTCACACAAGTGGACCTTGTGTTAACATGATCCTTTTTGTGGAACTATTTTAAGACAAATATACCGTTCAGAGGTCTGGGATCGCCTTGACTCGTTTCAGTCAGATGTCTGATGGTCTTTTATGCTTTTAGGTAGTAGAAAGTCATCTTTACAAATAGATGTGCTATTTTGTACGAAGGGTTTGTTTTGTACGTGGAGAACAAAACACAGATTGACAGCTGGAAGGGCAGAAAGAGACAAAGATCTCTCAGAGCAACAGTTGAATAAGAACAGAGGAACTCAGCAGTCTTTGGTGAAAGAAACTGGAAGCTTAGCATCAAAATGTGAGCAGGTTTAAACAGGAACCGCTTCCTGTTTCTGTGTCGATGGTTTCAATATAATGCAGCTTTAAAAAGCTGGAATATTAACAGGTGTGTTGCCAATATGTGAATGTCGGCTGAACATACTATGGACGTAAAAATCAAAGTTTAAACGGCTTCCCCAAAGTCATTAGAGGCCAAATTCACGTTGTGGTTCAATAATGATTGAGGTCCACTTATGCTTTTCTGAACAGGAAATAGATATTATTAACGGAAAGAAGAAAAACATCAATACAACAGGTGCCTCCAAACTCTTGTACAGCAGTATATACTGTGTATATATATATACTCACCTGGTAATGTCCTCAGGAATGGACCCCTGGATGTAGATGGACACTCCTTCCCTCAGGCCTCCATGAATGGGCCCCAGATAGGGAATTGTCTGTACGGTGCACAAAAAATATTCATCCATCCACACTGCACCACAAAGCTCACCACACAGCTCCACATGATTACACAGTAAATCACAGATTCACAAAGTCAGGATGTGGAGGATAAGTGTTGACTTCACTGTTTACTACTCTTGGATGCAGCGGTGGGAAGAAGTATTTACTCAAGTACTATTTTTAAATCACTTCTCAAAACACATTTTTACAGACTGGCTTTATGTGATGTCGTCGCTTTTCTGTTTTATTTTTATTTGTTGATTTTACTAAATTAATTTTCTTTTATTTATTTCTTAGTTTATTTCTATCGTATCGAATGTCTCACTGAGTTTTCTGTTATTGTTATTATTGCCTTGCTTTTGCTGCTTTGTCTGTCAAAGCACTTTGTAAACTGTTTTTAAAGGTGCTATATAAATAAAGTTATTATTATTACTATTACTAATAAATTCACTGAATCCTATAATGGTAATGAAAACGATGAATATCTTCAGCATCCAATGACGACTATCCAGAATTATAATCAACCAAGAAGCTCACACAATTCTGAAATCTTTATACTTTCATTAATGTGGACAACCACATCCGAAATGAGACATCTGAAATATAGATATTTTCATCTGGGGTATATGCACAAAAAATATTCAATATGTGTCAGTTTTAGGTCATATTGTGGTCCAGAGTGCAACATAACTCTGTACCAGAATGTAACCCCTCTGCATTAGTGCAATGCAGTACCCAGCAGCAGTCAGTGCAGATACTCACAGGGCCGTAGATTGGCTGATAGCCAGGAGGAGCAACAAACGACATGACAGCAGCGGTGTGAGACGGAACCGGGAGGGTTTTGTTAGGAAGTGGTCTCTGATGGAGGCCCAGTTTTATACCAGGGATGAGCGAGGGGCAGAGCAGCGGACCAAACCCAGGCCCGCATCACCGTGTTTACTTTGGAGGCACGGGGTGCACATTAACTGTTGACCCAGCAGAGGAGTGGCACGGTGCAACAAAAGACTGGAGCGAGTAAAAGTATTTTTAAAGTATCAAAAGTACTAATAAGACAGAAACAGACCTCTCAGAGTGTCACACTATTATTGGAATTCTATTACCAATGTATGATTGAGCATTTTGCTGTTGAGACTGGTCCAGATGGAGATGATTTGAGCTATTTTATGGGGAGTTTAATCTACGAAAGCTCATAATTTATAAACTCACTGTCAGTTGGTTTTGCAAACTCCCAATCTGTGCAGTAGCTAGTACTTAAAGCTGTCAAATACGTGTAGTGGAATAAAAACCATCCATCGCAATATCAATGGAGTAGAAATAATAAGCATGAAATAGAAGTACTCAAGTAAAGTGCCTCAAATTTGTACTGAACATGTACTTTACTTTCTTTACTTTCCACCGCTGCTTTTACATTATTTCTTCATTCATGATTACTGCTTTAGAACACTTCCTTAATCTAACACAGTAAACAATTCTGACATGATACAATCTTTAAGCTACATCTGTTAGTTTACTTCTCTTTGGTTGTGGAAAAGACAACAAATGTTGAATTTTCTGAAGTGTATATCTGTGTAGATGATCTCAGCACATTAATTGAGAAACCAGAGAGAATTGAAGGAGGGTCCGTCTATGATTCATAACATATCTTACCAGCCTGCCTATCTAAGGCAAACAGAAACACAAGTAACTCTTATCTGGCACTCATGTCTGCCAGCATACACTAACTTTATATGCATACTTCATGGAGGCAAGAGGTTACTTCAACAAATGCTACAGAGTAAACATTCACGTTCACATACCCACAAACACACAATCTGTCAGGGGACAAAGGCGTCAGTGATACATGGGTGTTTCCTGAAAGGCTTAAAGTGTAACAATCCACTTCTGATATTTGATTAAGATAAAAATGTTGCCTAAGCTGCCATGACACTGCAATGCAGACTTCTGATGGGGGACATTTCATTCACTTAGTTCACTATCGAGTACACCAGCAGGCGTCTTCATAATGACATAGTGTCACGGTCAGTGCTGTAAAGGCCCAATAACCAGCTAAAGATATTTATAACGGAATCATACCTCCAAAGAACATTTTTCAGTGACTATGTGGCCTATAATGCATTATAAACATATTTATAGTGTACAGTTCAATAAACAGACTATAATGGATTGTAAGCACTCTTTAACACTCACAATGCTTTATAATAACATATTAATAATATATTATAAAGCATTGTATGGTGACTCAAGGTCAAGTATGATTCCATGATTGTTTTTTGTAAATAGATCATTTGAAGTCCCATGGTTTTAGTACATTTTAGTTTTTGATAACACATTATAATCACTGTTATAATCAAATTATAAGTTACTCTAAATGGTCATTACTGGCTTTAAGTAAAGTTAAAATCAGATAAGTTTTGCGCGTTGTTCATAGATTTTACTGACTTATAATCACATTATAAATTATTTATAATACATTATAATATATTAGTTCTATAGGAATAATAAAACACTATATTTGCAAAAAGACAAAGTATCTTGATACTTGACCTTAGTCATTATAAAATGCTTTATAATGTGTTTATGATTGTTATAAACCACTGTCAATATTTAGGAGTGCTATTAATTATGCAGTGGTATAAGAAGATACTGCATTATGAATGTTTTTAAGGCATGTAGACATGGCGTCATAGAAAGTGTAACCACATTTTCTTATTTATAAAGGATATTATAGGGAATTAAATCCTCATGTAATTTTACTTAAACTACTAAATATTATTGTTTTAATATACTGTAAATGCATTTGAAAGATGTCAATGTGCATATAAATGGACATATTAAGGGACAAATGTGTCAGAAATAAACCACCATGGAACAATTAAAGAAGAGAACCTGAACATTGTCAGATGCTCACAGACCGTTTTTACATGCAGGTTATGTAATATGCAAATATCTGTTGATGTTCCTACCACAACATTTACAATACACCTCAGGGACGCATGCCTACAGACACACACATTCGTACACATAGACTTATAGTGACCCACGAGGCATTCCCTAAACCAAAAATATCTTCATACTTAAAACTGGTCCTCACAAAAGATGGAACAAGCGCACACACACACACACAGTGAGCTTCACATGTAAATGAGGACACATGTCCAAGTTGTCCTTAAAATAATCTGTTTATTCTGTATTGAAACACAGGGTTCAGTCAGAGGACACTCAGTCAGGTGGAAAGTCAAGATCTCCAGTCAGCTGCCTCCACGTGGACCACAGCTGCAAGTAGCTACACACTTCAGAGTCATCAGCAAACAAAATACTGCTCTGCCTCTGACAAAGTGTGTCGAGACATTCGATGCGAGACGGAGAGTTTTTATGTGATCCGTCAAAGGATTAGTGAGACAGGACTGTCTGAGATCGACGCAGCGCACGTGACTCGGAGAAAAAGAACCGATCTATCGTAAAAACCTAACTAGCAAAAACAAGAATGTGCTCTTCTGACTGCAAACTGGGCATTAACTTCAGTGTGAGAACGAGTCTCTCCACCGCTGTGGGTTTTTCACAAACAGGGACACGCGACGTGTTCAAGTCCGACGGAGAAGAACGATCGCTCAAATTCCTCAAGCCCTAAAGAAAAATAAATATATGTATTTATGTAAAATATGTCTTTTCATCAAAAGGCCTCTAAGCAGCCCAGACGTTACTCCGTTATACACATGACACAGTGGCCAAGATGTACACATTAAATACATTCACTAGTTATTTCAATGCACAGACAAAAACTTATTTGTGCATAAAGTGTCATAAAACAGACTGTTGGCCAGAAATACAGACGGGCTAAAACGGTCGTCTTCAGAAGATCTGATCTGCATATAAAGAAGAATAAATACCCTTGGCATTCTCCTCTACTGCATGTGTGTACATCATCGCTGCCTTATATGGCACAGAGACACCAGTGGAGAGAGGGGACCACATGCGTCCAGGGACGCATTGTAAGACTTCAGAGTGCAAACTGGGTTCGTCTATACAGCCGATTCACACCGGTATGTGTCGCGTACGCAGATGACACTTTATTATCCCGGCGAGTTTTCATTCACGATCGCTTGTTTGTAGACTGGTTTTCTTTCGAGAGAGGGAGAGAAAAGAAGAAAAGGAAGCGAGACGGGGCCTAAAACATTCACTGCTCCCTCGAGGATCTCGGAGATACGACGGTGAGCAGCTGAATTATTTTTCTTTCAAAACGCTCACTCTCATTGAAACTCCAGAAAATTAGAAATGAAATATCAAATGGCAACAGCCACATACAAAAACACCAACAACTCCCAACCTTACAAACAATATAAATAAAACATATCCACTCTAATCTCAAATAAAAGTGTTAAAGCTAAAAATCAGTGACATTGCTATAGGCACTAAAACGTTTACAGCAGTAGCGACTGAAAGAGCCCGTTTTGTATAAATGCACTGATACACAAAGGCAGTCTATGTATATTTTACACCAAAAAGGCCGTGTAGTGTTTTCATAGCGCAGTAAAAAGGCCCCTGTCTGTTTATGCCTCGTGATATTATTCTTCTGCTTCCCTCAAACCTCTCTCGTCGACATCGTGCTGCGGGTGGTACAGCAGTGCAGTCAAAGTGTGCATAGCTTCAAGATAGGAGAAACTAAGAAAATAGATGTGTTCAGAGTCTACATTTGTAATCTTTCCTCCCTCCTCTCCTCTCCTTCTCCCTCAGACGTTAAGGATGCGGGACGTTATTGGAGCTGATCCTCGTACTGCTTCCTGAAGCAGTCTCCAGCAGGGAAGAAGTCCCAGCATCGCTCCTGGTACAGCTTCCACACGTAGGACTCCTGATACACAGAGGTGTAAAAAAAGAAAAAAGAAAAAGAAAGAATGATTTTATGAACAAAAACCAATGTACACCAACCGACCTTATGCATGTCTGTTTACTGACCTGTCCTGTGTGTTCTGTTTCATCTTTATTGATGAGATACATCAGGAAGAACCTGAAGGTGAAATAGAGAAAACAAATCAAACATAATACATTTTAAACAGTAAAAGTGCACTAAACACAGGCGATAGACTCCTTTGCCATCGTCAGTAGACGAGCATGCCTCTTTTCTTTTCTTTTTCTGGTGTGTCGTGATTGACGTCATGAACACGGTGGTTACTTCGTTTTATATCTGTCACTTATTCAGTCTCTCTTTCAAACTCTGAAACCAGAGTTGGAGATTTCGTTTCTGTGAAGTTTGTTTGTTTGTATGTTTTTATGATCAGTGAGTTAAAATGACTGTTTTTCTGACTGGAGTCTGGTGGCTTTGTACGTCAATAAACTATTGAAATTGCCTGAGTCCCTGTTGATCATATATATGTGATCATATATTCACTTTAATGCATGTCGCATAGCAATGCACCGGAAAAAGGGAATAAACGAGTGCGTGTCCCCCGGGTGTCATTTGTCCCGGAAATGAATACTGACTGAAGACAAGGCCAGATGTTAGTGTGTGTTAGAAGACTAAAGCCTATTTCCCACTGGACAAAAACATCAACACTGAATCTAAAATGATCAAACCCTCGAGGACATCTGGAACTCTGGAAGTAAACGGTAAATGAGTGGAAACATACTGTATTAAAAGGAGGGTCACATCTGCACTCTGCCAGGTAACTCACATGTAGTTGGCCAAGTTATGTTCTTCTAAGGTGTGCGTCTCGAAGCCGTGCGGCGTCGTGTCAAAGTAGTCGCTTCCAATTCCACAGATGAAGCACTTTGTCTGGAGGGAGACGGGACAGTTGAGGTGAAACACGCTCTCGCCTTGTAACTGAAGGAGAATCAGTGACGTGAGGTGTTAAATCCCCCTGAGAGTCATCATCTTACCTCCATGTCCTCTCTGACCTGCTCCTGCTGGTCTCTCAGCTCTCCAAAGGCATCGATGATCAAACCTGAGAGACACACACAGCATTTCTTATGAGTCTGAAGATCAGAGGTCTTCTCAACAAAGTTACCATGTCTACAGAGGTCAGTGTGTGAGCTTTTGGACAGATGTTTTCATCAGATTTAGAATTCGAGATGGCGAACTTCAGGTCACAAAACATTTTTTTCCTGAAATGTCTTCTCTTCTTCCTTAGATTTTCCAATTTTTCCAAGTCTCTGCCCATGTTCACTCAGTCAGGAGGCTTTCCTCACATCACATCAGAAAACACAGACATTTTTCTGAGGTAGCTCTGGATGCAACTCATGTATCCAGTTGTTTGCTCACTACTACACACGCATCTTCACTTAACCCTTACTATTCAAATCACTTCTGGGTTGTCCTGAGACTTGCATTATACTGCAACAGTTGTTTGAGTTTGTAAACTGATGTTTTGAGATAGTTTTGCAGCCCCCATTTACTTCAATTCATCTGGACTTTTCTCCATTTTTTGAAACCTCTGTTCACCGTGGAGGAATGTGAAAATAAATGAAGGCAACATGGGGTGAGTATATACGTAATGATAATCAAATGTAATGATGTCATTTTGGGAGTGTATTATTCTTTTAAAGCTGTTATGTGTTTAATTCTGTGATTATAGCACTTTCAAATTATTCTATTGAAACAAGTTTTTGTTTGAGACAATCCAGGGGAACACTGATGCAATCCACAACCCATCCCTCCTCTGCACTGCTCTCTGCCTCAGCATACACTACCACAGGCAGGCACCAATGTCGGAAGCTCTTTACATAGTGTTAAATTACCCCCAAACTACAAAGAGCACTTTGAGAGAATTCACCACTCATAAAAACATACCCTGGATGATAGCCAGCAAGATGACAATGACGAAGAAGAAGAAGGTGATGTCAAAGACCACTCGGTACAGCTCGTACTCGTCACCGGCCGGGTCCTCAATTTCATCTCCTATTCCACCACCAGCACGCACGCCAACGTACATGTGGAACAGGTAACACTGCGGGAGAGAGCGGCGAAAATCATGTTTCATAACACAAAGTAAAGTAAACCCCGATACCACGGTCCTACAGGCATCTATCTCTCTGCCCCGCCACTCACAGTCATCATGTCGTCACACTTCATGTCCGGTTCGTCCTCGTCCTCACTCATGTTGTAGAACTTGCGGAAGAAGTTGAAGGCCACCACGGTGTACAGGTACACCACCACGGCCAGCAGACCCACTGTCATCATCAGCTGTGAGGGACAGGTTTATGGGACATTAGTGTGCGGTGTGCAGAGAGCCTCGCGATGCATCATTAGAGTGGAAGTGTGCAGACCTGTTTGCCGTTGTGAGTAACAGAGGACAGGATGGTGCGCAGGGTTTTGACACCCATGGCGATGTCCAGAAGATGACAGGCAAAGAAGAAGTTGTTGTAGTGTCCGAGCAGAGACATCAACGTGTACCAGACCAGGTAGAGGAAGGTCTAAATATATGAGAGAGGGCTGTCAGTCACACTCAAGCTCTCATTGTCTAAATCAAACCATGAACTGCTTCCTTAACTCACATTGTCAGTGAAAATAACACCGAACTTCCAGATCTGGTACTTGATGTCAATGGCAGTCATCCTACGGAGAGGAGGACAGGTTTGTTCTCTGATATTATGCTCTTTAAACGCTGAATGGTTCATGTAGAGAGTGAACAGCACATACCAGCTAAACATTGAGGTGTCTGGTTCATGCTTCTTTTCATGAGTCATGGCGCTGACGTCCAGAGAAGCCAAGTCCATACCGAGCAGCTCCGCAATCCTCTCTCTGCCGTAGATGTCACCATATTTATCCAGCACCTGGGTGTCACACACACTGATGTCATTTCACTGCAAGAAAATATCCCTGACATTTCAAATCAAAGCTGTCAGGGAAAGAAAACTCACCTTTCTTTTCACAAACTTGTCCCAGTAATTGTTCGGGAAGGATCTGCATTGAGAAACAAAAAGCGTTTACCATATATTAGAAGTCTGCAACCTGACCAGAGCGTGACTACCCTGCAACATGAACCCTCCAGGCTCCATCATCATCGGCAATACAAAAATCGACATAAGTGTGTGTGTGTGTGATTTATAGGACAATATTTTAAGAGCTGTCATCTGATGTTATTATACATTTAGTACTTACCTTCACATGCTATCGTGCTGCTAACATGTAAACTAACATGCTTTATCTATATAGTTAGATGCTATTTTTAATCAGGTTTCAAATTTTTTATTTTATTTTAATTCTGTTGTCATTTCTTTAAGGCTTATTTTAACTAATAATAATAATAATAGTGTAAAATCTGTGATGCCCCTAAATCAAGGACAATATTAAGAGTTAAAGGTGGAGTAAGCAACTTTGGAGAAACCAGAATTAAACCAAGACAAACCTAGATTTTGAAAGTATCCAACTGTGAAAACCCCAGCGCCTCCCTACAGGCCTCCCTTTGAAGCCACTCCCCCAAAACACACTAACGCACACACCTGACTGCTGCCGGAGGACGAGGGAGCGTTGGGGGGGAGGAGCTTAGCGCATCGTTAGCGTGTCCAACTACCTCATGTCTCACATTTATGAAAACACCTAAGAATTAACGTAAACTAACTATTGTTAGCACTCCCATCTAGGAGCAGCTAACAACCAAATTTTGTTTAGAAAAACTAAATTTTTGGTAGACAGGCAGTTCGAATTGGACGGGCTTATTTCAGGCCTCTGACAGTCACAGCTACAGGATATTTTATATCGTATTTTGTCAGAGCATTTGAGTTATCAGTTGCTGTCTGGATCTACAGAGAATTTCAACAAATATCACTAAAATGTTTCGAACATGAATTACCTCAGCCAGCTTTAAATATATAATGAACTGTCAACAATCACCAGTTTTTCAGGTTCTGTGGGTTTGTTTGTGAAAACGCAGAGAACATTGGCTTTTGTCATGATGTATTCACAGAAGTCAGTTTCATTAAACAAGTGTTAACAGGTCTATTATTCTGAATATCTTAGAAGAGAGAGTTTGATGCTGAAACGTCGGGTTTGGGCTGGAATGAATTAGTAGGGTTGGGCCTACATCTGATGATGTAAAAGGGCTCTTACGGAGTGTTGAGCACCAGTCTGTCCCACTGGCCCTTGATGTCGTCGTCCTCAGGCTGCTCAGTGACGTAGACACCATCAAACTCAAGCTTTCTGGCCAGCTCCTTCTCTCTCTTGAAGATAACCAGAGGGACCTGAAGGGTAAAGAGGGAAAAGAAGACACGCTGCTTGAAACCCACAATCGGACACAAAAAAACCCCCCCATGTGTTGTTTTTTTTGTGGTGCAAACACAGCGTACCTTGAGGCAGTTATAGCCGATGATGCAGAGGAGGGAGAGGATGGTGTGGACGATACCGAAGAAAGCCATGGCTGGCTCCATGTAGCCTGTGCTCTCTTCCAAGAAGTAGTACAAGGGACTCTCCTCTTCGTCATCTTCTCCTCCTCCGTCATCTAATCCGGACCCATCCTCCTCAGCACCGGAGCCTTCAAACAGGCCAGAGCCCTCAAACATACCAGAACCCTCCAACGGTTCCGGGCCCCCCATGCCCGGAGGACTTTCAGACACCTGGAGAGGTCACACAGAATGAGTCTTTTAATTGTTGGTTTATTTGTGCGGCATGAAGGCAAATTAACAAAAATGTCAAGGGCACATTGCAAACATTACTTTTGAATACAGAAAGGTGGATCTTTGTGATCCCATTTTTATTGAGATAAAGATATGCATTGGAAATGACAAAAATGACAAATGATAAACACATAATTATAAATATATATATATATTTATATATTGATTTAAACAAATAAATAGAATAATTTATATACCCAATCATCAGTAGATCCACCTCAAATTTGAACATTGAGCCCATCTCACTAGTAAAAAGAGTTCCTTAATAAACTACGGTGCATGAGCCATCTCTTTTTTGGGAAATAGTGTGCTCCTTATTGACTGAGATCTTGAATTATGTAGTGCCGTGCTCCTCAACTGTATCATTGCTGCTGAATGACTCCTGAATGTCCTCCGAACAGCCACATAAAAGATGCTAGCAGTGTGATGGAGTCCTCCACATACGCTCACACGATGTCAGTGGTTATGTGTTTCTCTATGTTGTTGGTATGGAACGTTCAGCAGCTATATGGTGATTAAGAGAAAACCATCTGATCCTGGACAAAAGAGTTGATGTAACTTTATTGTAACACATTCCTCAGTGTGTTTTATGGAGATTTATTTGGGGGGTGGGTATCGCCACGAGTTGATACCATGTGTGTCGTCTAACGTTAGTTACAGATGCACAGACCTTGTAGAAGAGCAGGATGAAATTGAGAGCGAAGGAGATAAACAGGGCCAAGAACCGAAAGTTGTAGAAGTTGCGAGAAAGGTAGTTCTGTGAAGAAAACAACGGTACAGCCTTCTGAGTGACAATCATCCGGTCCAAACCAAATGAAATCAACATCTCAGTCTCCATTTCTACCTCACTTCATTACTTAAAAATACCAATATGTCACAGAACATGTCAGACTGCAGCCCCATGTGGTGGCTAACAAGAAAAATTCTAAAATATTTACTGTAACAGAGAGCTCCTCACCATGAATTTAATCCTCTGAACCTCCAGCTCATTCCACAGCTCGAAGCTGTCCTCGGCCGGTTTCTTGTCCTTCTTCGACTTCGTCTTCACCGTCTTTTCCTCTTCCACCTCAGGCTCCTCCTCCTTTACCTCTGGTTCAGGCTTGGCCTCCTTCTCCTTCTCTCCATTCTCGGTGCTGGACGAGACACATCAGGTGAAATACTTTCTTCTCTGGACTGTTTAAACATATGATAAAGCTGCCTGGATATGTACAATGGTGTATTAAGACTATTGTAGGAAAAATAGTTATTATTATTACAGAGCTGTGGGAGGGGGGCTTATATTCCCCAAAACAAGATTCAGTTATAAATTCACAAGAAAAAAAACTTTGCACACATTGCATCGTGTTCATAAAATAACAGAAACAACATGAAGGATAGCCAGCATTTATAATCCTTATAATCAATTTTCTTCTTGTAAATTTGAGTTTTTTTTCTTTAGAATGAACCACATGAATCACAGAGAATATCCAATTTTTTTCTCATAGATTTACAACTTTAATTTTGGATATTGGAGTTTTTTTTCTGAGGATATGAGCCCCCCCTCCCACAGCTCTTACCTAGAGTGGCCCTAGTACATTGTTGTACTGTAGATATGTGATCATGCGAACACTGAAAATGTCTCTACACATTTCTGTACAAAAAGTGAATTACATTCAAGATGATTCATAATTACTTGACACATTTGCTCTTAAATGTGGGAACTCTAAATGTACATTTACTTGTAAATTTGTCAATTAGCTGACATGGCTGCACGTCTTAGCTGAGAGTGAATCAATATTCGCCTCATCTTTAGCAGAAGCAGCTCAGTTTAGATGTTGATTCTCAGCAGGCAGCCAACTTACTCTGCTTTCTCGGTCTCCAGAGGAACCTCTTCTTCAGGTTGAACAGGTTGAACAGGTTGCTCTTCCTCTCCAGGTCCTCCCACTGTGGCTTCCAACTGTTTCAATAATTGTGTTGCGGTTAGTTAACGGATTAATGGAGAGCGTGCACGTTAAACAACAGTAACAGACAGAACGCCTCACCAATTTCCTCTTCAGCAGCGGCGTGCCCTCAGGAGTCGGAGGCTCCTCAGTCGTCGTCTCACCAAAGTCTCCGAGTCCTCCAGGAGCACTAAAGCCAGGCAGGCGTCCACCTTCCCCTCTCTCCTCGCTATCCTCCTCTTCCTCGTCTCCCTCCACAACATCCAAGAGGTCCGACCCTCCGTCTGCGTCTTGGATCTCTCGAGCCCCTGGTTCGGGCGGCAGGTCCTCATGAACTTCGTCCTGCGTGGGATCTGGCATGCTGGCTAGGATCTCCGTCACCGTCATCTTCTTGGCGCCCTCCACTAAGCCTCCGCCGAACAGCGCCTTCCATATGAGTGTGAAGAAGCCCTTGCATATGCCGTACACGAACATCAGGATACCCATCACGACGGTGTAGATAAACGTAACCAAGCCGATCACCATCTCCTTCACCGTCATTTTTCTTAGCTTGCGGTACCGACGCCGCAGGTTACGGAAGGTGAACATGTTGAAGAAGTCAAGCACGCTCCGCAGGAACTCCGCAAATGCTGAGGCGGACTCTGGAGGTGCTTCATCTCCATTGTCTTCATCGCCCTCCGCAGACTCTACCTGATCTCCCCCGCCCTCTTCTTCCTCCTCGTCGTCCTCTTCTTCGGCGCCGTCTCCCTCGGGCTCAGAGATCGACGCGGCGATGTTCATCTCAAAGATGGTGTCCTCGCAGAAGTTCACGAACATCTCCATCTTCTCGCTCTCCTGGCCCTCGTTGACCACGTCAAAGATGAACTGCCGTTTGGACTCTCGGACCTGCGGCATTTCCCACTGGTTGCGGTTCGCCTCGCTGATTTCAAAGTAGATGCGCTCGATCTTCCTGCTGGCTCCCATGATCTCAATGCGGCCGAGGAAAGGGCGGAAGTAGTTGATCACGCTGTCGGCCTGCTCCAGGAAGTTCTGAAGGCGGGTGTCGTGGGGCACGTGCTCCGACAGGTTCGTGAGCAGGACGGCGATATTGAAGCCGATGTCTTTGGCCGGCTCCTGGAACCGATCGGCGAATTCCTCAAAGTTGATCATCTCGTTCTCGTCGGCCTCCGAGCAGGAGAGGAGGAACTGGATTTCTGAGGGAGAGTACTGCTTCTGGCTGTCCATGGCCTTGGAAAAGTCCTTCTTGGAGATTAGCCCGCGGGGGTCGGTCACGTAGTCCCGGAAGGCGTCGGACGCCACTATGTCCTTGAGCTTGAGGAACATGTCGAAGAACTTGAGGATCATCTCCACGTTGCTGGAGGACTCCACCAGCATGTCAACCATCTGCCTAGCGATGGTGCCGTTCACCACATTGCCTGCAAGGAGCGGAACAAGGACGAGAGGAGATGAGAAATGTATAGAAAGCACGCAACGGAACGGAAAGGACGTCACTAGACTGGGACGGACATCGTACCCTCAAGTAGAGACAGAAGCATCACCACCATGTCCTTCTGCAGATCCAACAGCTCCTTCAACAGTCCAATTTGACTGGAGTCCTGCAACAAAACCAAAAACACAAAACAAAACACAAAGAGTGGAGAAATATGTTCTTAACATGTGTACTGACGGATGATATATTACAGTTTGAGACGATATGTGCATCTTTCAAGGACAAAAAACACGGGCAGAGTAGCTACCTCAGAGTGTGCTCTACTCCAAAAATGATCCTGGGTTTGCATTTTTAAATAAAGAACATGCATTTTTATCATCACAGATAGTACACTTGATGTGACAGACAGCAAAACAAACACATTGGAAACACAGGCAGGTATGAGAGGAGGGAAGAAAAAAGCCTCTGCTAGACAGCAACGCCTTTCCCCTTTTATCTGAAAGAGCATTCGAGCGAGGAAGACGAACAGAACTGCAGACGCTGATCTTAGCGCTCCTGAAGACCGGCACCAGTAGATAACAAGAGTTGCTAAATTGTTTAGACAGTCTAAAGTGGCAGTCAGGCTGGTGAAGGTCTAGAGGAAAAAAGCTTTCGGGATGTGCAAGCATCAGCCACCTGTAAAATTGCATTGGCGCCTTTTAATACCTCTACGACACAAAACAACAAAATATAGAAAAACAGCAGAAATACAGCGAAATGAAAAGAAGCAAAGCGAGACATTTAGATGCTTAAGGCAACAATGTGAAATGAGTCTCATAAATTAGGAAGGAATAATTAACCAGTGTTTTTTTTTCATGAATAAATTATATTTGTTATATTTGTTGTATACCAATTTTAACAAGGGAATAACATCTAAGAATGCGATTAAATTTACCTCGTCAATCTTTATTCAAGCCGTCTCTGAACGGACAGTCCATTCACATGTCCCCTGTATTCAGGGACAATATCTAGTAATTGAATGTATGGCTTGTTAGAACACCTAAACAATAATACAGAGGGAAATGGAAATGATTTGGGTATTCAGCTGCGTAATAAATAATGTGATGAAGCATAATATCTTAATAAAAATGTTTTAAAAAAAAAGTCTTAGCGGGCCTCTAAATGAGATGGCGCTGGCAGAGAGACACATTCTTACGCCATTTCGTTGTCCAGGATCGGGGTGCATCTAACAGGGTTACAGATGAAAATAAAAATGTTATCCATCAACATTTTTACTTTGTTTTTGTATTTGTCTAAACCTGGACAGGCCAAATGTTCTAAATGACGCTGCTTCTCATCCAGTACAAACACATCAGAGAGGACACACACATTCAGTGCAGGTGTTAAAGCTAATTTTTAGTCTCAACAGAGTTTGTGAAAATGTATGTATGAGCTCAGATGAGTTCATCTGAAAGTGCTGATCCAAAGGTTATTATAGCTTACCTTTTTAATAAAAAAAACCTCATAACCTACCATTTGAAAGATATTCAAGATATGCAAATACAAAAATGCATTTTAAACAGCAGCATCAGTAGCAATCAACACAGACTGAGCAGGGAACACCGCAGCTCTTTGTTAGGTCAAACAAGTTACAGACCGCAGGCACACATTATTCAAAGCAAACACACGTTCAAACCCTGATCACTGGTCAGTACTACCACATGAATCTACACGCAAATAAGGTGAGGTGGATTAACCGTATGATATAGAATCACGAAGAAAATGAAAGAGAACTGTTTTTCCTCAAATTCTGCCACCTTAACTTGAATTCATGTTGTTGACAACCTGAAAGTGGTGAACTGAATGTGGTGAACAGTGTGCCATAATTCAGCAGCACACTGATAAACTGATATAATGTAAAAAAAGCAAAATTTAACAAAGACTATTTCAAATCAATTAACATTGCTAGTAAATGTAAAAACAACAACATGGCTACCGAGAAATGAAAACAGTATTTAGTAAGTTGACATAAATTCTACATTAGTTGTAATTGAGTGTCTGTGGCGACATTTCCGGACAAAAAATACTGTGTGAAGTTACTGCTGATGCAAACTGAACATTTCCTACAGCTGCAGCTTCACATTAAATGCATTTAATCGGCGAAACACGAGTTGACTTTTATTTTGAAGTGGCCACAGGCTGCTTCAATGTACGGATTTCTCATTTTGTTAAATTTGGACATGCCTGGTGCAGCGCAAACACAGATCACGATTGCTCACAGTTAGTTAGAAAAACTTTATTATATGACTATAGTTAGTTTTGCTGCCCCCCGGCATTCTGGGACTTGTAGTCTTAAAGCACGTTTGCTGTTCCATCAGTAACATCTTTAGGATTACCACCGTAAACATAAAACGGCTGAGTAGAGACGCAGAAACAATCGGACAAAGAGAATAGGGGAAAATCAATTAATTAAACTAAATAATCACAGATATAACAAAAAAAATTACATACTTTACTCTGCAAGAACCATGAGAGAGACAGTTCACATAATTAGTATACTCGAAGAGGACTAACGAATTGAACTATATCCTTTGGAAATGTGTACACTTCTATTTGATATTGCTTTCATCTTTTGGTCGACTGAAATACAACAAACACATTATTCTTGATTCTCTACAGATCCATGATATACGAAGGGAAATAAATCGGAAGGCTACAAAAAGGTTAATAATGAGTCGGGATGTTTCTTACCTGAGCAAGTTTCATCATCATATGAGCAAAGACGTGCAGGAAGCCCACCACAGCGTCCCACAACCTGCTGTGGGCCAGAGACTGCTGGTTTCCAGTACAGGGACCCTGACAGAGACAGAAACAAGGTGGGCAATGTAGATAAAATCCCAGTGCTGACATCATGCTAGGGGATATATTTTAACATTGTACTGTGTTTCAAAGTAAATGTTCTGAAACAAACACCTGGCTTTAAAGGGTGGATAGTTTCAGTGTGGACAGAAGTTTAAATTCTAGCTTTACGGTTTCATTTCATTAACTACAGTGTCTTGTCTTTTTTAGCTCGACTGGGTTGTGTTTAGTTATTATACTGGATGTGGAGAAAGTAGGTTTCATAGTTTTATTTTGAAAGAAAAGACTTCCTGCATTTCCTTTCCTACAAAGAGGGCGTTACATGCAGTGTTCAGGGGCTCTCTTACTTGGATGTACTCAGTCAAGCTGTTGAAGACCTGCTTGGCCACAGTCATTGCTTTGGAGAAATTCCTCTTACCAGGATCATCAATAATGTCTTTTCCTGAGTAGTACCAGTAAAAGTCACTGATCGACTCCTGCATACAGGAAGGAGGAGGAAGAAAACAAAAACTTTTAAATTATACCGTATTATTAAATTGACTGAAAAATGTAGTCTCAGTAGGACATTTATACAATTAAAGTCATGTTTACTTACCTCACTTGAGTTAGTATACCAAATAAAAAGACCATATTTTCTGAAATAAATGTATGTGTGCTGGTTGAGGAACAAAAAAACCTCACAGTGATAATAATAACATGAAACAACCATCAACGAAACAGAGCGGCTATTCACAAAAGTAGCTACAATCTGGAGAAAGTGGGACAAAGATCAGAGAACCTGAAGTCTCAGCAGGTAGTCCACCGTGCAAATGATGATGTTGATGGTAGTGGTGCTGCCCGTCTGAGTTCTCAAGTAGTTCTGAAAATCTGGAAACAGAACAAAAAGTGCGCTTTAAATGGAGTTTTCAACAACTGAAATGTCATCATTTACAGTGATATATAAATGAACAAGCGGTCCTAGCTGGAGCGTCATTTGAACACACCAGCTTCGGCTCCAGCTTTGACTCACCGTTGTTGTGGCCCTCACAAAGAAGCTGCAGGAAGCGGAAGAGGTCACACGTGAATTCATCGTCCGCCATCACTTTCTCATCTGGCAAGAGGGACACAGGAAATGCAAATGATTCATGTTGAAAAGTCTCTCCATCATTCTGCTGTGTTAAGGTATATTAAGTTATTACTGGAAGGAAGAAGTAATAGAACAATGCACTAGTACGTGTTTCCATCTGAACAAGTCATTTAAAAAAAATATTTTTGAATCTAAATGCAAAATAATTCTGCTTCTCAGGCAAAACTATTTCACCAGTTCCAAAGACAAAATCAACTTTTTACACAATAGTCATTTTATTGAAGCTAGTGCAGAGATCCTTTCTAAATATAAAACATATATATATTCAAACTATTTTAACAAGGAAAACTGCACAGGGAATTAGAGTTCAAATATCTAGTTTTCATAATATTATAAAACAATAAGGCTGAATCTGAAAACAGTCGACTTGTTAAAACAGAAGAATCCGTATTCAGATTAGGCATCAACTGTGTTAATCTGGTTAAATGGTGATTATGGTTATCCAATATAACGTCACGCATTTACTGATACACACTTAACACTGCACAATGTTACAGTGGCAGATTTAGTAGTGAAATATTATCGATAAGCAAAACAAACTTACCTGCAACAGTAGATGAAACTAAAGCAGAGTGTGTGTGGTGACGCTGATTAGTGCACCGTGACTGTACACACATGTGCATTGTAAAAACAGTAAGAGTGTAAGTACCATCACTTCATACCACTCCCCTTTCATTAGAATGGGTTAGAATGCGTTTGTCAGCAGGAAAGGGAGGCCGAGAAAACGTTACCTCCGTCTAGCACTCCAGATACTGTTTTACAGAAAACCTCTATTCAACAAAACTCGATCGAACAGCAGATCATCACGTTTAAATGGACATGGGATACACAGATACATGTCACCAGGAAACCAGGGAATAACAACAGATACAGATACAAATCACGAATGAAGACGGTGAACACACAAATACAGAGATGAAGCTCAAGGCACTCCGGCATGCAGGACAGATCTACTGAACTCTGCATGTATGGATGTGTGTGGATGTTGGAGGAAACATAACGAATAGATGTCGAATTGTGAGTTAACCGCTGTTTGTGTCAGGGTGGAAGTAAAGGACGCCAACTCATCTCACAGGACGCGAGTAGCTTTTTAAGTTCATTTCAGTATCTTTTGACTGAGATATGTTTGACTTCATTTGATTTTAAATCCCATCCATTACAAAATACACACTTTACAGCTCTCTATTGGCATGCCATCAGAAAGTGGATACTTGAAAAACTGTCGTAGTCAAAAATGCACAAGCATGCTCAGATGTACTCATGACAGAAAAACAGAAACGTGGCGGTGGAGTTGATCCTCATTAACATGCTCTGTATGAATAAATAAATACATTTAAATGCACTAATACATGTGGGAATTACTAGAAAGCACTGTTCTGAGTAGCATTTAGTTTTTCTCTCTTATCTTGACTCTTTTCTCATTTTCATCCAGTTATTTCTTCCTGTTATGATCCACTCTTTGTCCTGATGGAACAGAGGACTGAGGAGAGAGCCCTTCCCATCTTCCGTGTGATAAGGATTTATATGCAGTGACTTCACACAGATGGTCTAGCTGTGTGGGTCAAACTACATTTAAATGATGTGAATGAGAGCGATACAGGACTTAGAGAGTCCCTGCTGCTGCTGCTGCAATTCATTTCAGAGTTTCTAGGACACCGGGTCAGTGTAGTTCTCTACGGCCGACTGGAGAGAACTGAGTGGGAAAGGAGGAATGAGGTTACTGCCTTTCCTTCCCAATGATCAGTCACAAGACTTCAGTCAGAGTTACAGTAGATCTGCGATTAAAAACACTCAAGGACGAAAATCAAACCTCACAAGCGACTGTAAAGGTTGACTTCACTCGGTCCTTGAGTGTGAAATGAAATGCATATTAAGGTCACAGCAAGGAAAAGACTAGTCGGGTGATTGAGAGCTAAAAAATAGAAAAAAAGGGACAGAGGACAGAAAAGGAGGGACAGAAAGAAAGCAAATATATGAGATCATTTACCACGTTCTAGCTTCTTATCTGAGCACCGTGAGAACAGCAAATTGACGTGTGGGAGAGAAACATGACCATGGAGGGGGAAAGGGTCGAAAACGGGCAAAGTGAACGAGATGAGGGAGAGAGAAAGACAAAGAGACGCAGTGAGTCCAGCAGTCTTAAGACTCATAGATCAATAGTCATAATGCTGCGTTTAATGCAAGAGCGTCCTGGCTCCAACACTCCTAGAACACACACTTTCATGAAAACATACCTGCATCCTCAAACAGGCAAACTCAGACACTCACTAGAACTAGAAACATGTCACATTGTGTCTCAAACCAATGCACAATGACGTAGGAGAACAGGGATGTGACAGTGTGTGTGTGTGTGTGTGTGTGTGTGTATGGCAGTCTGTATGCAGTGAGTTCAGATAGTGTGTGGCAGTAAGAAGCTGTAGACCATACTCACTAGTCCCTTCCTCTGAAACCATCCCAAGTCCCTCGGCCTTGTTTTGTCTCTCAAAAGCATTCAAGTCCAAAACGCTGTCAACATGAAGCATTCGGTCAGTTTAGTTTAGTTTATGCAGTTCTACAAACTTTACTCACAATAAGCCCTTTCACTCTAAACATTGTTTAGAGAGCAACAATCAAAAAACGAGAGAGATCAAGAACAGAAATCCATGACAGACCTGCAGGTCTGCATCAGAGCCTGAACGCTGAGGAAGAACCCCACATCCTTTTTATCCTTCAGATAGTCCAGCATCCTCTGCACACAGACAGGTTGACAGCAAGCAAGCAACAAAAGCGATTAAGATGGTGAGTAGCATCCTCATTCAGTTGAGCTTTAGTCTTAACGCCATCTGAGAAGTTGTCATTGCAAACTGTTTGGAAAAGGGCAGGCACTTGAGTGAGTGGATGGACCATCTGTCAATCAAACTCTTGCCGAAGTCAGTCGGGAGAAGAGCGAAAAATGTCTTTTTTCCGTGGACAAAAGCCCTCAGTGCTCTACTTTTAATGAAGAAATACTCTCCTGTTCAGATAGAACTGATGCTATCGCACCATCGCCGCTAACATCTTCAGGACATTGTTGTCTTGAACAGACAGTTCCCTCTCTGTGTAGCTTGACATACACCTAAATCATAGCCGGAGCTGCCAGCAGCTCCTCACAGGCCTCTGATTGGTCCGGACACAAACACATTACTTAAAGCCCGACAAGATGGATTTTCGTCCGTTATGTGATCCTGCAAATAATTGCGTGACCTTGTGATATCATGAAAATCCAGCTGCCGTGATTTATTCCAGCTGTCTAGTGAAAAACGTACTTACCTGCTGTACATCACAGTTGCCTCCATTGAGGATGGAGATTCCCAGTTTGAGTGTGGAAGAAACCATGACTCCAGGTTCACCTGGAATCAGACGAGACATCAGTGGTGGAAGTAAAAGTGCCAACACAACGGTGTACAAATGCTCTGTTTCAAGTAAAGCATTCAAAATGTGACTTCAGTAGAAGTACAACATATTAGCAGCAAAATACCAAAAGTAAAAGTGTTAATCATGCAGAATGGTCCGTTTTAGAAGGAAATATGATTTGTTTATTCTGACGCATGAATGAGTTTCACCTCATTGTTGAAGCTGGTAAAAGTGGGTCTAACTTTTACTACTTTATTGTATATTAGAATGTATTTGTTGATTTAATTCTGGATTAATAAGGTGAAGCTGAAAGTACATTTTATTATTTCCAGCATTTCATTCAAAAAACAAAACTTTTTTCTTGTAATAGAAAATTTAAAAAGTCAGTGGTGGAATGTAACTAAATACATTTACTCAAGAACCGTGCTTGAGCACAATTTGAAGGTGCTTGTACTTTACTAGAGTATTTCCATTTTCTGTTGTTTTATTCTTCTAATTTACTACCATTCAGAAGCAAATATTGCACATTTTACTCCACTACAGTTATTTGACAGCTTTAGTTACTTTGAAGACTCACATTAATAATTCAAAAAATATATAAAATCAATTAATAATTGATGCACTGTTTAGGGATTAAGCTACCCAGCAGTATATAAAGTGATTCAAATGACCCCCACCTTCAACAGCTGCAACATGAATGTGATGTCACGTTAAACATTAATGCATATTAATTATAATCCAGTAATATAATATATATTATTCTAAAACTGTCCATTCAGCATAATTAATACTTTTACTTTTGGTCCTGCAAGTATACTCTGATGCTAAATACCTTTCACTCATTTTGAATGCAGGACTTTGACTTGTAACTGATTCTCACTCCTGCTTTTCAGCATTTCTACACTACACTACACTCCTCGAGGCAAAGTGCAGCATCAGCATCATTTGCTGTTCAGTGTCTGAAACACCACTCTATCCTTGAATTCAGTTAACTGGCTGAGGGGAACTGTAATATCACACAGCTCAAAACAAATTAACTATTTATTACCAATTAACCCAGATGGGTCATTCATCATTCTAAGGACAGCCTATAGTGACATTATTTAAAGTCAATATAATATCCGCATCAGTGACAAAACCATGTGAGTGACAGTGTGTGAGTATGTGTGTGTGTGTGTGTGTGTAGCAGCTACCTTTACAGGCACTAATCATCTGCAGCACCATCTCTGCAGCCCCGCGGTTGTGCAGACGCGACTGCTGGTACAGAAGCCTCTGTTTCTCCATCTCCTTGTCCTGTGGAGAGCAAGAGGGACACAGCTGTAACCCTGCCAACGGGGACTGCACTGCCCCCCGCACTCACTCACACACACACTCACACACACACACATCCTTATAATTCTATCCTAATTATGACCATCCATTGACTGCACACAGAGACGTTTCTAATGAAGCTAAAGCTGATGATGACATACAACACATCCAAATTAATATTTATGTTCGCTACAGACTAGATACAAAAAAAAGGTAGCGTTACATAAGTAAGAAAATATGTTTGACAAATAACTGTATCTCATCAGGCCTGTCCTCGTAGTGAGCTTCGACAGATTTAAAAGCCTTTAAAAAAACACTGTCTTAGTCATGAATAGATTTGGGCTCAGGCGCTGGCTGCAGCTCTGGACCTTTACTCATAGAAAAGCCAAATCTAAAACACTAAAACTACGATTAATTCTCACAAAGATAGAGATACAGGAACACACACACACACACACACACACACACACACACACACACACACACA
>NW_022280059.1:1717867-1765205 GCF_004355925.1 Anarrhichthys ocellatus
CACACACACACACACACACACACACACACACACACACACACACACACTCTCTCTTTCAATGGAACACAATGTGTGTTAGTGATGGAGACAGTTATTCCAGCTCTTGACATCTTCCAGAGGCAGCAAACAGTCGATGGCAGCAGACATTTCTTCCCCGGGCATACCACAACACACCACACATTTCACACATACTTACGAGGAAGCAACAGCAGTCGTCTGAGCAACACAGCATGCAGATCCTGCTATCCAACAGTACAAACCCAGAGCCCTTCAGTTGTGCTACCTGCAGCAGCATCATGTGGTTCCTCTCTGTCCTTAAGTTTAAACACGGGACTCTAAGTGTTGACTAGGAGTATCATAAAGTGCCTATAGTTTAAAAAATATATTTGGGATTTCAATAGTTAATGTTCTAAATTTGCGCTCGCAAGGCTGGGCAATTTTAAGATAAACCATTATATGTTTGATAAATCAATTAGAGGTTTTGATTTGATAAAAAGGATGACTTATTAGGATTACCAGCCAGAGGAGAAGGGTCATATTCAGTGGGGAAAAAACAGATATTTTGTAAATTATAAGGTCATACATTTCCAAGAAAAAAACGTTTTTGTCAAACCACCTCACTTCCCTTCAATTTGCAAGGTTGGATCAACCTCATCACACCACACCACCGTTTAACACTATGGTACTGTGAGTGCAAAATATAATATATTAGTATCTATTTATGTTCATAACAGAATACAGAACATAAAAGAAAATGCATATATGTATCTTTCAGTACCTTCGCCTCGCTCAGAGGCTACCCTTACCATAATAACACTACTTTAGGCCTCCGGTTCTGAAAAGCGAAGCCAATGCGCATGAAATGACTCTACTTCTCACTTGATTTATTACCTCAGTAAATATTGTTGAGCTTATTTTCTCAATCTCTAGTTTCAAGTCTTCTTCAATACAGCATGATGTTCATTTTGCAAATTAGGGTCACATTTAGAGTCAAATAGACCATAAAGTGGAGTCTTATTTAGGGCGGCGCTACCTTGTGATAGACAGGTCATTACCGCTACCAGAGCCGTATACGGCGTCTCTACGTCACTCCTCCACAGTCTAAATATGGGGATAAAAAATCCCATGAAGGCACTTTTATAATCTCAGAGAATATTTAAGGTTTTTTTCTCATAAATGTGAGTTTTTTTCTCGGAATACTTCCCCCTCCTCCGCCTTCATTATTATTATTATTTTTAACCTAAAATGGCCCAAATGCGTCAGCTTATATATCAAATAGCAAGAAACAATTTTTTTATACAAAATAAAATCATATTATTGAATGCGTTTGCAGATATTGTTTACTGTTGTCAATATAACGTACATAATATGGAGACCTGACTGAAATTGAAAACTGTACAGTGTCATACTATATTATACTACTTTAATACTGCTACATAGTACTGTATGCTACTTCACTGCAACACCCACTGTACTGCACTGTCCTATCATACAACATTAATCCTTTTGTTACAAATAAAACAGTACAGCTGAGACGAACAACTATCCTCTCAACATAAGAGGTTAGATTTGACCCTCCCACTTCATACCATGCGTAAAGCCTCCACCCAAAGCACCCAGAACGGGAGCTACCCATCCCTCCGCCCCCCCTCCTTCCTAAGCCTGACTGTTTTTAAAAATAGTGGAACTTTTCTCTACTTACAGAGGTTCTGCTCATCTTTTTCCGAGCAAACTATGTGTCTTTGTGATGAGTGAGAAGAGATCGAATGTGGCTGAGGGTGTGAGTGTGTCTGCATGTGAGTCAGTGTATGATTGCATGAGTGGGTGCTTGGCTTTGGGACAGTGTGTGTATGGCTGAGTGTGCAGGCTTTTACTGTAGTCCTTGGTGAGCACAGAGAGGGAGACTTGTTAACATCGTCCAATTCAAAATAAAGACAAACAAAATCGGTTACTTTGCCGGTTAGATTTCAAGTTATTAGGCGAGTCCATATGGGTGAACGCAGCCCGATTAGCAGGTGAGTACAGGAGGGTGTGAGTCAGGAAAGGGTGGTGCAAGCCTGGGGGAGACTGACCATGGACACACAAGAGAGCTGGTTCCACTGTTAGGAAACCTGCTGCGTGGCTTCAGAGATTATCGGTTTCTAAAAATAGCTGCTTGTCTTGGATGACAACATCACATTTCTGAGCACATATCAGCTTCCATGAAGGAATAGACAGGATGTTGTGGTGATGAAAATAACACTGAGGCTGCTTTCACACCAAGTCGGGCGTTAAGTGGACCATGTGAGTTTTACCGCAACGCCTGATTTGGTGTGAAAGAGATTTGCAGTGCAAATGGGTGTTGTGCTGCCCTCCAGGAAAAGCCATGGATCTCTATACCTACAACATCAGTCTCCAAACCTGGCTTTTGAAGCAAAAGAAATCATTGAGATGCTCATTCAAATTATCAGACATAGTCAGGGGTTGATTTACCTTTAGGTGCTGCTGAGCACATTTGTCCATATTAAATGTGCAGTTAAAATACTTTTTTGCACTGCTAAATTGTGGCCTTACTAGATCTGTTAACAACAGACATGAAGAACAGACATTTGGTCATTTGCTGTAAACTTCAATCAACCCCTAAACAAATTGAGAAGCACATCAGGTTTGGAAATTGTGATTCTGAAACTATGACACCAAGCAAAGACTCACTGGTTTGTTTTGACCTCCGTTTCATTTTGTTGTCTTTAGCTGCACCGACTCTCTGCACCCAAGTCATGCAATTTAGGAAATATAACAACTCAAGTCCACAACATTGAACCGACTGGTGGGCAGAGTCCAGCAAAGGCATGCACAGGTCAGTCCACAATAGCAGGAAACAGACAAGTGTTGTGAGTGGACGAGAGAAAAGACAGGAAGAGAGAATAAAAAAGAGAAGATTTGTGGTGGTGGGGGGGTGTGCCGAGTGTGTTTTCAAGGTGTGGTCACTCAGTGCATGGGGAGTTGCTTCTCCGCTGACTCCCCCTGTCTCCCATCCCTTGGTCCCCCCCATACCATCTCTGTCTGTCGCACCTCAAAGGCTGGCTCCTCCCCCTCCTGATCTCCCCCTTCGTCCTCCTCACCAATGTGGCAGCTCTGGAGGGAGATGACAGCAAGTGCAAGACCACATCAGATTTAGCAATCACACATTTACATATGATTGACATTTTGATCCCTTCCAATTGCCATATTCATGTTTCATTTTCATGTCTCGTGAAAGCTTAAATATGTATGTGACTGGAGGGCAAGTAAACCAATATCAGGTATGTTCAGGGTTAATGTAAATAATTGTTGTTGAAGGCAAATGTACTACAAACAACCAACACCAGACTTTCTGTTGTACAATTCCAATCTATTATTTTCAGCTGTATGTAATTCAGTATTTCTTTCTATCTATTTATTCACATCCAGACCATTTAAAGATGCTGCTCACTGACTGTCTTACCTTTGCCATAATATCAGCATAAGACATGTAGAGATGGTCAACGTCGAGTTTACTGTAATGAGAAAACACAGGACAGGACTCAACAAGTCTCAGTGAGGGAACGGGTCATTAAAGAGGTGAGTCGCAGACGAAGCAAAATGCCCTCACCTCTTCTCTGTGAGAGCTGTGCGGCTGAAATGAAGAATCAGCTGATGAAGGGGGTCAGGCTTCGTCTCGGTCTCCTCTTCCTCTTCCTCCTCTTCCTCCAAGGCTTTCTAATTATTGGAGTTAACATACGACTGGCATTAAGGAGATATTGCCCACGATGTGTAGGTTTATCTTATGATTCATGTGTTTAAAAGGGAGGATGACTTACTGACAAGTCGTCGATCATCTTGTCCTCAAATGAGTAACCTTCAGTCTCTAACCAGTTGCGTTTGTAGGCGTCCAAGAACATGTTGGTTGCCCTGTGCCTGTGAGAGGAGAGGAGAGGAGACGGTTGTAAAGCTCATGTCTCATGTAAAGCCTTCAGATTATTTTATTGAGTGTTTTTTTCGTTATTGAGTATGAGGGGAATCATTACGCGGGGACGTTGTACAAGGGCGTCATCCTGAAACAGGCTACCACGGCCCTGCGACGCTGTTTGGACAGCAGCTTGTGCCACACCATTTTCTTTGACTTGAAGGGATGCTCCGTCTAGAGAGAGAGAAAAAGCGTTGACCCAACAAATCCTCATTTTTGTAGCAAAAGCTTGTCAAGACAATGAATTCAATGTGTATACAGTCTGTGTATACAGTCATGTGTGTTTGCTCGCAGAGCACTTGAGCTTGTGTCCTTTACTCACCACCTCAATGTGGTAAAGGACAGCAGACACCTCTTGAACCCTTTTCACCACCTTCTCAGGGTCCTCAGCATCCTCAGCCTTTCCAGACAGCTCCTTATAAAGGGACATCTGCCAGCGCATAGCGGGGTCCTCCACCTGAAGCCAAAGGGCAAATATGTAGGCTGCGTGTTTAAACCCTCGCAGGTGTCTGTATTGGCCTGAACCCCGGAATTGCCGCTTGCGGTTATTTTTACATTTTTAATATCTACTATCATCTTCAATATGTGAAATAATTAAAAGGTCTACTCACCTTGCCTTGCAGATGCAGATTGTTGTTCAAGAACTCCCTCACCTCTTCATCTGTGTCTTTCTACAAGGAAAGAGGCCGAGATTCAGGCGACACTCAGAATGTATTTGTTCATAAAGTTGACTTCGAACACTTCAAAGTACCAGTGAGTATCTGAGCTTGGCGAGGTTGATGAGCTCCTGGTCTGCCGGAGAGCACATGTTGAGTCCGATAGGAAGCATCTTTTTTAACGCTGCAACGATAAGGGAGGTCTGCACAGAGTAGCGATCCCCCCGCCGCTTCTTCTTGGTACGCTCCTGCTCTGAGCCTCCAGACTACAGACAGAAAGAAAAGTTCAGACCGATCCATCACTGTTCCACTTACAAGCCCCTGCGCCTCACACCTCAAATATTTCCTTTTCAGAATATATTTTTGTGATAGTTACACAATTTTAGACAAATATTAGACAAAAAAAAAAACGACATAAGACTACTTCTAACACAAAACACAACAGAAAATTGACACAATGAGAAGCCAAGAACCAACTGTCGAGTAACATTTTACGCACAACATGCTGATGAAGTGAATCGACAAGTGAAAGTAATTATTCATGTGCTGAAATTGAACAACACATTTTCTCATGAATATCAACTTGTGGTGGCGCTTCAGGTGCTTCACTGCTGCATCAGCTGCAGTCGATACACACAAAGCAGCCTCACTGTTAGTAGTGCAGTGGCCAGACAGGGCACATCCTGTCCAATGGACAGCACGCAGAATAGCACAAGTCTATGGGGGGGGGGGGCCTGGAGCTCTTCTCACACGCTCCTGTCCTGAGGCGGCCAGTGCTCATTACCAACTGTTGTCTGGCCTTTACAGCAACCCCTCTGCCCTCAGCGCAGTGTGCCTCTGTGGGTCCACACTGCTCTTTGGCCAGAGAGAGGCGTTGTGATGATCAGGCAACAGAAGCTTACCACAGTAATGCCCATCTGATAGCCCAGGAGAGGAGGTTTTTCATATTCATCTTACAGCAACCACAAAAAGAAAAACATTAGAGACTCAACGATTTAACTTTTTAATGGTGTCAATGAATTAGATATGGAGGGGCGAGTCCAGTTAGTAAATGACTGGTGATGTCGAACTAGCTTCAGTTTCCCCTCCCCGACATACGCTGCTGATGGATCAAGCGAATGGTGACAGTGAAGAATGGTAGTTTTTTTTGGGGTGTAAACAGGTAGTGAAGACGAAGCCGATGATAATATTCAAAAGAGAAGAGTCCCCCTGCGCAGGAATCTTTACCACAAGAAGCTGAAAGAAATCCAAGCGTCAATAACAACATCTCAACATCACAGATGGCACAGTAGCGTGGGCTCCACAACTGTGTCCAACGGGGACGATCTGAAGGCAAACTGTTTATTAATCAACAGACAGGTAGGGGGTGATGGCGCTCAGCTGCAGGAGTGCACGCTCCAAAAAAAGACATACGCAGCAGCTCAGCCGAGCGCCATGAAACCTCTCAGGCCACTACGATCTACGGCAAAGAGCTTTCATCAAGCCGCTCCAGACCCCTACGCACACATATACACAAAGATAAGAACACACGCTCATGTCGCTAATACACGCCCAGTCATGCTCAACATCACTCAAATATGTCCCACTCACAGAAAACATTCATTACAGAAGCAGTTTCAACTAAATCTACATTTAAACATTATTATACCACCCATTGATCCGCATTATTGGAACATTGCTATTACTATTGTTGTGAGTCTTCCACTGATAGTGTTTATAACCCTGTGTGCCTCTATGTACAGTATGTGTGTGAATATTGGGGTCTGTGTTTTAAGAAGTGTGGAGGTTCCATGGGAGCGCTTGATGAAATGCCTCCCAAAACTCTAGGGTGCCATGCGATCAGCACAGCGCTCGTGCACAAACACAGTCTAACCTCTCCATCTCCGGCCTAGAGGCCCAGCGTCCAACCCCGACACAGGATATAAGGAGAAAACACAGTTAGCAACACTCCTGCTAGTGCCTGAACACTATGTACTGCCACTTACATGGTCCTGGAAGAGGAAGAGGTATTAGTTATGTAAAGGCAGAGTACTCTAACAATTCTAGAAAAGGATTATTATTTACCTGACGTTCTCATCCATTTAAGGAAAGAAAGGAAATAACAGCTGAGAATGGTTAAGAGGGGTTTCATTTAAAGTCTTACCCGCTTGGAATGGGTGGTGTTAGTGAAATATTAATTATTAGAGTTTGTGTTACAGCCCAAGATATGGAATGAGTGAATAAAACATCTTATTGAGTAAAAGGCTATGTTCTTCTTGGCCATTTTGTCTGCATGTCCGCTCTCACCTTGCTCATCTTGCTCTTACTGTCAGCAGTCAGGAAGGACATGTTGTTGATCTCATTCATCACTACAAAGTTCTGCTCCTCCCTCTTAAAGTTCTGTAATGAATAACACAAAGAAAGGTGGTAGACGGCAAAGGACGGACACAATTCACCAAATAGAAAGAAGAAGAAAAAGACCACAGAAAACAGAGAGACTCACGTGGGATTTGGACCAGAAAATGAAGACCTCTCCCACCATCCTGAAAAGCTCCTCAGCATCTGGGTCGGGACAGGTCAACCACCTTGCCCTGCAGGCAGAGACAGCAATGGATACATTCAAGCACTCGAATCAAAGTCTGCAAGTCCTGCTTAAGAGATATGTCCTTTTCACAGATAGGAGTTGAAATATAATATTGATCCTCTTAGAGTTGCAGACATGATTTCGATAAGCAGTTTCCACGGTATCTTTAAACTTGCTTTAGGGAACCACAAGCACCACCAACTGCAAATACTGAAAGTTTTCCCTTTTCGTATATTGTACTTAAACATGCCCATAACATCTTTTTCAGTCAAAGACGTGCTTTAGTCTCCAAATTGAACACAGTAATAGTACTCTTAAAGAAAAACAATGCTCATTGATTGTGAGTCACTCAGGACAAAAGTGTCAACTAAATCTCAAACTGTGATACGAACGATATACAGCAATAATGCGTTTTACACATTTATCGTGTCCTCGTGAGTTCAGCTACCTGTTATTGTCCACGTAGCGGATGAGCAAAGGGTAGAGAGCATACAGGTCCCGACACAGCACGGCGAACTCGTCTCTGATGGTCCCGTTTTCGCTGTCCACCTCTATCTTGCCCTCCATCCGCAGCTGATCCTCCTCCGCCACCACCTTACCTGTGCGCTTCTTCAGTTTTTCCATGGTGGGGATGAAGTGGGATTTAAGCATCTCTGGTTTAGCCCTGCTGACGATGGGCTGGGCAAACACTGGACAAGGGGCGCACAGGAAACAGCAGTAAGAGTCTGCATGGTCTTCTCCAAATAGGAGATGAACAACATGTGAAAAAGAAGATGTCTCGCATCGCATTGAGAATCTTCCTCCCACTGACCTGCCAATCTCTTCATCCAGGAGGCCTCGTCTATACCCAGGTTGTTAACCACAATCTTCATGATGCTGCCCAGCAGCTGGTTCAGCTGCTCGGAGGTGATGGAGGTGCACAGCTGGCCCTCCATCTCGGGGAAGTTCTCCAGGCCCCTCTCCCACCAGCGTGGGAGGTAGTTACACAGCATGGGCAGGGTGATCTCAATCACGTGGGGCATTTCTGTGTAGCGAGCCCCGGACTCAGCCAAGTCATGGATCTCCTTCATCAGGACCTCCAGCTCTGGGATATCCGTGCACAGCTCCTCCACTTGGTTGGGAAGACCCAGAACTGAAGACGGAGAGAGTAGACGGACGAAATAAAAGGTAGGGAAACAATTTATTATCAACCCAACTCTAGGGTAATGTTGTGCTGAGGAGGAAAACAAGGCGAAAACTCACTAGTTCTCTCTCTGGGAGTCTTGGTGGTATAAACAGAAAACATGTTGAACTCATTCAGCGATGGCTCAAGGAAGGCCACCGGCATAGCAGCTGCTAAGTGGGCCAGACACTCGCCAAGAGCTGGTCGCTGTCTGCAGAAGAGAAAAATAACACAAAATCTTAATGAAATGTCAAAATCAATCTTTGAAAGCATGATATTTTTTCCCTGTTTAATGATCTTTATGCAGTTTTTCCTGTGAATGAAGGGAATCAGGATTGAGGGCGTGTGGATTTTGGGCCATTTAAATGATATTCACTTGACAATCAAATCCTATATAAAAGCAAATTGCTAAAGACACTTTCACAGATCCAGAGGTCTCTACTCACTTCTCTACATGTGGAGTCTTCACTGTGCCCAGAGAGTAGATACTGCACATCAAACGGTAGCAGGATATTTGCAGGTCGTCCACTGAGGATGCAGAGCAGAGAGGCATTGCATTAGCTATGAGTCAAGAGCCACAACGGGCGAGCCATGACCCGTTAACTCAATGGAGAGGAGCGCTTCACTCACACATGACGTCATCCCCAAACTGGTGCTGAGCGATGTGGTCGAACAGTGAGGTGAGGACTGGCAGCAGGGCATTGGTGGTGTAGTTGATGTTCTGGGACACACCCTTAACCTACAGGAACACAGACACATATACACATATCCGCTCAAAGGGAAGATGAACATGTACAAAAACAAAGCGGTTGGGAGCCATCTCTCACCTGGTTCCGACTGGACACTTTGCCCAGTTTCAGATTCTCAACCATCTTCTCAATGTCATCGGCAGCGCTCTCAAAGAACTGGCGCAGGACGGCCTTGACAATCTCAGGGCCCGATTTCATAACGGTCCTTAAAGATGAGGACACAAAATATCATCATCTCGGATGTTTTGTTTCCATTTTCTTTCTGCCTGGGGTTTGTGTTATGGATAGATTGTGAGTTACCTGGCATCCAGCGATCGTGAGAGGATGTGCAGGCAGTTTACCACTGCGCCTGCATCTGTTCCTGAAAACAACAGCGCAAAGATGTGTTGTCAGAGACGTCCACTTTATAATAGAGCTCAATTTATTGTAAAGGAAAGATTTATTCATAGTCTTAAGAGTTAAGCACTCCACTAAAAACAGAAAGCACAAACAGTTACAGTAGTGCGTGTTAAAAAACAATGACCAAACTCAAAATTACATTAAAAACATTAATTTTGACTCATTACACAACTGAGACAACTTAAACACGTAATTATGAAACAGTTGAATCCTACATTGCTATAGTGTGCTATGCGCTCCATTTAAAACTTTACAGTTCGTCTGCAGTTCTGCATTGACTATCATGTAGTTGCCAGTGTCTAGTGACCGCTGGTTACATAAGAGTAGTGACTATTGGAGACGCATGGTGGTGAAGATGGAGAATGAGGTTAAAACACATACTGCCTCACATAAGATAAAATGTTGAATAGGCAAACCAGATTTATCTGAAAGATCCACATTTCCATGAAAACACGCACAGAAAACACATGAAGATCCCTCTTCATTCATCTCTTTTAATGCCACATGTACGGTCTATGTGTGCATGTATGAGAGTACCATAAGAAATGTCTTGATAAAATAATTAAAAGGCATTGCAGAGGTGAATTCTATATGTGGGAATGTTCCTTTGTTTTCTATGAGCAATCACAGTAATGATGTTAACTTATAAATCACACAATGCTCAGGCAGTTCTTTGTCATATCCCTGCAGTTGCGGTCTTGAAATAAACAAGCAATGCAGTCCATTCTGAGCAGAGACTTTCAAAAAGAGGTCTTGAGACCAATCGAGTAATACAACACTGAAAAGTACAACTGTATAAACACCTGGGCCCAGATGTGTGAACGATGCGTACGCACAAAAAGCATGCATACGGCACTTGGAATTTATAAAAGAAGAAAGTGCGGTGAGAATGTGCCTCACTGCTGGTGAAATGATAAGCTGGACATGAAATATAAGATGATGTCTCCTTATAGTGAAACATTTTGTAGGTTATTTTACAGTTTTACTGATGTTTTATAATTTTTGCGATCTACACAGCATTCTGTAAAATGTCAATCTGAGGCATCCAAGCCATCATCTCAGTTAATGATCCTTTAGCTTTGTCCTGAATCATGAAGCTCTTTGTAAAGTTGATTTCAAGATGAGCTCAATGAATTAGTCATTGATCACCTGTGAGGTGTTTAATAATGAAGACTGACGTATCACCACGATGATTGTTTTCAGATACATGTGATAAATGTAAGGTATTTGCGCTATAAATAGTCATAGCCGTGTGTAAAGGTCGCAGGTAACTGGAGAACCTTGACTTGCACTACTTTGCCGTTCTTCTCATTGACGGATGTAATAACTGGTGGAGCAGGCTCAAGAATTACTCCATCCATTTATGGCTACTCGTATGAGAACCAGTGAGGCTTGTGCACGTGAGTTCAGTCCCACAACGATTGAGATTTATAAAACACAATCAGGCTTATGAGTGGCTTCATAAATCTGACGAATAGAATGCATATTCATATTTCTGCTTTTGTGTATACACAGAGTTTTAGTTGTGAATCTACGTAGAGTTTCATGAATCTGGTTGTAGGAAAACAAAAAAAAAATCAAAGCCAAGCAGAAGTTGAGCTTAAGACAGAGCAGACGAGTAGATCCAGTAAGCAGTAAGGGAGGGATGAGAGAGTGGGGAGGACAGAGTGTGTGATACAATGTACGGAATAACATCATGACATATATAAATGGGACGGTAGGAAGGAAGAGGAAGTGAAAAACAATTCAGAAACAGAGGGACAGAGATGGTGAGAGGGCGTAACGCCACCATGCAGGTTCCTTACCAAAAAGAGAAACTCTGTGCCTCACCAAAGCCCCCAACTTACAGAAGATACTGAGGTCGGAGGAGAAGGAGGGAGAACGGTAGAGGGAAACAGGGCAGGAAAGACGTTTGAAGTGACACAGAAAGCAAAAGGGAGGTCAAGGATTTTTAACTGGATATTGCACAATAGGAGAGAGATGGAGACAGGGAAGAGGGCCGACACGGTCACAGTACTGTACTAGAGGAAAGCTAGAACAGATCATTCAGACAACATACCAGTCTTTGCTTTTTTTTCACATACCTTGCAATCATCTCCTTCTCCTTGTTGGAGGAATGCCCTCCACTACCCAAGACTTTAGCGGGAGTGGAGAGGAAGTACAGGCAGTGGTTTTTGAAATATTGATTGACCAGCGGCAGGAGGATCTATAAAAAATAACCAGATGAAATATGAACTGCAGAAAATAACTACCGAAGAAACGCATCATCATGCCATTAAACAGGCTCCATGTTTCTGTGTTCATGAACAGGATGGCGACTACAAACCAACATTTCTGGCAACAATTACATGTATTTCACCAAGACTGGATCCCGACACAGGTTAGCTTCTGTACAGTTTCTATGCAGCATCAAACGGCTCACCTTGGCAAAAAATTTGATCTCTTGTTCATGTGGCGACTTCTCCACTCTACCACTGCTGACCACGGCCTCTGTTCAAAAAAAACGGAATTAAAATCAAGACAGCCCTCAAAAGGTGCATGTTGATTAAACGGTGCGCAGTTAAAAGTTAGAAGTCTCTCAAAGCACAGTACCGAGATGAGCAATGAACTCCTGGGCGATGTCCATCCATTTAAGGAGCTTCTGGAGGAAGCCGTAGGCGAAACGCTTCTCAATGGAGGAAATGTCCTGCTCCATGTCCTTCAGTCCCCTGAAGAGAGAGGAACAATGAAATATAGAGAGAGGGGGACACATGGACAGAACTGGGTCGTTCCTGTTACGCAGCAACATTTCTGTCCCCGTGAATTAATACGTTACATTTTCTTTAAAACGTGTCAAATATTTATAATAAAATGTCTTAAATTACAGCTGCTGTTCGCTTGTTTTTACCATTTTATTTCATTTACTGTGTGTCTCTGAAGTAATCTCATCGTTGTTAGTCGTTTCTCACGTTCAAAAAAAAAAAAAGAAAAGACGACGACACTTGGGAGGGATCTCAAAGGTGTAAAGTTGGGTGAGCATACATGTTTCATGGGGTTAATCTGTTTGTCACACTCAATAATTTCCATCCTGTTCGGCTAAATTATGAAGAAAGTTATATCTGATATAGGCCTAGTTATAAAAGTTCTGTTTATGTTTAGATGGCTAGCTCGCTAAATCTAGATCACTCACAGAGCTAAGGCTAACTCAGCTCAAACTGTTTCACCCTATCAGGTCTACAGACCAATACAAACCAGTAACAGTAATTATTATTTGAGCGCCATAGATTGTTCCTATGTAATGCAAAACGCATGAAAAATCTCTTTATGTGTTCCTGCACAACAGGGAGGACCCTGCTATCAGAGGAAACCGTTCTATGTTCTATCCATCTATGCTCTAATCTTCAATGAACTGGTGAGAACATCCTGCTTACCTTGTCACAGCATATCCATTGAGCTGCAGGAACTTGAGCAGGTCCTGGGCCTTCTCCCTGTCCCTGGCCTTCTCCTTAGCCGTCAGGGTGTCATACGGCACGAGCAGAGGATGGGTGCCACCACCTAACAGAGGTCATTTATGGACTCAACAGACTGCAAACTAGCAATGATCACTAAAAACAAACTCCTCAGATTATGATGTGTCATAGAAAACCCCTCTTACCTTTGGACTGTATCTCCAGCTTCTTCTTCCTGCCCCAGGTGTTGTGGTAGTTCTCAGCCAGCTGCTCGGCCATAGACTGCACGGTGAGGGTGACAACATTATATAGTCAGGCTCCTGACAGTCCAACCAAACTATGAGACCTACAGTTACCTGTGCTGTGACAGAAAGATACGCACCTGTAGCTCTCTGGACAGGGCCATTCCTGCGATATCAATTGGCTGAGGGTTGTAGCCATGACTGGGATCATAAGTGGCCTGAAGACAGAAAACACATCATACAGAGATGTGGTTCTCCGTGTGAGGTTTAGGGACCTCTAGAGGACTCCAGGAGGTTCCCACAAAAAGATAACTGCTTTCATTTCACCATTGTTTCCCCCATTTAAGTATGCACAAGTGCAGAAGGTTTAAGAATACTGATTTCAATGGGTCAACAGATAGGTCGGATTATTTTCACCCCTTTTTTAGACCTGGAGGGACAGCCAAGTTTTGACATTATCACAATATTCAAGTCAATTTTATTTATATAGTCCAATGTCACAAATCACAAATTTGCTTCAGGGGCTTTACAGTCGGTACATTAGACACGTTCTGTCCTAAGACCCTCAGAGCAGATAAGGAAAAACTCCCCAAAAAAACCTTAAACAGGGAAAGAAAACAATGGAGGAAACCTCAGGAAGCGCAATTGAGAAGGGAGCCCTCCCACAGGAAAGACAGGCGTGCAACAGATGTCGTGTGTATAGAGTAATATAATCAAATACAACATAGGCAACTCATATGACAAATGACACATATAACAGAATATGTATGAATGTATGAAAAGATAATACAGGAGGATGTTAAGCAGCTTCCTGGTGTCACCAAACAGATGGAGTCACGCAACCTCCTCACCGCTATGGAAAGAGGACAGGCTACACAAAGAAAATGTGGCTTTCCAGAGCCACTTACCACTTATGATTCCAAAAAGGGAACAATAAGTACGGAACAAAAATCCATCTAAAAGTCAATTCATTTCCCTTCAGGAACAACGTATTCTAATACCTAGTGGTGTTTTCACTCCTCCCTCTTTTACCTGAGCAGTTTGGGAGATCTTGCGTGTGGCGGCCTTCTTCTCCACTTCTCCCTCCCCGTCCCTGGCTTTATCCAAGGTCCACTCCCAGGCCAGCATGGCTTTGACGGATTCTTTGATGGGCCAACGATAAATCTCCTTGTCCTGAGAAACAGAGAGAAGAGGATTTGGAAATGAACAGTGAGCCTGTCAACAACACACTGTATTCAGAATGTGGTGAATCAGAGATGAGACGTTCATGGCTCAGGAATACTTGTTTAATCCTGCTTGGCTAAAGTTCAGTACCCGTGTGCAGACGATCAGGATTCAGACAAGACAGAAGAATCATTACCTTTTCAGAGAAGGTTTTGTACGGCCGCAGCATTGGGTGAGACTTAGCGTTCTCATCCAACGCCTCTCCGTAGGTCCAGTTGTTCTGAATCTGAAAATAGATTTAACCATTGAAATAATTAATACAAAGTGCAAAACGATTTCAAAAAGACAAACGGGCACTTCCATGTCTGCTGATTTACATGTTTGGTAACTGACCTTCTCAAAGGCCCATCTGTCATGAGTGTGATCTGCAAACTTGTTGATGAAGGCATCCAGCCTCTCTGGGATGATGGTGCTGTGAATAAGTTATATTCATATTTAGTGTGAGGTCATGAACACCAGCCACTATTAAACTTGTGGATTACGTATGTAATTCCCTGTTCGTGCTTAGGTCACGTCACCTCAGCTGTCTTCCTCACAGTTAACTTCTTTTTATTTTTTATTTTGAAAATGAGGCGTACACTCAAGGCGTGAGAAATCACATCAAATTGCACAAAAAAAGTTTTTCTTCAAGTTAACCTGCGGTGAATATTTGATTATACAAATCACTGTGTAAAGTATTCCTTTAAAGAACGATAAGTATTGGAACTTGTGTGAACTATTTGTGTACTGTCTTGCATTTCTCTGCTCACTTGGTGGTCTCCACTGGTTTGGGGTCGAAGTTGCCTTCAGCATCCACAGAGGCCTTCTTCTCCACGTGAGAGGAGTAGGTGGCATCCACGTAGTCAGGCGGGATGGCTCCTGCTATAGCGCAGAGGCAGGGCATGGCGATCTTGAAGAGCTCTGCGTCGTATTTCTGGAATTTCAGGATGACAGCAGAGACGTCACGTTGATAATGACACAAGCTTTCAACCTGTGCGATCACACTGGTTTGACCACTGTGCGTGGACACCAAGAGATTCCTCTCTCACCTTGTGCGCCAGAGACTCAAAGATTCCCCAAAAGAGTTTACGAGACAGATGCAGCTCCTCCTCTGAAGTCACCCCGAAATTAGCCCATCCATTAGGCAAGCAGTAGTACTTCCAGCAGCGCTCATAGTGATTGGTCAACAGCTGAAACAATTAAATTACAGATCGAAATAAAATATATCTTTAATACATGGTATTCCCAAGAAAGCTATTTACTGGTAATTACTGTATGTAACAACTGAACAAGAAACTGCAATAATCACTGTGATGTAATGCATACATTATTGTGTTTGAATTGATTGTTTGTTAAACACAAATTGGGTGTATATATGTAGCATTTCTTTTTGTTTCTACAAAAGTTCTAATTATATAAGTTTTCATTGTTATAAAATGAAATGAAGCAAATACAATAGAATTAAATGGCAGGCCAACCTTGAGAGGCATCTTTGCATATTCGTTGAGGATGGGCACATCAAATACCAGCCGTCGAAGCAGATGCTGCAGCATGGAGGGTCGAAGGTACCTGTGAACGTCATCGAAATGCTTCATGAGGAATCGAGCTGTTTGGAAATGGATGTTGTTTCTTTCGTGGGTTCTATATTGTTGCGAAATATGTTTAGAATTAAATATTTTTATTGTTAAAAGAGTTGGGTACCGATCACATTTGAACCAATATCTGGAATTCGGGACGCCTACCCAGTGGTGCTAAGGTACTTTACTCTCTCTGTAATACCGAAAACGTAGTTTTAGTTGTAAAGTTTAGTTGAATTCTGTACCCAACCCTAACTATGGGTTGGGTGGGGATTGGTACTGACTTGCAGAGCGACATGAGGCACTCCTCGATGACGTCCCTCTGAGCCTTGGTGAGGGCTCGGCCGCGGGACAGGCGATAGATGGTGTGGAGCATGGAGTCGATCATGATGGCCCGGTGGTCCGTCCCAGCAAACAACGGGGCGCACTTGGTGAGCAGAGGCAACACGGCCGAACAGAGGTAGCGGTTCAGGGCCAGGGCCATTTCAGTCGTACTGAATGACACCTGGAATCACAGAGGTAGACAGAAAAACCATTTGTACCCTGTGTAATACTTTGGAGACGGATGGAGTAGTAAGTGACATCTCTTTGCTGTATCGCTGTGTCTTTTCATAGTCACCGTGTCCAGAGAGGCTGCAGCTCTCATGTCAGGCAGGAAGCCAACCTCCAGCACATGAAGCATGAAGTCCTGGTTCTCGATACCGTACACTCTGTCAAGGAACAGCACCATGGAGGCCTTGTGGTCCGGCACAAAACTGGCGGACATCTTAGGCTCAATGATCTGCCCGTCTGCGGCTTTGGACAGAAGAAATCAGATGCAGGAGAATAACTAAATGTGCCCAAATAGTGCACACTTGCACAGCGCGTCCATACATGACTCCAGTGTCTTACCTTTCCCAAAGGCAGGAATCTGGACAGATAAGCTGATGACTCCCACCAGATCCTCTATGGGCACCAGAGACCTCAGGATGGCCCTGATTCTGAGAGCTTCACCTTTGCCTGCTTGGATCAGCTGTAGACGTGAACATTTACGACACACTGTGTGAGACCAACCGCCGCTCTGAGCCGAATCGCCTTGGAGGCTCAAGAGAAATCAATATTGTGAAAAGCCGTTCTACTCACATGCATCTCGGGGGCGCAGCGACCCAGCAGATCGATGAGGGCCGAGTAGAAGGACATGATGGCATTTCCCAGATGGACACGGTTCTCCTCCTGCTGTTCCTCACCACCGAACCTGCCAATCAAGAGAACATGATCGCATAGCTTTATAATAATGTCCATTAAATCATTCATCTAAATTGTTATTTGTTGAGTCAAACAGTGCAGCCTGTATCACATCTACTGCGCCAACAAGGGATGTTTGGTTGATTTTGTATTTGTTAGCCTGACACTCATTAACCGGTGACTAACTAAAAAAAACTAAAAAAAATGTGACATAAAAGAGGTGTTTTCTTTTTACTCCAGCGCTTCACTGTGTAAAGGGTTAAAAAAATGTTCTCTTGGTGGTTAACCTTGTGCCGACACTTACATGAAGCGTCTGTCTTTTTTGACAGTGGGTCCGTCCCTCGCCGGGTCCTCTGAGATCTTGATGGCCTCCTCCATGGCAGCCAGCAGACCATTCCCGCCCTCACCTCTCAGGGCCGGGCCGAAGCACTCGGGCCGCCGGATGAGCAGACGCACCACGACGTTGGCGTTCTCCTCCACGCTCTCTCCTGTGAAGGGCGTGCGAATGTCAGTGACGGTTACAGTCAACTCAAAGCAACAAATGCAATCGGTACATGGAGGGTTGCTGACCGTTAACAAAGACAGCAAAGCGGAGGAAGTCCAGGTATCTCTCTCCTCCACAGGGGTTCCAGCCGATGTCAGGGTAGCCCTTCGAGAGGAGCATTGGACACATCTGCAGGCCGCAGCCCGCCAGGTATGTCACCACCTGCATCACCACGCATGTGAGGAGACACAGAGAGAGACGGTGAGCTAACAAGGCCATTCGTGCGTTTCTTTCTTGTCGTCTTTTTTAATTTTTCTCATACCATTTCCAGGTCCTGCTCTTGTAGAGCCAAGGCCAGCTCATTGTTGTCAATGCAAGAAGCCGCAGCCACATCCAGAGGTGTGGACCCACGCATGCCTGCAAATGTAAAACAAGGAAGACTGCATTTGTTTGTTCTTTGCTTAAGATACAGGCTAGTCATTCTATCTTGTTCTATATGTTTTCTACTGTCAGGGGAAACTGTCACAGGGCCGCTGATTATGAAAAAAGCTTAGAATCTATTCTTTACTTCTTTTTTTTTTTTTTTTACATAGTTTTCAAATAATCAACAACCAATGAATCCATATTTCTAAATAAAATCTGGAAGAGGTTGCTCTATGTACAGTACAGTCAACAGTGTAATAGCGGGTACTGACCCAAGCCGATGCCGCTGTTCTGCAGCAGGTAGCTCAGATGGTCAAACATGGAGCGCTGGTTCTGTCGGCTGATGCGACAGAAGTAGCACAGGAAACGACAGCAGTTGGTCACCATTTGGGGGAATCGAATCTCCTGGAGAGGAGTGGTGCAAAGATCAGGTCAGTCTGTAGTTAATTCAAATGTCCAACAGGACAATTATACCGGTTAGACTGAGTAAGAAGATAAACTAAGACTGAAAATCATCTCCGTTACCTTTGAGTCTCCTCCTCCACCCAGCACATTGACCATCACTTCCATGACAGTCTCATGCATACCAAGAGCTCTCATCAGATTGGGGTGTTGGTAGAACACCTTGTTGTTCATGATGTTCCTGAAAGAATAACAACAAAATATTTTCTGGTTAAATTCTGATGAAACATTGGAAAATAATTGCAGATTGAGATTTTAGGGCGGGATGTGCCTGGAGCTTCTTTTTGTTGTTGAAAGTCTTTATTTTGGGGCAGTAGCTTAGATCACTAAATATCAGCCCAGGAGTAAATATTCTTTCTTCTGTCGTCCACAATTTTTCAAAATTGGGTAACTTTGTACATTATGGGAATGGTAGAGTGTGCACGCATAAGCAATGAAAAAATCAGTCAGGGGGGTGGGGGGGGACTTAGAGATTGGAATAGAAGTCGATGAGGTTCGCTGAGCTGAAACAACGTCACAGGGTCATTTACATATCTGAACCACTTGTTCCAAATTTGAATAAACATACTTTTCTGAAGACGAATAGAAAAGGTAATCCTTTCCATAACATAGATGTCATTTACTATATCTATCCACTCCTGTATCGTGGAGGGGTTCAGGAAGCAGCCAGCGCCCTGTGAGCGCTTTTTTACAAGCGGTTATTAAAATGCCAAACATGTATTCATCTGGACGCCTTGCTTGAAAATCTATATTTCCTAAAGATAATGTAGAAAATGACAGCAGGCAGGTCAGTTAGGTATGCTTTTTAATGCTTTGTAAAACTCTGCCCAGAAAGGTTTTATCACTGGAAACTCCCAAAATATATGCTAGTGATTAGCTTCCCGAGCCCCACACCGTCTCCAGCATGTGGCATCGCCTCCAGCAAAATGTGCTTTCTGCTTCGGAGTAATAAAGAAACGAATATCACACTTCCACCCAAATTCCCCCCACATGTGAGAGTTGGTGCATTTCCACTGACGTACACGCATCCAATCAGTCCTCATTTGACATTAAGAGGTTACCTTCTCTTTCACATTTTGCTATAACATATTCTGCAGTGTCGGGTCATTTTGTCATAAGGCCTTTATAGAATCTAGAGAAATCACCCTTGTTTGAATGATTTTGGTAGGCACCAAAAAATATTTTCAATATTGGATCATCATGGTAATGTTATGTTCAAAATGATTGCGTATCTGGAGGTAAATATATTATAAATGTTATGAAATAGGATATCAGAACAATGATATCCATATCACATGTGCCATCTTGATCACAACTACTGACGCATGAGCTCATACTGACCCGATGCTCTGGATCATGAGCCGCTCCTCCTCCGGGCCCATCTGGACAATGAGCAGCGACCGGATCTGCCCCAAGCACTCGAGTAGGTCCATGGTGTCCTGAACGGACACGGCATTGATGGCGTAGGCTTTGGGCAGCGCTCGGATCAGCTCGCCGAGGCCGTCGTACTGCCGGTGGAGCAGGCTGAACATCAAGCGCACCAGCTCGGGGTTCTGAATGAACGACTCCTGGGCCCAGTGGATCATGGTGTGGGAGATCAGTTCCTGAAGGGAGCCTTATTGGAGTGGACACAAACAGGTGCAGGGTGTTTGTTATGTAATATCATCTGTTGGATTGTTATGGATTAATAAAAGGCTGATTTTGATAATATTTTGGGATTGAAGTTGCCAATTAATCAAGTCCGTCAAATATCATTCGGCTGCTCCTCTTACTGGGCTTTGCTTCCTCCTCGACCTCCGGCTTTTCCTCCTCCTCCTTCTTCTTGCGCAAGCTCCTGATCTTATCGACCAGACTGACGAGCATACTCCTCAGCGAGGAGTCCACCTCCTCTTCCTCCGTCTCCTCCTCAATATGTATGCCTGAGAGTGAAATGGGAATTCAGCACTAAAGGCCCAACACACTTAAATATGAAAAGTCATCCACACCTGCAGAGTAAAAAAAACAAAAAAACACGCAGGCTCTTTAAAGGACTTCTCACCGCAGTGAAGAAGGAGGTCATTGTGGAACTCTGCCAGAGTGTCCCGCACCTCCTCGGGCACTGGACTGTTCTCATCCTCTGGACTGTGCTTAAAGTTGGTCAGCAAGAGAACCTTGAAGAGGAACACAGTAAGATAACCCCATCAGCATATTTAGCCCCTTCTCGTTTTGAATGAGGCATTTCATTTCATACATTTCCAAAGGTTTCTTAGGGTTAAAATACAGAACGTTAATAACTCTGGTTCATCGGTACCTGGTCCTGTGGTGGTGAACGGAACTCGCGGGTCTTGCGTGCAGTCTCAGCAGCCGACATGGTGAAGGCTCTCATTAACAGGCTGTAGCGAACGCGTTGGTTCTTCTGAATGTCGTTGACGAACTGGTCGGAGTAGGCCACGATGCCCTCCACTCTGTGTCGCAGCTCGCAGTCACAGAAGTACTGCAGCAGTGTGCACATCTGAGAGAGGTAGAGGAGATGGGACGAAGAGTTTAAGATGTAGAATACGTACAAATTTAACAGATATTGTAAGGATGTGAATACTGTGCAGATGCATACAGATGAATAGCAGTGTTTGAATATAAAATATAATGACCTGCAGTTTGACAGACTCCGGTAGCTTCATCTGGAGCAATCCTTCCTCCAGACCCTCCTCTTCTTCTTTCACTTCTGCCTCCACTGCCTCGATCTCCTTCTCCTCCTCTGCCTTCTCTACATCCACCTTTACTCCTTTGGCTTCTCCCTCCTCCTTCTCCTCCACCTCTCCTTCCTCCTTAGACTCAGCATCCGCCTCCTTATACTCTCCTCCTAAATCTTTCAGCTCCTCTTCCTCGTCACCGACCCCTTCATCCTCGAGGTCGGCCTCAGCGTCCTCCTCTTCCTTTGCTTCATCGGCAGCTCCACCCTCCTCAGCTTTCTCTCCCTCCTCCTCCTCCACCTCCTTTCCACTGAACACATTTGGATCGATCATCTTGAGGATGTGCTTCGTGTCCTCATCGTTGAAGATTCCCATCATGAGCAGCGTACTGATCAGCTTCAGGATTGGGACGAAGTGGAACTCCACGCTGCCTCCTACTGGATCCCGCATGGCCTGGCTCCCATCCAGCACGGCCTCTGTTAACATGCTAATCGCCCTGGTCTTCAGCTCCTAAAGGGGCAATGATAAGAATATCAGCAAAATGCAACTAAAGTTTCATTACATTTTTCCAACGCAACCCGTCTCTTGTCTCTTACCTGCAGGGGGAAAACAGGACTCATGGTGTACAAGTTAGGGTCCATGCCGACGAAGTTGATGGACGAGAAATGCAGCTTGGGCCGTAAGCAGGTGGTTAGGCCGACACCGGGGAGAGAATGGGCCTTCTTCGCATCAGGATAGAGGTGGATGCTGAGCGTCTCTGCAGACATGGGGACGATAAATTCCCTGTTGGTGCCCAGGCGTGCCCGCTTGGCCGACTCCAGGTGGATGCTGATGAGCAGGTCGTAGTAGCCGCTGCGGAGGGGTCCGGGCAGGTAGGTGTTCTCGGTGGAGTAGAAGAGCTGGGACTCATCCACGTGGCTACACAGCGCGTGGGCCACTCGGTTGTTGCCGAGTGCACACACGGCGCAGTAGAGCATGAGGGTGTGGTAGTGGAACTTCATCAGATCCTGACGCTCCGACAGCTCCAGGATGTCAATACACCTGAGAGACAAGGACAGACTCAAGGATCAAAACTGATCATGGTGAGCAATCATCAAAACCCTGAGAAAGAAAATATAATAACCTGCTAATTTCCCCCCTTATAACTAACCCGCTGCCAGGGCTACCATCTCTGACCTGTTCTCCTCTGGGATGTGCAGAGCCATCATGATGAGAGGCTCAGTACACTCCACCATCCAGCCCAACCTCTCGCTCACTCTGCCCACCTCCGGGTTGAGGAAGTGATTGGGCATACGACTCCAGATAACCGGGGTCAGCATCTGGACATCCAGCCTGGGAGGGCACTGGGGGACCGGGTTGTTACGCTCGCTGTGGAACATGGCGGCTGAGATGGGCATGATGTTCTGAAAGGGAGAAAGAGCAAGAGGGTAGGAGGTATAGATGATCATAGAGAGAGAAAAAACAGTGAGACTTTAAAAAGGAAGAAAGCGAGAAAACGCTCCAACTAAACAAATGCAAGAAATAAAAGAATGGGGCTTTTTAGATGTAGGTTCAAACTATAATTTCTGGTTAGCAGAGACTCGTCAGCTGGATCGGAAGAGAAAAAAAGATGACTCCCATGTTTTGGTAGTGTGTGAGCAAAAGTAGTGCCGTACCTTGAGTTTGCCCAGCTCCAGCTGCACCATGTTCTGATTGGAGGGCTGAACGAAGACGGCAGGGAACAGCTTGGTGTTGGGCTCCACCTGAAACAAAACATCTCTGGCTTTACAGTTCCACAGTGCAAAATAACTCATCCGAAATACAAATACACACACACACACAAACTATACCGTCTAGCCTTTCCTTACCTGGTAGAAGGCGTTGATCTCTTTTCCGTTGGCTGTAAAGGTCATGAGGCCTGTTGCCAGGTCGACCAAGCAGCCAATCACCATGTCCTCCTGGCTGAAGCGGGTCTGCTGATTGCTGACCAGGTCTCCTCCCCACACCATGTAACAGTTACTGTGCTTCATGCTGCAGAGAAACAGCAAACACTACGGTAAAACTCATCTTGTTTTCTTTGATATGGCAGCTGACTCATTATGCAGATGACCCGAAGTGCTCAGTTACAACACAGACAGACAACAACAAAACAAAGGGGAGAATTAGTTAAGTTGAAACAGGGTTTCCCCTCCATCCTCCAGCAGCTAAATGAGCTGCCTCTCATCTCGAGGACAGAGAACTTATAATACTGTAATACTTATAAGTCTGTTTGCACAATTTAAAGTCTGCAAATGAATCGGGCCTTTCAACAGGTGAACCAATTAAAAGCTTATAACTTCCCTTTTTAACCAAAGTTAGTAGCTACTTCTCCCTTCAAAACTCTATTTAGATAACTTTCAAGATATTTTTCTTAATAACAGACCATTTACTGTTCACTTTCTTGTACACACACAATGGACTGCACAGTGCACACCAATAAAATGTGGAAACTTCCAGCTTTGGGGCTTCAGTTGCCTGATTATTATTGTGAATAATCAGAGCTGCACCACTTTTCCAGCACATGATTGGTGAACATAAAACAGTCCTGTCTCCTCATCCAGTGTCCTTTCTTGACAATGCGTCTTTAAAGCTATGAAATAGAGTGCTGCAGGGATGATGTGTTTTTGTAGGGCAACTCAAGGAGTTAGCGTCGCACTGGTTCTCTTGACAAAAAGCCAACGTAATTTTTCTAATGAATTTTAGATCATTGCAGAAAATAAACTCTGTGGCAAACACAATTTTATGATACTTACACGCTTTGTGCAGCAAGACAATCTGAACACCACTTTCATGATTTTTTTGAAGGGTGAATGCAATCACCAGAAGTAAAGCACATAGTAGAAAGAGACATGTTTTTTTACTGCCCTTTGTCCTTACTCCAACCCGCGTGTGAATGAATGACACAGCGAGCCTGAATCACATTACTTACATTTTAAAAAATGGTGCAATGTTTAAGAATTGGACACATGCTCCAAATAAATAGGGGACGCCATTTCACCTCTACTACTGGGTCCACATAATCCAAATTTTCAGTCAGCGGTTATAAACGCAAAATTCAACCCACCTGCTGAAAGTCTCACTAATAATCTGCTAAACTAATTCGCCCACAGGAGAGCCTGCAGCAGCTCCGGGAGACGTACCTCCAAGTACCGACGTTGCTCCCGTTAATATAATACCATTCAGATGAGGGAAATACTAACCTGTCGTGTATGTTGCCTCTGTCATCTCCCACAGTAACAGTGACGCTGCGCACTTTGGAGAGGTCAAAGGTTGGATCGTACTGGTGGTAGTCAGGAGTGACCCAGCCAACCCACACACCAGACGGCTCCTGCCCAGCAAAGATCCTCAACGAGTAGTAATACTGAAAATAGAGTGAGACATTTAGGAGCAGTAATATTGGATTATCTAGAGATCCTAAAATGACTTAAAATAGAATGATGGCACCTAATGCACAGTTAAGTCCTCATGAGCAGGCTCAGCAGTTTGTGCCAGTCTTACCCGGGGACTTTGCACAAACTGGAGGGATCATTTTAACGTGCTGTAAATCCAGCATTAGCAGTGGATAGTGTTCAGCTTACAGTGGTGGTATTCTGGATGAACTCAGGGTCATCTCTGTCATCAGGGACCACATCTTCCACCAACCGGGGCACCATTGCAGGAGGAGGAGGAGGGGAAAGAGGTGTCATGGCAACCTTCTTGGCCTTGAAGAAGAATCTAATGTGCAAAAAGGATAACGTATATTTGGACGCTCACTGTGAAATGATTTTTACATAATAACCTGCACCTTAAATGCTCAGCAGGCTTGTTCCTCTCCTCTAAAAAGACACCACACTTACCCTTTTTTCTTTCCCTTTTCTGACGCTGTGTCCTTCTCGTTTTCCACAGAGATCTCCTTCGGTACAGATGGCTCCTTCTTTTCATCGTCCTGCTCCTTGCGGCCGGCCGACTTCTTCAGAACCTCGAACTCCGAGTCTGGCTCCACCACTATCACTTCCTCCTCTGGTATGGTGAGGGCACGGGTGAGAGGGGTCGTGCCTGCCTGGAACTTGAAGATCTCGTGGAACTGGACGGGCATGCTGAGTCGGAGGAACATCATATCTGTGTTGGCATTCTGCGAGCCAAAGGTCCTGTGGGTCAGCTTCAGACAGGGGGCGCTGTCCACAGTCCCGTCCACACGGGAGACCTGGGAGACATGATGTTCAAAAGATGAATAAATGATCCGGTTCTATTCATTCATTAGACATTAAAAGTGTCACTGAGTAATCACCTCAATATGATTGTGATCGGAGGGTACAGGCACGAACTGGGGCAGACTTTTACTGAACCACATGGTAATGTCTCGCTTCATGTTGATGGCAAAAGGTTCGAATCCTTCCTGCAGGCCACAGATGGCAAAATAGCGCAAGCTGCTGACATTCTGCCCAAGATTAATCCTTCCAACCTGAGACAGGCCCAGGGCACACACCGGTATAAAACCTGAGGGGTAGAAACACAGGAAGGTTATTGTTTACTATGTAACTGTGAAGTTGTGCTAATATCCTGTAAGTTTGATGTCAACAGATACTTCCTTTCCGTTACTGCTACTAATGCTGATCGCATAGTGACTCTTACCTTCCCCAATTTCAATGTCTTTGAAGGCCATGTCCGAGCCCGAGTCACTGATCAGCATCTCTCCGTTGAGTGTGAACATGATGTTCATCTCAGTCAGGTCGATCATACAGCCGACGACATCACCAGACAGCCACTGGCGACCGAAGGAATCATTGCCAACATGCCATCTCTGAGCCTGGAAAGGGTTCAATAAGTGATTTATAAAATATTACTTCAAATTTCCCTTCAAAGAATAAAAAGAGACATCACTGTCAGGCTACGGTGTGCTCTAGTAATCCTTTCTGGGTACTTAGACATGTCTTGGTGTTGCCCAACTGAATGTTGGATTTGATAACACTGAGGTATATTTTCAAGCCACACGTACAATTTAAGGGACCGCACATATTCAATTCTTCAAAGTTCTTCCTTTTAGTTTGAACCGATGAGATATGAATCAAAGTTTTGGAAAGTTTTGGAAAGAACTTTAAACAGCTCACTATCTATTAAATCACACGGACACTGATTTCATTTCGGTGAAAGTTGCGGACTGACCTTGTTGCCGTTGAAGACGTAGGCCAGTTCATCTGCTCCCAGCTCAGTGTCAGAGCGGACACTAGGACGTGCCCAGCCCACTCTCATCTCCCCCGTGGTAACAGCCTCAAACTCAAAGTACCACTTTCCTTGGGTGACGGCGTACGACCTCTCTGCCCTGAAGATCCGTACCTTGTCCCCGCGGGTGTTCTCCAGGCCATGGCCAGCTGCAGGGGAAAGATGACAGATGAGATTAAGAAGGATGGAGATATTTGAGAAGTCAATGAGGTTCAGGATTAAATAAACACATGTCGACTCACTGCTCTCCTGATCGGGAGGCTCAATGTTGTAGCCATAGCCAATGAGGGTGCGGACGGCGTTGTTGACGCTGTCTCGGTTGGTTTTCTTAGTTCTCTCGTCCAGCAGGTTGTAAGGTACCAGACGAGGGTTTCGCTTATTCAGGATGTCCTGAGAAGCATAACAGAATACGACTTGATGTAAAAACAGAAAAAATCTTGAATAACACTGGAATGGCACCATGGCACCAATCCTACATTGGATTCTACCTATAAATGGACATGGTCTTAAGATAAGAGAATTAAGAGAATTGAGGTGATATAAATGAAACTCCAAGGACTAAAAAATGAATTGAAATTGATACCTGCACAATACTGTAGGTCCATCCTTGTCGTACCCGGTCCCTTGCCCAAACGTTATGTCCATTTTCTGCCAGTTTTTCTACAAGCTGGTTCTGGTTTGGCGTCAGTTTGACATGGTTGAGGTCAAGGGGGGCAGGCTTGAATGCATTGCTCATCACATAGCTAGAGGACAGACGAAAGTTCATATTCAGGCATACAGAAAAGACCATGTGGAACGTTAATACAACTGTAATATCTGTCGTCATACGTCTTGGGCAGCTTGATCTTCTTGAGATTCTCCTCTGCTTTCTCGTCACCCATACCAACGTGGCAACCCAGCGCCAACAGAGTCCTGTGGTAAAAACAAGGCACAATATCAACAATTGTGAGGGTAGGAGGACACATTGTATGTCCGTGGACACATCTCTCAGACAGAAACCTCTACAGAACATCCATCACAAACTCACTTGAGAGTCTCGCCAGACATCTGCAGGTTGTAGTTCCTCTCTGGTTCAGGGAGACTCTGGAAGTCCACCAGACAAGGATGGAGTTTCTTGTTGTCATCTCTGAACTGTGGAGGAAGATGACTGGAGTTTACTCACTAGTCAAAAAAACAACAGCTAACTTATGATTAATGTATGCGTTCTTTGCCTCTGGTTGATACATCAATCAAGTCATCAAGATTTATTTCAGCCTAAAAAGGGGGTGAGTTTAGTTTCACCTCTACTTCATGTCTGTATTTTTACCAGAGATATTTGAAATCATTGTTCTCATCGTCTGAGTCCTGCGTGTATTTGTAAAACTGTGAAGCCACACACGGTGACCAAAGGGACTCGCCGTTTAATCGGAGCTCAGCTTAAAATTGAAGTTTTACGGCATGCTGGAATTAAAAGAATATAATAATAATAATAATAATAAAGTATTTTTTAAGTATATGAGTCAGATACTGGGCCCCTATAGATTATAAACTATGGTCTGACCTTTATTGTGAAATGAATACACACAGTAGCATTTTGAACTATTACTCCCACATTACTCAAGAGCTCCAAATCATCTCAATGTGAGGTTGTAAAATCAATACTCCTATTCTGTTGCGTCTGTACCGCAGTGCTGGCTCAGTACTCACGCCCCCATAGGTCCAGCCCTGCTCAATGCGGGTGACAGCCCAGAGCTCGTGAATATTCTCTGCCAGCTTCTCTCGGATACGCTCCAAGTGGGGTGGCAACACGATCTAAACGGCAAAGGAAAGTCAGCAAACGCAAACAAACGATCATATGAGGCACTCTGACGCCAGTCTCATTTGAGGTTTGGAGCTTTTACCTGAACAGTGTCCACGGGGCAGGGGGTGAACGAGGTGTGGGTGAGGGACAGCGTGGGACCCAGCAGGTTGCGCACGCCTTGGAAGTCGTGCTTGTACTCCTTGATGGGTTCAATACGCATCCTGTCTCTGGGCAGCAGGGCCTCGTAGCACGGGGCGTAGCCGGGCGGGGGCATGAACTTGAAGTCGCCATGACGGCCGCCAAGGAGGAACCGAGCCCTGAGGCGACAGACGCAGATATTTATATGCTGCTTAAATCCTTTATGGCAACAGTGCCCTGATCTGTACAAGACTCATAATGAAGGAATAATTGATTTATTCTCTGCGCCAATTCCTGAGTGTTTCCCTCCCTGCTCTCGTCAGTCAATTAACCAATAGCCCCATCTCAGCACTGTGACGATCATCACACACACACACACACACACACACACACACACACACACACACACACACACACAGCAGCTGTAAAATGTCTTCTGTGGGACACTGCAGGTTTTAGAGGGATTATTTGAGAGATCATTTAAAGAAATTAATTGAATTAGAAGTCATGTAAAAATGTTAATATTCTGCCAGTTTTTCTGTCTTCATTCTGTGGCGCATACAGACAACCTGAGAAACTGTTAAGTCTGCATCTGCGCCTGCATAATTGCATTGCATTCATATTTGTTAGATTAATTTACTGTTGTACTGGTTAAATAAAGATGTTAACATGTGAATCGATAAAATTAGCAAGTAATAACCCAACAGAAATAGAAATAAAATGTATAAAATACAGGAAGGCAATCTTTATTTTGTACTTACTTGACTCCAGCAGAGAAGCTGATGACGGGGAAGAAGAGGCCGTCCACGTTGAAGTTCTCAAACATGCCCTGAACTGGGTGGCCGTTAATACGGAAGGAGATGCTGGGCACGCTCAGATCCAGACAGCAGCTGACGACGTCGTCTGCAGCCAGGGCGTGTGCGCTGGGCGCAGCCACCTGGCGAGGTACGGTGCCTGAACGGCAGAGAACGAGCGAGTCAAAGAACAAGACGTACAGCATCATGGGAGATGGAGTGAATAAGTCAGGGGAATCATCTCACCTGACCAGAGATGCAGTCCATCGTAGCCATAGGAGTAGAGGTCATCTCCCACACCGTTGCCTCCCCAGCCTTCTCCTCCTCCAGGGTAGGGGCTGTAGCCCTCGGTCATAGCCCAGCCCACACGCAGGTGGCTGGCCTGCGCCGTCACAAAGGGTTCCACGTAGTCTACCATCATCTCAAAGTACCATTTCTTGTACTGCGTGGACCCCTCGCATGTACCCAGGAAGATGTTGGGTCTCAAACTGAGCGCAGAAGAGAAATGAAATTTACTTTTTCAGACAACTACCATTTTGGGGGTTGATTACCTTATTTTCACAAGAAAAAATAAATAGCAAAGACCCTGACAACTAACAGCCGCTCAAGCACCTGGTGACATAGTTTACGATGCTGGTCTGCAACAAGAGGTCACGACCCGGCAGCAAGTTTTCAGTGATGAGGTTCTGGTTGGACCTCACAGCGACACCATTACACACACAAAGAGAGCGCAGGACATCCAGGACCTAAAGACAGACATTACAATCACCTCTATGTTTAAATTTAGTGTTCACTGGCTACAATTGCTGAAGGAATTCCATAACCAAGAAGCGTTTTTATGAGCCAAATACGCTTTCAGGATGCTATAACTTTCCAAATCCCCGCCTGCAAAAGTGTCCGTTTAAGTAGGCAACCGTGCCAGAGACGTTACTCCCCCACCCTGTTCCTGGCAGCGAGAAGAGACAAACCTTGTGGTTCCGTCCGTGCTTGTCCAGGAGAGAGATGATCGATTTGATGTGGTTCTCCTGGATGATGTTCAGAACCTCAGGGCTTTCAATTAGCACACAGTACAGCACCTCAAGAATACCTACGTGTATAGAGAGGAGGAATATGATCAATTATTTTTTTTATATCACTTTTTAACAGCAGTAAGAGTTACTACATCAAAAATAATGAAGAAATAAAGCTATTCAATTAAAACACATCGCTAATGAGAACACGGTTCAAAAGAAATAAATGGCTCAACCATAACAACACTTCCTAACTAAGTGCATACGAGTCGAGTCATTATGTATTCTGATAAGAATTATATTCAAATCATGTTTGTTTTTAGGATCTCATTAGCTCACAGCTAATAACTAATAACTACAGGAGGTAAAAAAAGCAAATAGCCATTTCTAAAGATCAACTTTAAGTTGGGAGGGGTATCAGTGAATATGTGAGGCACACTGGGTACCTGAGGAGGCCTCCAGACGGTCCAGCTTGCTGACCAGCCAGTCCAGGTTGTCACAGAACAACGCGCAATTAGAGCGGTTCCCCCTGATTAGAGAAGCTGTTCAGCGGAAACACAAGAGTGTGAATTGATGTTACTTTACTCAGTACAGACAGCATATCATTTGCACTTTACGTTCACAGTGATTCTTCTACCCAGCAGCTCGTAAAGAAGGTTGACAATCTCCTTCCAGGACTCTGCAGCTTCCTCCCCGGCAAATTCAGAGAAGTGGGCAGCAGTGTTGTACACGTTCAGCCGGTCGATGCACTCCAGCACGATGGTGATCATTCCCTGAGGAAGAAAAAGAGAAACACGAGGGGGAGAGCGGAAAGGTTATGCACACATCGTTTTTTTTTATATATGTATTTTGTTTACATTGCTGGCAGTAGTGTGGCTTTAGTGTTGAGGTTAGAATACTACAGGTTAATCAACTGTTTGGGTTTGGCATGACCTTGTGATGTTCAAGTGAGGGTAAAACGCTGATCATTATTTCAATTAGGGTCCTCAATAGGTATTATTTTACCTGAAAATTAGACATTTTTTGAGCACACCATCCCAGGACACTGACTTCATTTTTACGTATAACTTCAGCTCCAGTTAAAACGCATCGGTCATATTTCAAGCAAAACTAAATGCAACAAGGAGAAATATGCATAAACCTATGGGTCCCCACCTGACCACTTTAGTTTTCATTTGGTGGTATTAATAATTATTTAGGCAAAAGAACACCATTGATGTTAATCAACATCACAATGAACATAAACTTGGCATGCAGCTTGAACTTTGCTATAGCTGAGAAAGTCAGGTTCATTACCTGTTATCTGTCTGCTCTGAAGCGCCTCATGGATGTGATATTCAACAAGATCTCATTGTATTAACAAACAAAGTTTGTTCAAGCTAATTATTAGGCGTTTACATTACATTGCTCTGTAATAGCCGAGCAATGTTAGCTACTGTACAGAAATAAAATCAATCACTCAAAGTTAAAACATTTCTGTATTTCAACTTCAGCATTTCAGCATCTAAACCAACACAGTGGGTTAGATATAGAGCAATCCCAGCAGCCTAAATGGTGTTTTCTATATGCAAAACGTCAGTGCTAGTACAATAAATACATTTGGTTGGCCAAATGCTGCTCAGTTTTGCATCCTTGCCGACTTATTGCTCTGAAAATGCTAAATAGTTTGGTAGTCCTCACAGATAAAGCAATAAAGCAAGCTTGCATGTGTTCTTGTCCACTTGGGTTAAGACTTGGAATTTGGTCCAAGTTAGAGTTACAGGTTAAGGATTTGGTAAGGGTTGGGTTTGGGTATGTAGGTTAGGGTACTTGTGATGGAGGTTATGGTAAACCTCCAGGGATTAAATGTAAATTGGCACAATGTCCTCACCAGTGATGAAAACAACAAATGTATTGATGCTAAATAAAGTTAAGAAAACTGCATGAGGGCATAAAAGTCCTCAGTGCCGTCAAAGTGCAAGTTCCCCTTTGCGAAGTGAATTTATTTTAGTTATAGGAACAGATGGTAAAATCATCAAAGACTTGTAATAGTGTGTGTGAGGCTTTGCAGATTGCTCGCAGATTACCTCCTCTTGGAAGAGGTTCTGTCGGTTGCGGAGGGAGCGAAGTTTGGTCTGCTTCTCCTCGTGCTCCAGTTCCTCCTCGGGAGGACGAAAGTAGAAGATGAGATCCTGAAGAGAGAGGATGACCCCCTCCAGAGGAAGACACGCAGCCCCCGGTGACTTGTTCTTCCCTTTCAGAGCATCCAAACCCCTGGAAGAATACAAACAAGAAATGTCAAACATTTCTTTATCCCACTTCATAGTTTGCAGGTTTCAGATCAAAATATGGTCACATCAACAATTATGAACATCACTGTATCCTGTCAAGAAGAATGTTCTACTCATCCCCCCCCCCCCCACATTTGAAAATGTACACACTTACTTGTTGAACAGCCTGAAGAGGCCCATAGTGCTGTAAATCATTCGAGCAGCCTGAGACTCTTCAGTCTGGGAGCGGGACACAGTAAGGGCGTCGTCCATATGGCCCTCCTGGTGCAGAATGACCTGGGGACATGGACAACAGAATTATTAAAGTATCTCAAGCTGATGTGGAAAGTTGAATCGCTACAGGCCGTCCGATGAGAACCGGCACTGTTACTTAGTTGAGCTTCAATCACACACACTCGGCCATTTGTACAGCGTAATGCACCACGGTAAATAATTACAAGTTATGGAAGAAATAATCATTATTTCACTTTGCTACAGTTTAAGTGATGAAAATAAAGAGTTGGACCACAACTCACACAACCCTAATTACTCAAATGATCTATAATTGCAGCAGGAATTGTGTTGATGGTAAATCTAATACCAGTTGATTAACAAAGGTATGATACTCCAAATTAAGGGTTCAAGCACACCATGCCTTAATTAGTAACACCTGCACAGCTTCTTGCCTCACTGTACACAACACAGCGCATGACAGTATTTCAGTGCAATCATGACAATTAACCCCGTCCTTCACCATAAATTCCCTGTTGACATAACCGCTATGGGGCCATTAAACGCTTAAAACCTTCTCTTTTGAACCACAATTAGTAGCTACTTCTCCCTCTTAAACTCCATTTCTAACAGAAAGTACATTTATTACAAATGTTCTCGTACGTAGATAATGGACTGCACACCAACAAAATCCAGTCTTCTCACTCTGAGGCCTTTTTTAACAATTATGCCTCACAGTTCTCTGTCCTTCTCCTACAACGTCTGTTTCTAGTGGCTGTGTCAATTAAGTATGCTAATCCTGTGCTTAAGATACTCAGACAGTTAGTCTACATCATTAAACAACACAACTTCAGCCAAGAAACCTCAAAGACAAATATCTGTTTCATGCAAACTCTTCTGGTGTTAAGGTGGTACCATTACTTTAGTTTACTTTCTATCTTTATTGTTGTATGACTATAAATGTTATTAAAAGTCTGGACATAACCAATACCATTGTACACATAATCAGCACTAACTTAGTTAGGCTCATACATTGAGACAGTGAAGATCCTGACCTTTCTCTTCATCATTCCCAGACGAGCAGCTTTGGCATCCAAGGCGGCATACGTGAGCCACAGGGCTGTGGACACATGCTGGACAAAGCACATGGACTCTCCATATTTTATCTCTGGAATGCCCATCCCCTCAACATCACGCTTCTGAGCCACCTCCACCTTGTCCTGCTCGGGAAAACCAAGGGGGAAAAGAGGGGTGGGAGAAAATCACAGAGAGGTCAATGAGAGAAGAAATCAAAGCCTAAAAACAGATGGACAGAAACCAAAGGCAAGACACCAGAGAAACTCAAAATGTTAATTCTCACCTTTGTAGCACGAAAGCAGAAAGCGGAGAGTTTGGTTTTGGCCTTCTCTGGGTCGACCACCAACAGACCCTTCTCCTCATCCAGACACAGGTACCGGCCTGTTGTGATGTGACGAATACGGAAAGACTGACCCCACTTCATGTGGCCACCACTCCAGCTGCAGGAAGAAATTAGGGGGGAAAACAACATATTAAAAAGCCAACAAAGTTGTCCAGTTACTGCGATATCATTATTATCATTCTCCGGTGTTTGTTGTTAAAAAGTGAGCTTGTAGCCTAGTAGTTTAAATGTAACCACAACATCCATGTAATCAGTTTGATTATGTTAGGAGACTTGTTGCATGTCATCCTCTTCTTGCTTTCCTCACATTTCTTTTATTTTTGTATCTTTTCAATTTTTATTCTTATGCAGATGATACCCAATCATGTCTGTTGATCAAGCCAGATGAAACCAACCAGGTAGCTAAACTCCAAGTATGCCTTAAGGACATAAAAACCTAAATGACCTGTCATTTTCTTGTATACATTGTACTTTGTACCAAAAACCTCCGAAACAAGTTATCTTATTACTCTAGATGGCATTGCCCTGGCCTCCAGCACAACCCTAAAGAATCTCAGAGTTATCTTTGATTGGTATATGTCCTTTTACTCCCACATTAAAAACTAAATTAAAAGGACTGTCTTTTATCACCTGTGTTACATTGCAAAAATATGGCACATCCTGTCTCCAAATTATGCAGAAATCTATGCATTTGTTACTTCAAGGCCAGACTCTCCAGTTGATCCAGAGGACAGCTTTCTCCCATATTGGCTTCTCTGCACCAGCTCCCTTTAAAATCACATATAGAACTTAAAATCCTTTCCTCACCTACAGTGCCCTGAATGGTCAGGCACCATCCTATCTTAATGAGCCCAAAGTACTCTAATTGCCCATTAGAACATTGCGTTCCCAGAATCCTGGGTTACTTGTGGTTCCTATAGTCTCCAAATGTAGAATGGGAGCCAGAGCCTTCAGATATCAAGCTTCTCTCCTGTGGAACCAGCTCCCAATTTGGGTTCGGGAGCTCTAAATAAAATTGACTTATCACTCACCAAAAATAATTCTGTCAACAAAGTTTATCTGGCATAAGTCAATTAACCACCTGATTCTCAGAGGCTCCAACCTCCACAAGGAACGAGCCTGACTGCACACGGCACCGCCTTCATAGTGGGCCATCCTGTAGCAGAGACACATTCGATCATATGGTATCAGCTTGACGAGATATTTTGCTGCTCAGAAACACTCCGCGTCCTCTTCCTCTCACCTGCGCTTCTCCTCTCCTTCCTCTGGAGTAGCGATGGCCAGACACTCGTCCATGTGGCCGTGGAACAGCCTGAGAACGTGACCTCCTGTCAGGAACCCTGGGAGGAGGAATACGCACCACAGTGAGTGTGTAAATGTCTCTTGGTTATCTTAGAGCAAAATGTGTGAGGCAGGTTTGTACCCTCAGCAAGTTCGCATCCTGAAGTGATCGGATTCATGTTCCACAGAGTCTGCATGAAGGAGGCGTCCACCATCAGATCCCCACTGGCGTAGGAAAGGTGCTGAGGACGGAGGTGGAGAAGAGGAGCGGAAAAGATGGAGTTTAGCACAGATTAACCATGTCTTAATCTTCCATTGTTTAACATCACAGTGGATGGGGTATGAGGAGTGTTACCAGGTATCTCTCAGAGGACACGCTGACCAGGATGAGGTCGTCACCCACCCGGACCTTTTCACCTTCTGACCTTTGCTTGGAGGCTGGATGGATGGTCCACCAACATGCCTCACCTGCACGAAGAAGAACAAACAGAGATCGTGACTTGCAACTGATATCTTCACTCACAGTGTATTGAAACAAAAAACAAAAGCCCTGACAGTTAACCTACAACATACTGCTCCACACATTAACCATTATCATAACAATGTATATTTCTCAGCTAAAGTACAAAGCGAAAGAATTGTACTGTAGGCCTGTCACGAAAAATACATTCCAAATTCCAATGTCTAAATATTTTTAAGAATTAAAAGTCCACTGCTCTTTGAAAGGGTGTCCTTGCATTGTTATGCTACTATACATTGTCATTATATCAGTGGCATAAATGGTCTTAAATTGGCAATAACACTGAGACAACATGTTGCCCGACAAAAGTAGTCATCATGATTTGTGACAGGCCTTATGCTCTGCAATAGTAGATATGCACTTCTGGCTCCATTTTTCTCAGTAGTTTAAGGTGGCCAACTCGGCGAAATTCAAAAACCATATCATCCCCAAAAATAAAACAAAATGTAACAACACTACCAGAGGATAATGAGTTTCAGCTCAGAGAAAAAGCTTGAAAAAGGATTTCCAAATTTGGTTTTACCAGTGGCGTCTTCTTGTAAGCCCACGTCAAAGGCCAGCTTGTCCGTGAGAGACCGAGATGTAGTCAAACAGCTCAGGTACTGGGGAGAAAGTTGTTATTCAGGACATGACTGCACTACTTTGCTACAACGCAGATAAAAAACCCAAATGAGGCTGTAAACCACAGTAAAGAAAGTGGAACTAAACCATCATATATTATTTTCTTCCAACCAACTTACCATGCCTGAGTGGTAGTGTCTCAGAAGGATGGCGTGACCGTACAGTAAGGTACGATGACCCCCACCTTGGGACGACTGGAGGGGAAGAAGACAGAGAGATATTTAACAGACCAGCCTGTCAAGACTGACGATACAGTTTGAATACACCTTGATGAGACAAGGAGGGGAAAAAATGATGTATTTTAGAAGGTGCAGAGATCAGAGGAGCACATTGAGGGTCTAGACTGTGAATAACTGAAAAAACACATCATGACCAACTTGCACCGACACTTTTGTTGTTGAGACTGTATTGTTTTGTTCTATGTTGAATGTAGCACTGTATGTCAAATATAACATTGCTGTATATTAATATTACTGCATATGTTGCATGTGACATAAAACAGACTGTCCAAGTATATCCTTTGCGGGTAAAACATCTGCTGTCATTTTATTGTAGAGACAGAGATACAGGAGAGATTAGAATGGGACGGATAAGACGGGTGGGCAAAGTGAATGTAGATAATTGTGGCAATTTACAACATTTACCGTGGCAACATCCCTGAAAAGAATACTGTAGTGAGTCAGTTGTGCACAATAACTATGAAACAATATCAATTAACAGCTCCACATCGCTGAACAATGACTCTTTCCCAAAACAAATACCGTACAGGACGTGTCGGGGTCCATTCTTATGCAAATACAAGAAAAATAACAAGAACCACATCAATAGCAAAGCAGTGTGGAGACATTGCTGAAACTGGGAAGATGCTCTGCTGAAAAAAATCATAATTCTCAGAGAAGGGATCACAATGACGGGACTGACAAAGCAAAACAAATCACCACAGATTATAATCTCACATAAACAGCAAACATAACATTAATCCATCCTACCTTTTCTCAACATCCAGCAAGGATGGAATAAGAAAACACAATTACTGGGAGAGTTATAGATAGATTAGCCAAAACAACCATTTAGTGGAGCCCACAGGAGGAGAATGCTAAACCCTTCTGTGGGGTTAAGCACCCATAATCCACTGGGACGAGTCGGGGGCCGGTGTGTCAAGTGGCAACACTGCACCATTAGCCCTGGTGTGCATAAGCGCCAGGCCTGGTGAGGACAGGTGGTGGTGGTAGCGGTGCGTGTTAATAAGGAGGGGGATAGGCCTGTCCAGTGCTCTGGGGGTGTCGGGTTTCCCCATCCAGCCCTGACAGAGGCGGGCGGGACCCTCCACTGGGCTGCATGCCACGCAATTCTCAATCCCCTGCTCACCAGTTCAAAGGCCTGGCTCGTCCACAACTCCCAACTCCTGTCAGGCCAGGAACTGACCGAGCCAGCTGCAATAATGAAACTAATAAAATGCCGCGAATCGAGAGCCTCTCTAGAGTTCCATTAGCCTCAGCCAGAGAAGGTTTCTGTCATCTATCTTATAAAAAAGCTGAAATATGGACTTTTCTGTCCACATTTTCAGTTAAATCTGTCTCTATTATTATGCGTGATTTTCATGTCGGGGTCCGTCCCATGTTCCCTCAGCATCACCCTTGGCCCATGTTAAAATCTGTGCATTACTTATTGAGATATCGCGCTAACAAAGAGACAGGTCTGATTATTACTCGGTGCCTTTGTTGGTCGGGTTGGTTAGGTTTAGGCATGAGGAGTGAGATTGGTTAGGGTTAGGGTAGAAATATCAGGGTGAGCCAATCAGAGGCAGAGTAGGGCGGGTCATGCCTTTGCCATAGTAGGAAAAAAATATATAAATACGGTCTGGTGAGGTCATTGTGCATAATAATTGGCCATGTGCTTCTGTTCGTTGCACTTTCGGAGCAATGGGCCTGCGGAGCAATGGCCATCTGTTTTCGGGATAAATGGGGTTTCGGTTCAATTGGACATTTTTAGGACTATGTCAGAATAGTGAAATATAGAAATCTTTTTGCTTTAAATTATAGTCGTAACTTGCATTCAAAGACAGATAGCAAATATATCAGAATTATGTGTTTTTTAATATGTTTGACAAGTTATCCATCAGAAAAGAAAAATATTAAACTTGTATTGATTTCCATGTTTTTAAAGGAAGCTAAGTTGGATAAGGCTGGAGTCATTTTTTGCAGCAGTGTGAAAACATGTTCTGTATTCAAAGGGGAACAGAAATCAACTCAACGTCAACAAAGAACAAATGTGCTGAAACAAAAAGGAACATCAAGCAGGGTGAGGTACCGTAACATGTATGAGGCAAGAAGACAAATCTGCTGGTGATATTTCTGCATGAAACGCAAATGAATGATGCATTGTGACACCTCGCTAGATCAAATGTTTCAATTAAGCTTCTTTGTTGTTATTTCCATCTTTCCAGGAACCAGTTTTTAATATCAGCATAAAAGATGTATCTAAAGACAGTGGACGGGTATGAGTGCAGATGTGTGAATGATACAGCACTACTTCATTCAATAGGACAGTGAGTGGGCAACAGGAGAGGAACCAGGACGGTCGCCGGGTTGGTCGGCACACACGTTACAGGAAGACAGACACATTAACAGACATACCCATTGGTCCAAATCGACTGCCTGCTTGGCAGAGAGCAGGAAGGGAAGCGGAGGGGAGGGTGTCAGATAAAGGTTTTTAAGAAATCATAGGAAAATAAAAGCAGAGTTCATCTATGGTGCTCACATAGACTGAAGGATCATGATGTACAGGACGCTTTACAATAGAAAAACGCCCAATCTGTGATCCATATTTAAACAAAAAGCCCCTCTAACAAAACACAGGACTGGAACCTGGAACCTAAATCCTTTAATCCATGTTGGTGCTGGTACAGGTTTGAGTACAGTTAGTAGATATAATGATAAAGACAGGCATACGTTTTAAATTATAAATCAGTTGAAGGAACATATCAAGTCTCATTTATCATCTGTAAAGCAACATCTTCTGTGCAAACCTTGTATATGTAATGTCTTATAATAATAGTGGAATAAAATTGGGTTACAAATTGGAGCTTCATAGCTGGGGTAGGCGGATTAAAGCTGATTACAAATAAAAATAAGATATCTTGAATCTTAAATATGCTTGGTGGCCCTCTCACCAACAGTCACATGAGAAGATCAATAACAAAATTATAAACTTGAGATACAACACGTAAAAAGGATAGTTTTTAAATGTATGGAAGGCATTGTTGTTGGAGCTTCCAGGTTTTTGTGCTAAGCTAAGCACTTTTTTGTTACATACTGGACATAGAGATTAAATTGGTGTTTGATTTCTTATGTAAAACAGCAAAGATACATATTTCCATAGATGTCGTAGTGTTCCTCTTAGTGAAAAGGTATTGAGGAACACTAAACTAAAAGAAAACGGTGTGCTTAAGAAAATCTGTCAACAAAACTAGATAGTCGACTACATTATAAAAAGAACAGACATAGTTTTCATCAGTCAGAAATATTCTTCATACCAAAGTGTATTTCTTTATTTATCATTCATTCAAAAAGAAGGTCCAGTCTCCATCCCCTTTCCAAACATTCTTCTACCTATTGCTCATTTGGAGTCCTACCTCGGTCATCTCCACCGTGTTGGCCAACATCTCCTGCAGAGCGCGGACCGACAGGGACTGCACCAGAACGAAGCTGCATATGGCCAGGTCCGGGGGCACATTCTGCCCAACGTATACACAGCACAGAGGGGGAAAAAACAAAGAGTTGATGAACACACGGTGTACATACAGTACAGGACGGACAAAAAGAGAGAGAGAGAGAGACTCTTACCTGAGCGTTGGATGTGGTTTCCAGGAAGCAGAGACGGTTCCCGAAGCCCTCGCAGGACAGACAGAGCTTAATCTGCTGCTCCTTCAGGATGGAGGCCGTGCACTGCAGAATCACCTGGTCATCCTGCAGCCGACACACAAACACGACACGTTTATAAATCACTGGCTTTTCTTTTGCAGGACACGTTATTTTATGTTCACACTACTGAGTTCAGTTCCCTTCGATTCTTGCTGCTGCTTGTCCCTGAAACGCCCACTTTGTCATATTTTAGTACACATCTTTTTGTGTCTCTACAGCACATCGCTTGACATTTGGTGCAGGCAATGTTGTTTGCAATACTGACCTTTTATTGACTACAGTGACATGCTTCATAAGGAGTGCTGAAGAGGAAAACCTGCAGCACATAATGGAAAAAATTTAAACTTGCTGTGCAGTACGCAAAAACTAAAAAACTCCAGGAGACATTTTCATTGTTTGCTCTTTCTTTTCCAATCATAAAACTATATAGTTGTATGTCTTTTGAAATTAAATAATATTGTTATTTTGTCTGGCAGCGTTTGTAGCTGATTGCAGAGTATAAAATATGCATTTAAAAAAAGTGACATTCAAAGATTTATATTTTTGAATGACCAGCTGAGAAGGCTACAAACAGCTGTTCTCAGTACAAAAGACACATGCAACTCAGTTGCACAAGCAGAATGCTAACCGACAGCAATTTGTTGCTCCTCGTCAGACCCCGGACCCTCCAGAGGCCGCTGTAAACACGGCAATAAACACCACCCCCCCCCCCTGTGAAACCCACACCTGACACTCAACATTCTCAGCTGCTCCTTCTACTCTGCCACTCAGTGGATGCATCACTTAACCCGATTAAATATTCCTCTCTACAGTTCTGGACAGATCCCTGACTTTTCTCCCCTCTCACCCAACAACTAATGACTCATTCTGTCTTCACGTTCTTGACCCGTTCACTGTCTGCCCTGATGATTCAGCGCCACCGATGTGCCGTGACTTATAGTGTTCAGGAGAACAGGGCGGACAGCGCGGGAGTATGCATGTTTATGAGAATGGAAAGTGTTGCAGATCCGTGTCCTCATAACATGGACACCTCTCTTATACCCAGAGGCCTCTCGTGTTTCTTTGGCTGAAGAGTTTCCCCTCTTCCTTCGGCCGGGCTATCATCTATCTCACCTACAGCCTTGAAATGTCTCCTCCCGTCCTGTCCTCGTGTTCCCTGCTTTGCACTCTGGAAAGTGGAGCAATGCGCCCTCTTCCCCTTCACTGCAGACACGAGCAACACAACTCCATATGCGACTCAAGTTGCTACTAAAAAACGCACATGGACAGTAGCAACGGGGGGCTTTCGGGCAAAATCTGTAAATCTCAAGGAGGTATTGTGCAAAAGAGGGATCGAGTTTCCTATCGCGTTAAAGCAAAGTGGTGGGATTTCTTTTTCGTACACCAACAACATCTACCTCTCACACTGAGATGAGTAGCTATATGCACTACGGCGACATGGAGGATGTTCTGAGACGAGAAGTTGTAACTGGGCCAAACAGGCCACGTTTTTGGAGGACAGTGCATACGGACTCAGACTGCAGTCCCCATTAAGAGACAGGGCTGAGCTTGTGGCTGTCTAAAAGCAGACTGAAGTAACCGAGTGACTCACTGCTCCGAGACGAGATGTACGATCGGATGACAGCCGTGGACGATGTATGCCCCAATGTTCATCCATCCATCTATTCCTACAAATCTACTTCACTCTACCTCTCTAGGCAAGATCAAAGAGGGAAGAGGACCCAGAGAACACGCTACCTTGTTTCTGTATTAATATCTCATCTATGCAAATCATTCTGTAAATATGTCCTTAGTGTTATAAAAATGAGGACTGTTATTCTTTTATAGAAATATGTGGTCTGGATTTTGATTAACTGCTGAACCAGCTACAAATCCTCTGAGTAAGTGACCGTGGGAACGTTTGTAGGAAGCCATTAGTATAATAGAATAGGGTGTTTTATTGGTCTGACGTCATACAACAAATTATTTTCAAGGTAAAAAGGGAGAGGGAAACAACCTCTCATTCATCAAATGAACAGAGTGGACTTTGAAACTTGGGCCGCGGTCGATTACGGTCGAACCACTTTCCCTTGAGCTTAATAGAAAATGTCGTGAGGTCAAGGAAAGATGTGAGGGAGAATTTATAAGGATTTAGGAAAAGACAACCGCAGTGCTAAGAGGATCCGGCTGGTCAGAGAGATGTTGCTTGCTTTTTCTTTTTCTATTTATAACAGATATAAAATGGAAGATGGCTACAGTGACAAACTCCACGCTGTTCAGTTCAAGTAAGGATTCCTGTCCAAAACAGAACCACACTTCCTGGAAGGATGTTTTCAATTAATCCATAAATACACAATTAAAACAACGACGGCAGTTTGTTATGGACAGCAGATGGTGTGGCGCTTTAAATGTGGCCACAGCAAGGAATTGTGGGACGGCAATAACTCCTTTCCTTTCATACAGGATGGTCCGGTGTACCCTCTGCTAAAGGAGGCACCTTTCCCTATAGTGTTTAGAGTATTTGAACAGTTCGTATCATAGCTGACACTTTACACTTTTGGACCATTTCACTCAGTTAGGAACTGTCCGAAGCAAAAAATTGGACCACAGCCTTGGATTATTTCACAGACTCAACCAGTCAAGTATGATATTGGGCAGAAGACAGAACCTTGAGAGAACCGGCTGACGGAGCAGATAAACACAAAAGCCTCAGCCAGCACTTGGTCCATGGCTGGACGGACTTTTAATAGTCTTCTGACAAGTGCATCAGCAGCTACAGAGCTGTGTCCTTACAAGAGTCGCACTGTGGACCACTTCCAATGTGAATATGTGAAAAGCTGACACACACACCCCCGGGCTTAACTCACCCTCATATTAATAGAGGCAGCTTTCAGGGTGTGCACCTGACGCTTTATTGGGAGCCGAGCACATCTCTTGATTATTTGTTGATCTCAGGTGACTGTATCTGAGCCGAGGCAGGTAGGCCGCACAGGGGGAAGCCTAGGCCGTGCGGGGCAAAGACGTGAAACCCATGTGATGTCCCATCAGCACGGTGGGTGTAGAGTTACAGCGGCGGCTAAAGCATCCGGGCTATGTGGACGTTTGGGGTCAGAGGGAGAGGAAGAGACAATTGGATGTAAACTGGCAGACAGTCAGACAAACAAACACACTACTGTGCGCAAATAGAGGTGTGTAATGCAGCGGGGATTAACAGCCATGGGCACGGATAGCGCCTGAAAGCAGACACCTTTGTGTATTCTCTAGGGCCCGACTGTTGGTGCAAATGCAGAAAGAGGGTAGCCAGGGTTCCCCAGACGAGCAGACACGCTGCTCGTCCCCCACAGGAAGCAGACCGATGCAAAATGGTGAGTATATATCCGCCCCCTCCGATCCATTCTCCATTTTGTGCCTCCTCCATCCTCAGGCTTGTGACTTGGAAATCGATCTCAGCGCTCCATCTTGATGGACATCCCAATTCCTTAAAATGCTCGAGGAGCAAGGAGGCTTGTCGGACGGGCTATAAGCGAGGAAACACCAGTGCATCGTTTGCGAAAGACTTCTCTGCACCTGTGACGTATAAAAAGAGGCGTGACACTGAAGCTGTGCAACATGCCATTTAACTGACAGCTCCGAGGCTCATTTCGTTAAAAAGCCTGTTGCTTTGACTCCTCTCTCCTCGCGTCTCTTCCTCGCCTCCTCTGCTCGCATCTCCTGTGGGCGGGACTAAGACGGGGAGGAGAGGAGGTGAGGAAAGGAATCCAGGATGTACAAATTGGGAAATGGGACCCATGGTCTCCAAGAGAGAGAGAGATCAGATCAGTTTATCTGGTGACCTGCTGTGCGGGACATTTTTATACTCAAATGATGCTATGATGGGAAATGAACACAAGTCTTCTCACCGGCAGGTAATCAGCTGCTTCATGTATTTGTCTGCAAGTTGAAAGGGTTGTTTTTAAAATATTGTTTACTGTTTCGCCCAGATTTGTTTACATCTTGGTTCACGACCGATTTCTGAATATTTTCATCTCAGTATTGGTTTCACCTTTTTTACACCATACTCTCTCATTCTGAAGTGCCACTGCATCGCCTGCCCAGAAACCAAATCCCTCTAATCAAACGAATAATGACGAATAATAATGTCCTTTCTTTGTTTACGTTCCAGATTTCTGCCCCACGCTCTGACCACAGTGTGCTGACACAGGCCATTGATTGTGTTTCTGTTGACATAAAAAGAGAGAGGGGCAGCACATTGCATGGTACGTGGGTGGAGAGCGGTGATGGGGTTTCCCTTTGAAAACTGGCAGAGACCATGCAGGTGCACTATCAGGATCCTCCATCACAGACTGCAGTTTGAAGGGCCTGGTGGCCCCCCGCTTTGCTCAGCCATGCACTCTCTCTCATGTTTTCTTCTCTACTTGCTCGAATAAAAATCTCCCAAACAACCTGCCTATTTTCTCTTTGACCCTAATTTTGAGTCTTTCTTTCAAACATTTCTCATTTATAATCGATAATTTATTTTTTAACTTAAATCAATGCCTCTAAAGCATTTTGAGATGAGACTCTTTTCATGCCCCCCCAAAGACACTGTAGAGTGAGAGTTAAGGGTCTGTGCCGCTCGAGGATACGAAAAGTGTGAATATAAAAGGTCTGGCTAAGAGTTTAGGTTACACACACACTACACACCGTCTCTTACATATCACCTCGAAAATAGCCAAACCATCTCCTTAATTCCCCACCAGTGTCAACAGATACAGATATAGTTCAGGAGAAGTCAGGCTTTTCTACTGCAGGTAACTGCTGCTGCCACTCTACCTCAGAGTCCAGCCCAGCCCAGAGAGTTACGAGGACAACATACATACAGTATATATACTATATATATATATATATATATATAGTATATATATAAGAATTTGTAGGTAAACAGCTCAACCGAAGTCTCCAGGAATGTATGTATTCTCTCTCTCTCTCTCTCTCTCTCTCTCTCTCTCTCTCTCTCTCTCTCTCGACATTTAAAAGCCTGTCTCAGCAGATCATATGATGGTGGCAGTGTTACAAATGTTCCATACATTGAATGAATACTCATAAGCGACGTGTAAATCGCCTCATTTTCAAAACCTAATAATGATGCATAAACAAATAATATAATAAAGTGAACTATGAGAGACAGTGATACAGTTCTTTGCCTCTGCTTTGGCGTCACAATACAACAGGTTTAACTAAGTTTCTCTGCTGACTGGCTGACAGTGGGACACCAAAACAAAAATGATTTCATTAAGAAATAGCATAGGCATATATCCTGGTGATATGTGGTATAACGTGCTATGAATGACGGGGTTCTGTTATGACTATTGTGCCGCTGAGAAACCCTTCAACCGCACACAGAAGGGCTTCGTCTCTCTCACAGTCAGCTTCTTCTGCCGTCGCTCACACTACTCTGTTTGATGTTCTCCGTTATCGCTCCGTGCTCCCCTCGTTATTCCGTGTGCGGGCCTCTTTTTCTCTCCCGTTACCTCTGCCTGCTCTGCCCTGGGCCTTCCCCCTCGGCTCCTCTCCTATTTTAGGTGGCTGCACCTGTCACTATCACATTCCCTCCTTCTGCTGACCGGCAGATACTTGGAGCTCTCACTCGGAGAAAGAGCACTCTCTCCTGCTAACAGGGAAGGCATTGGGCAGAGGAAGACATAGACGATTAGAAAAATCAGCCAATCACTTCCCAAAGAAAAGCAGATTACTTTTGAGTTACTGAAGTAGGGAAAATTGAAAGGACAGGCATTGTAAGTCTCAAAGCTTATTGGGTTCCAAGTTTCAGCAACACTGGTAAGAGAATTAGGGTTGAAATCAAAAACTAAATATCCAAAAACTCTTTTAATAGGTTGCCAGGAAATATCTACATAATAGCATGACTACGTTTCCATATCTTATGAGTTTCACTCTGAACTGAGCTGCCGGGTCCTCTGGGCTGAAACAGTGATCATTCACAAATCAGATTGGAAGACACGCTGATGTTGATTTTCATTGGCACGTATTGTTTTGACAGCCCACACACACACACACAGGCTTCATTCCCCTCCGGCTCAGTTAAACTGCTGCTACTACGCCGCCGCCTCTGTCTTTTCAAAGACAATAAGTCTGGCAGACAGCAGCAATTCAAAGGAGATCACTGGTGTACATAAATGATATTCTAGCTGGCCTGAATCCAAAATCTCGAAAAGAAAAGAAAAAAAGTCTATTCGCCATAGAAGTAAGCAAAGACGAGCAACATCCCATAGTCCACATGAAGCTTAATAGCCTGAGAAAAAACAAATCAAACTACAAACAGCCGATCCTTGAACCTCTCTTGAAGTCCACAAAGCACACACAGTTGATCTTCATAGTTTCATCTCAGCCTTCGCTCGAACTCCTTCATCAACAACACCATATTGTCTGATTTATTTTCTGCAGCACAAATGAATGACTCAGCTGTGGATCCAAAACATTTTTCCTCTCTGGCAGAACTCACATTCTGGACGATTTTGGGCATGTTGGAACAAAGGCAGTGAGAACTGATGAAGTAAACATTGGGCGTCTGGAGTGGTTTAGCTACAGCACACGTTATGCTGCATTAGCTTCTGAAAGAGACCAATGCCAGTGTTTTACATTTACAACAAATCACATCGATCACTGCCAGCTATTGTGAACACAGAGCTGCTTTGTTTCAGAAAGTTGGTTTCCAATAACTCCTGAACACAATATGAAAAATTATTGATAGAGCAGGCAACGATGACGCAAACTAATATGGATTTGATGTTTGAATTGCATAAGATTAATGCATCCAAAACTACACGTATTCATTAATAGGACTATGACTGACGTGTTTTATTTTAAACTATTCGATGTCTACTGTCCATCCAGAGATCGCTGGATCTTTAGAGTTGTAAAAGGTGACACACACACACACACACACACACACACACACACACACACACACACA